>NC_142229.1:527500-827500 GCF_049639895.1 Pseudopodoces humilis
AGTAGCGGGTGGCGGCCACCGGAGCGCCGAGGGGCTGAGAACGGGCGATGCCGAGCCGAGGGGCGGTACCCCCTCCATGACACCGGGCAGGGACCGAGCTGAGGGGCAGCAGCCCCGCCACGAAGGAGGAAGCCCCGCCATGGAGGCGGCCGATCGATGCTGGCCTGAGGGGCGGCAACCCCTCCATGAGGGTGGGCAGGGGCCGAGCTGAGTGAGGGTCGCTAGCCCCGCCATGAGGGACGGAGCCCCGCCATGGAGGCGGTCGATGCCGGGCTGAAGGGTGGCAGCCCCACCATGAGGGCGGTCGATGCCGGGCTAAGGGGCGGCAGCCCGGCCATGAGGGGCTGCGCAGGGACATGGCGGCGCCGCCCGCCCCCGTGAGGGCGGCTAGCTCCCGCCCCGCGCTGACGTCACCCCCAGCTCTGCCGGCGCCATTTTGGACGCTCACCGCCGGGGGGGCCGGAGCGGGGCCGCCCCAGCCCCGCCGCGGCCGCGCCGCCGCCGCCTCCATCCGCCGCCATCGCCGCCCGTCGCCGCCGCCCGCCCCGCGCCGCCCGCCCCGCCCGCGCCGCCCGCTCCACCCGACCCGCCGCGGCCGCTATCGCCAGCACAACATGGCAGGTAAGGGCAGCCTGCCCCCCCTGCCCTGGCATGGCTCGGGGGGCTCTCCCCGCTGGCTCCCGGCCGCCTCTCCTGTTCCGAGTCGCTTGCGCCTTGCTGGTTGTGGGGTGGGTTTTTGGTTTTTTTTATCCTCTCTTGTGGGAATTCGTGCTTTGCTCCCACCCACCCTTCCTTCCCTCCGTTCTCGGGGAAAAAAAAAAAAAAAAAAAAAAAAAAAAGCATGGAAGAAGCAAGGTGGAGGGGGAAGTGGTGTGTTTTGGAGTTGAGGAGCTTGCAGGCAGGGTGGGTCTGCTGCCTTTTCGTAGAATCATGGAATGTTTTGGGTAGGAAGGGACCTTAAAACCTATCCAGTTCCACCCCCTGGCATGAGCCGGGACACCTTCCGCTATCCCAGGTTGCTCCCAGCCGCGTCCAGCCTGGCCTTGGACACTTGCAGGGATCCAGGGGCAGCCACAGCTGCTCTGGGCACCCTATGCCAGGGCCTCCCCACCCTCCCAGGGAAGAATTCCCTCCCAATATCCCAGCTCAACCTACTCTTTCAGTTTGAACCCATTCCCCCTTGTCCTGTCACTACACGCTCTGGGTAAAGAGTTTTTCCCTTGAGGCTTTGGGGTCGGTGCTTGTGGTTATTTCTCAGAAGCGCTGCCGTGCACGGAGAGGTTCCAGGTGCAGGCGGTGTCCAGATTGCAGTCGCACCCTTCTGTAGGGAGCAGCCTCTGAGCATCTGCAAATGCCAGTAAAATTTGGCACAGGGCGTAATTAAACAGCACAGGTCTCGCTGTGTTTTCTTTCCCATTCTTTCCACTGCTTGCTCCCCATTTCGTATCCCAAAGTGCTGTTGGTTAGGCTTAGAAATGTGTGTGCAGAACGGATCTCTTCCCTCTTACTTTTCCTGGCAATTTCTTCATTTGGAAATTTATTCATCCCCCTCCTCTGCACATGAATTGTCTTTTCAGTGCTTTGCATGTGGAGGAGCAAAGCATGGGAGGCTTTGTGAGGCTTGTGCTTGCCTTTCCCCCCTACACCATATGCACATGCTCCACCCTCCTCTTGCCGTTTTAGTCGTGGGGGGAAAAAAGTGCCAACTTGGTTCAAGTAAATTCCATGGAAAAGAGGAGTTCAGCTCGAAGTAGCAGGAGCACTGATTCTCTCCAAGCTGTTCCCTTTAAGTGCTTCTGTGGTGCTAAACGACAAATGAATAAGTTGAAGAGAGGAAAGCAAATGGATTGCAGGATTTTGGGGGAATGATGTGGGGGGAAAGCATTTTGCCATCTCCTGCATAAATGGGTGCTGTTGCTTGCCTCCACCTTCTCAGATTCTGCAGCTTGGATGTCTGTAATCCTTCAGGGATGAATTTAAAGCAAGTGAAAAATGCAAGCTGTACTCTATTCCAGGACTTCTCATTCTGAGGTGCTTCATCTTTTCTGGAAGGATTATTTTCAGGCTGGTTTCATTCTCTTTGAGTTTTTTTGCCTCTCTTAACTTGGGAAGAGTTTCCTCCTATATTCTTTGTTATCCCCAAGGCCCTACCAGAGCTCGGGATTAATGTGTAAATGCCATCTGTTGCTCAGCCGGTTTGAGTTGTGTGGAGGAAAAGTTCCATTTTGACAGTGGCTTTTGGAGGAAAAAAAAAAAAATACAACAACCAACCAACCGAGGCAAGCCCATTTCTGTCTCTTCCTGTATGTCCTCAGCCCTGCAGTGATTTGCTCAGAATGAAATGCAAAAGAAATGGGTGGTGATTTTTGGTGTGTGTTTTGGTGGCACGGTTCAAATGAATCACTGCCTTCAGCCGAGGCAGTAATGTTCCTGAAGTTTTCTCTCCGATCCGTTTTCTATGGTAGTAGAACTTGTTCCACTCCGATTGCTTGTTTGCTTTTCTGCTCGGATTTGCTGCTTTTTGTTTTTTCAGGCTGATAATTGCTTTCATTACTTCTGCGAAGAGACTCTAAAATTGTGGTAAAATTCTTTTTCTTTAGCCTTGAGTGCGTAGGGTCGGCGCAGTGGGTTTGTGAAAGGAGGAAATGAATTGCGTGCTTGGTTTGTATTGGATGGGAGATTGAAATTTTCTAAAAATGCACAGCTCTGATAGTTGATATTTAAGTTGTTTGTGTGTGTGTGTGTTTAGAGGGTTCTGATTGCTCAAGTAGGAAAAAGCTTCGTGTTAAACACGGCCATTCGTGCACTTGAATTTTAAATTTGTATTTAATAGTGATTAGTCCAGCGAGCTTTGGGTGAGTGAAGCTTTTTCACTGCTTGTGCTTCCCTGTTTTTGACAAATACTGCATTGAAGGCTGACAAAAACAATATCCAAAGGAAAAAGGTGGGGAGGGTGGTGTGTGATTGTGCCTCAGCACTGCTGAGGAAGTGGGCGTGCACAGGCTCTGAAATGTGCAATCTGGAACCATTGTGTGCTTGCACTGCTGCTCTGGGGGGGGCTTGTTTTTATTGAATTGTTTTCATTTTTTTAGGAGCTGGAGGAGGAAATGACATTCAGTGGTGTTTTTCTCAGGTGAAAGGCGCTGTAGACGATGATGTAGCAGAAGGTAAGAGCAAAATTTTTTACTGCTTTCTGACTTTTTAACTGTTCCTTAGGTAGGGAGATATGGATGCAGTCGTTGAAATATCCCAGTGTTGCTGTGTCCACGTTGAGCAAAGCAAATGGACATTTAATGTGCATTCCCATATCCAGATTCAGGTTTAAACTGTGGTTTGAAAGTACCATTCAGCACTCTTGTAAAAAAGTTCAGACTTCTTAACTTATTTTTGCTGGAATTGTTTTCTTAAGATTAAGATTTTTCTGATTTTTTGGCTTTTGATTTGTTTTTTCTTAATCTGCAAAATGGGGAATGTGATACTTGCATTCCACAAGGAGGTGTTGTGAGAATTAATATTTGTACTCTTTGAAGATCTAAGTACTAGATAAAGTGATTATCCCAGTCTTTCCAGCTCCTAATAGGAGGAGGAAGAAATCTGAATATTTGTGCACGCCTACTTAGTAGGTAAAGAGCACGTTTGGGTTTGAAATAATACTAGAAGTTGTCTAAAACTTTTCCAAGCTGGCAGTGACAAGTGTTATGTTACACTAAGATGGCTGCCTCTGAATTTCGCTGTAAAAACTGTACTGTTTTTTGGGCTTTTTTTCCCCCTTGGCTTTGAGATCTTTGGAGGAATGGTGCTTTTCTCTGTGCTGGAGAGCAGAATCTTCTGTGATCATTCTTGAGGAGAGGTCCCCTGACTTCAGGCCATAAAATCCTATTTGCACAAAGCAGCCTGTAAGATCATGAGTTAAAAGTTTTCTTTTGCAAGCAGTTGGCCTTGTCACTTATGTAATTCCTGGGTTTTTTTCTTTTTTTGCATATCTTGAATGCTCTGACATACAAGTGAGATTAATGTTATATTTAGAAAAGCAGTAACTACAGTTTCCATTATTTCCCTGCTTGACATGTGGTTCAGATTAGCTTCCAAAGGCCCAAAGAAAAGATCAGTATAAGCATAACTGAGTTGTTTTTATTTATTAGCTGCAGCATGTGGCAAACAATGCACTGAGGCCTCTGTTGTTTGCAAGTTGAAATATATTTTTTGGAAATGAGAAAGCTGTAGCAATTTCCAGTTTAAATTCTTCAGGAAGAAGATTTTAAAACTTGAACTCAAAAGTGCTGTTAAATGTGGTATAATTTTTTTCCCTGACAGATTTAAAATTCTGTAACCTTTGTTTTATTTATGTATCAAATTAATCCTTAATTATGTGCAAGTATTGAAGAAGTTGTGGTTGTGAAGTTGTGGTGCTTGCAAATAATTCTTCAATAAAATACATGTTGATACGCTTCTAGTGGTATTGAACTTAAATATAGAAAATTAGCCTTTACAGGGATCTGGAAATGCAGAAGTGAGGAAATAGGAAAGCCAGACTGAGCTGTTTTAAGTGTTGCACTTGGTGTTACAAAAGGGTGCCTTGCCAGGCTGGGAGCTGCACTGAGCACTGCTGGAATCCTGAGGTGGGGTTCAGGGAAGCCTTTAAGGGAATTAACTGGCTGCAGTTTCAGCAAGCCAGGCAGCTTGGTTTCTGAAACATTGTAACAATATCCATTTTTTGTTGTCTGGACAGTGTAGCTTTCTGATTCTGTAACCCAAAGAGTGGAGAGAAATTTTGTTTCATTGTCAGCTCTACCTGACATAGGATGAGTCTTGAGATACAAAAGGTATTACATTGCAAGATGTTATGAAACTGAGCTGCCTAGAGAGAGGTCCCAAGTATTGTTGATGTTATACTTGGTTGTAATTACTGTGTTGAGCTGAAATTCTTTCCTATTCCTGTGTATTTGGCTCCCACAATCCATACTGGAAGTTGGTGAAAGCATTTGTTTATATTGATTTTTTGTTATACAGCACAGTGCCTCGCTGTAATTCTGTTGGAATTGGGTGGTTGAATTTTCCCATTTCCTAGCAATATTTCTGACTTCAAGGTTCACTTCCATGACATGGAGCCTTGTGTGGTTCTTGCATCAACTGGAGCAGCAGCTTCTGGTCTTTTGGAATACCCAACAACAAATTGACAGCAGGTCCAAGCGCAGTCTGAGGACCTTTCCTATTCCCTGCCTTTCCATCTGCTTTCTTGGGGCAGGCCCATGGTGAAAGCTCGAGGAATTCTTATTGTCTGAAGCTTTAATGACTCTTTAACCAGTGTGGTCTGCCAGAGAACAGGTCTGGATTCCAATCATGCCTGTGGTGAGCACAGTACCAATTTGTGTACAGGAGTACAAGGCTGTGGAGACCTGATTTTTGAATGGCTGCAGAGCTCAAAATATAAATAGCAATTTGTTCTGGAGTGCTGAAACTCACTAAAAACAAAGTGAAGAAAACAAATGTAAAAGAATTGGGAGTTTCACTTTCTGTTTTCCTCCTGTTGGTAACTCAGTGTTGCAATATTTACATTGGAAAGCTGTCTTGAACTAAGCTAAAGGAGTGATAACCAGGAAAACTACATCATTTAATTGCTTTAATCAGTGAGATAAAAACCCATTGGTCTCCCTACAGTGCTTTTTGTCTATTAAACTGGCTAATGGAGAATAACATTTTGGACAGTAACACTTTTAATACAGTAACAGTTGTATTAACTTTAAAGAGCCTGCCAAGAATGCTGTTTTGTAGCTTTCAGTATATTTAAGGTCAGACCTGACCTCCAGCCTTCCTATCACATGTATATCCTATAATTCTTTAGATATTTGGATTAGGCTGGCTGGTTGTTACAAAGTCGATATTTGGTGGCTTTGGTGGCTGAAACATGAACTCTGATACACAGTTTTTAATTTTCTGGCTTTCCAAGCACTGTGTGATGGATGGATGTAAGGGGTAGAAGGGGAAATTGCCACTAAAGCCTGGTGAAAGATGGCACTGAACTTGTATCTGGGGCTGGCCTGGGTCACTGCTGTGGCAAAGCTTTTCTACTGTGAATGTGAGGAACAGAAGTAGCCTCTCTTTATTTGGTATGAATGGAATTTATCCCTGCTTGTAAGCTGTGGCCTGGCTGTGACAGATCACAGTTAAGCACAGAAATCAGGTTATAAATTGAAATCTTGGTGTCACCTTCATTATAACTCAGGTCCTTAATTCTAATTGATGGCAGAAGTTTGCCTTCTAGTGGTTTAGAAGTCCACTGTATGAGTGCAAAGGTTGTTGCAGGTTGCTTCCTCCCTTTCTGAAATAGTTTTCTTCCCTTCTTAATTTCATATTTGTCTTGCTGGAGCTCAGTCCTACAGCAATATCTGTGTTCCTCTCCATGTGCAGTGGGGAACGGTTAGAAAGGTCTTGTGGGGTGGAGAACACAGAGTGCTTGTTTGTGATGAGTTCAGTGATCAGGTTATCAAAAGTGCCTGTAATGCACAAATTTCTTTCTTTTGTGCCATCACAGTTTCAGTGCAAGTGAGACTTAATTGTCCAGAAATACTCCAGTGTTTTCTTAGTGGAAGTTTCCTTTATGGGAATGATTATGGAAAAGGATTACAAAGATTTTCAGCAGAAGTTTTGTTGGTTTTATTCTTTTGCTGATCTTCAGAATGTGTATAGTAGCAACTGCAGTTGGGAGTAACTAAGAATTGTGAGTTTAAATTGCCTCTGAAAACTACATGCTTAATGGAGTGAGTTTGTACTTCAGAGCAAATTAAGTCAAATTTGTTTAATTGCTCAGCAGAAGGAGAAGAGTCAAGCAGTTCTATCTCAGTGTTCTTTCAGGTGTAATTCAAAGATATGTAGAAGTCTGATAGTCCAGGTCCAAGGCTGGGATCAGGAACTTAAGTCCTCAGCTTTAACCCTGAGTGATTACTGCTCATCTTGGGCAAGTTAACTGTTTCATGCCTGAACACTTGCTGTGGGTGCTAATTAGTGACTTTATTTGTGCTTAATGCTTAACCATTCTGTGATGCTTTGTTAATTATCTTGGGTTTGCTTCATGTCTCCTCTTAGACTCAAACATGGCTGTGTCTGTTTCAGACTGAAAATGATGAACAGATAAAATTCTGTCCCTGGCTTGTGTGTGGTAAAAGATTGAAACAAAATTGGACATTTCCCTTGTTCAGGAATGCTTTCTGTGTTTGGTTCTAGGTGTGTTATGTCTGTCAAATGTAGTTTGATGCTTTTTTTTTGACAGGTTTCAGAATTGCAGAGCAGCAGTGGGGACTGATGTTGCTTCAACAGTGGTAGTTTGTCTTGAATGCATGAAAAGTGTTATTTCTGAGTGAAGGCAGGAGTAAGGATGGCTATAAAAAAGTAGTTTACCACAATCTGGGTGCCTTTTTTTTTTTTTTTTTTAATGAGGGTTGATGGAATTGGAGAGGAGAAAAAACTCTCAGAGAAAAAGAGTGACAGTGAGATTGCAATAATATTGCTGAGGAAAGATTGGGATATAACTGTGGGAGGGAAACTAATTTGGGTTTTTGAGGGCTGTGGTTATGTTCTCTGTGCTCATAAGGTAACATTTACAAGGAGCAAGGCCTAGTAATAGGTTTGTTTTTAAGAGGTAGTTTGAAATATGCTGTAGATGGGAGAAAAGGAAGATCCAAGGTTACAGTTCTTCTTTATTCCTGAATCTGCTTCTGTATTTGAGCTCTTCAGCTGTTCAGAGAATGACTGTCTGTATCTAGAGAGAGAAATAGGCTACTGTGTTCTAGGAACTGCTGCTCTGGATGGACTAGAGTGTGCATTTAAAGTGTGCAGTCCCCCAAAACAAAGAGCATTTAGCAGACAGATAAATAGGCAGTGGCTGTTCAGCTCCCCAGAAGTAATTCAGTCCTCTTTCATGCATGGGTTTGGAAGCTGGGGCACTTCAGCTTGTCAGTCAGGGATTTTTCTGTCCCTTCTGTGAGGCTTTGCTGTACTTGGAATCTGTGTCTTAAATTAAAAATTAGTTATAAAAAAGGCTTTTGCGTTGGAAATGTACTCCTAGAGTGATCAAGCCATCAGACTCCACAGCACACGATTGCAAACTAGGTTATCAGCAGCAGTCCTGATGGATTGCAGCTCTGGATCAGCTTTGTGAAACTTTCTAGCTTTTCATTTTAAAGGTGCTACCTAAATGCTTCTGGTTTTGCTATTTCTACTGTAGGAATGGGGTTCTGTGGTAGCTGTAGCTTTGCAGAACGAATTTTGGAAGAGCTAAAATGAATACTAAAGCTCCCAGTGGATGCAGAGCTGAAGAAGGAGTTAAAAGCTGAGTGTTCCAAGCTGTACTGTCTACTTTTCCCGCCCCCCCCTCCTTCTTTCTGTTCTCCCTGGCTTGCCTATTTAGGCCACAGCTGCATGTTTGGCAGCATTTCTGCTTAAAGAGGCACTCCTTCCCACTCTGCTGGCATGGGTGTTCACCTAAGTGCACAGTGAACTTGTTGGGGAAGCTGATCCAGCTGAAAAATTGGTAAAATCGTGTTTTTTCACTGGATTATTTTTCGGCTGAATTGAACCCTGATGTGATTCACAGAGCTCTGCATGTGCTTATGCCAGCAGAGTGCGGAGGGTGATCAAGTGGCTCAGAGGAACAGGAGGAGCTCTGGAAGAAGACTGGTCTCTTTGTAGGACTTTATGTACAGGCAATGTAAGATCCTGATTGATCTCTGAGTGTCGTGCTACCATGAAGGGTAAAATCAGCTGCTAAAAGGAACTTTAAACCTTTGCTTTTCAAAATCCATACTTTGAACGTGTGCTATCTTCAGGCCAGCAATAAAATCACTGTTGCAGTATCAGAATTATTTTGTGATGGATTTTTTTTTTTATAGTACATGTGGAGTGGGTTTTCTTCTGTGTCCACACAAGCAGTCTGTGGAAATGGGATTTGTTCAGTGTTGTTTCGAGCTCTCTTAGTAAAATGAGCTTAATATCAGTGCAGTTCAGTTTCTTTGAAATTGTTGTAGGAAATAATACCACTTGAATGGGAGGTGGGTTATTACTGATTGCTTTACTGTAAAGCACTTAAAGATAATCTGACAAATGATAATCTTCTCTTATCCTTTCTTATCAGTCTTAATATGATTTGAAAAATGGATCCCTTCTTTGGGATTTCACCTTCACCTAAACTGATGTATTGTCTTGCATTAAATGCTGTAGAATTAGTCTGCCTTTGTTTTAGCTGCTGTTAAAGTGGGTATGCAATTAAATCTGCTCTGTGTGCGCCTCTTGGAGCAAAAACATCAATTACTGATGGTACCGAGTTAAGGCTGCAGTTTATCCTTTCATCTGTAGGAAACACTGTGCTCCCACAATAATTTCATTATATAAGATGTTCTAATAACTGCCTTAAGGGTATTTTTCAGGCCTTTTTTCCTGTTTTCAATGCTCTATAGTGTGCAGCACCATAACTGTGTCTACAGTATATTTAGTATGGAGTGAAAAGTTTAGCAGAACAAGTCAGTGTTCAGTAATCACGTGAAACTGAGGTTTGCACTTTCAAAGAAATGATTGAAAGGAGTAAAAAGCCTTGGCTTAGGTTGATGTTTAGGTTGTGAATGTGAACAGAGGCAACAGTTACCCTGTTCCAATGAAAATGAAAGCAGATAAATACAGGAAGTATTTATTGATCCAAACCAATTTGGAGTAATCTCTTTCAAGAAGCAGTGGTAGCTCTTACAGTCAAAATAACAATGCAAGGACAGTTTTCTAGGCTTTAAACTTGAGTGGAACACGTATAATTATAGCTTTAGTTATATTGCCACAGCTCAGTTCAGCTCTTGCAACATGCACCAGCTAAATGCTGCTTTTGTAAGGTCACTGTGTCAGTAAACTGGAAATCACTGGGACATGGGCCTTTGAAAATGGGGAAAGCATAAAAAGGAATAAAAAGTAGTCTTATGAGGTGGAGTATTGATACCTTGTATGTGTGCACTTATTCATAATTTTACTAGCAGGATTTCCTTAATTGAATGTAGTGTTGATCACTTTCTGGCTTCCCAGCCAGGCCTAGGGTGGGACACGGCTCTGGGCAGCAGGCAGTGTTCCATGAGGGTGCTCTCACCTGGCTTTTTAGGGACTGCAAGGTTTTGGGTTGTTAATTTTCCTTTGAAATTAAGTACCACCATCAGGTTCTGCTACTGTGAGCTGATATTACTGAAAACAATTACTTGAGGCTTCTCTGCACGACGGTAATTCAGTGAGAGAAACAGGAGTGGCTGGAAGCTTCTCCTGTTCTTCCCCTAACTTATCATTCTTTTATTAGGCACTGGAGGAGAAGCTATTAATTTGGTCAGCCATTCTTTACCAAAATGTATTTTCCTCTCAGCGATCCACAAGTGATAGCACCATGAAGAGAACCAGCATATTTAGGTCACATGTGAAACCCCTGAGGCAGTTCTGCTTGCATCTAATTTTGGAAGAAAATTTTAGGGTCAGGAAAAAGAGCGTTTAAACGAGTTGTATTGTAAGAAAAATTGATTTTCCCAGATATGTAGAAGGCATGTTGTGTGGAAATGTTTCCCTTTGCATTTTCAATTGCAGTTCTTAAATTAATGCTCTGGGAATAATGTGAGCTCACAGCACACGCACACAGTTGGCACTCTAGTTTTGAGAACCCGAGAAAAGATAATTGCATGTATTCAGGAACAGTTAAGGTAATTGAAACTTCGTATTATAGTTGCTTATTTAAAATGTGGTATAATTTCTAATATATTCTTGTTTGTTGAATGCCAGTAACTGTTTTTTTCTTCTTTTTTTTTTCAATGACTATAAAAAGTATTTCAGTGACCATTTTTGATCCTTAAAAGCAGTGATTTTAGCTGGCATTTGTGCTCTTGTTAAGTGATGATTTAAGAAGTCATGAACTATGCTTGTGTATAGTGCTTATAAATGTAATCTGAAGGTCCTGCATTATTTTCAAATAACTTGGAAGTGAATTGGTCCAGTGGACAAGAACTACATACTGAAATAAAGCTTTGGCTTTCATAAAAATATAATGACTCTCAAAGACACTTGTTTGAGAGTTCCTGGGCTATTTTCCATTGGAATTGCGTAACAAACCCCTGACTTTTCTGGTACTGTTCCTGGTGCATTGTGTAAGGAATAATATATAGGAATATTAGAGATAATAAAGAAAAATTTGGATTATTTTTTAATAATTACCCAGTTTTGCTTGTTCTTAAGTGTGCCCTTGGTGTGGGAAGAGGAAATCAAATTTAAATTACACCTTGGCCTGCCTGTGGGTTTATTGTCACTTCAAGTAGCTGCTGCTCCTGAGAGAAATGGTCCTTCCTGGTGCCTCTGCCAGTCACTGCCTTCAGCTGAGCCAAGTGATCCCTGAGCCCCAGGGTGGGCACTTGGGGAAACCAACCCAAATGAAAATTTCATGTCTTGGCTTCCTTTTGGATTAATTTTATTCCACATCATCTTCTCCAGACTTAATTTGTCCAACTCTTAGCAAATGTTTGTGGTGGGATAGGTGGTGGTCCTAGAGGAATGGGATAAGAGGTGAAAGAATGGATTACTTCTCTTGGAGAGTTGATAATGGTTCTAAGACAACATGGGAAACTATGGAATTGGGAACAATTGAGCCTCCTGCTCATGTTTATAGTTGATACCTGCTTGTTCATGTGAAAACTCTGCTTTCAGTGCACTGAGATTCATATTTGAGGACATTTCTTCTCATAGATCAATATGGACAAACAGCAGTTGAAGCCTACAGTGTTCATTATATAGCCCAGCAGTGAGAAAATGTCACTGTTTATAGAGGTAATAGTGAAACATTCATAAGCTGTTTTACTGGAATGTGGACCTGGCAGGAATGGCTTTTTGCCCAGAAGTTTAAAACTTTCTAAAACCATATAATCCTTCTGCCTTTCTTCATAAAATCTTCTCACAGCTACATGTCATTGTTTTGATTTAGTTTTATTTGTTTGTTCATTTTAAGCTAAATCTCACACTCCTTTTATGTATGTGTGTGTTAAAAAAGTATCCAGGGTCTTTTATTTTATTCCAGACCTTTCTGGAAGTGGTAACCTGCTCTGGAAAGCAGCAGGAGCTGGCAGCAGGGTTGTGTTCCTGCAGCAGGACACGTGCTGTGCTTAACCCAGCTCGTTTGTGTCTACCAGTAATGAGATGCCTCAGACGAAAGGGCAGGAGGAAGGTAAAGAGCATTTGAAACAAAACAAAATCACTTGGATATTTTGCACATGAGCTCCCTGGAGCTTGGGAATTCTTTTGCTTGGTGTGACCTGAGGAAGCTCATCCCAAGCCTGGGAGTAGCAAACACCTGCCTGTTTCTGGGGGATGCTCATTATTCTGCTGGTTTTAAACTGGCATCAGCAGCTGTGCAGGCAGGTCATGCCTCTGTGCTGCTGCAGTGTTCCTGCGCTCTGGTTAGCTGCACCTTTGTGTTAGAAAGGTGCCATGGCAGGGTTGTATCCTGCATTTCCTTCCTGCTGCTTGCTCACTGTCCTTTCTGAAACAGCTGTCAAGTTCTCTTTGTGCCCATAAACTTGTTTGTGTATACACTGAAATTCTTTTTCCAGGGGATTTATGTTGCATTCAACTGGAAGTTGTGTGGCATCTTCCAATTCATGTTTGTTCTAACCAGGGTCTTTGGTCAGAGGTCCATTTTCTTACAGAGTTCTTATTACTCTTTTACTTTTTGCCAACTTAGAAGTTTAAATTTGAATGTCATTATTGCAGGGGATGGTGGGGAGACTGATGGAAGACTAGAAATGGAGATTATTTCTTTCAGTTATCTGAGGTTGTTTTCTTTGGAGTCATTTAACCCTTCCCTGCTTTATCATCCCTGCTTGTGAGAGCTGGGTGGTGTTTCCTAAAATGAAGTTCCAAAGCCTTTTATAGTTTTTTGTAATGACCTTTGACATCCTTGCAGAACAGTAACACTACCAAAATGTTCTCTACCTTTTTATACATAAAACATATGTACAACATATATAAACAAATATATATATATATACCTATATATCTGTTATGCAACTCTTCCAAAACCCACAGAAAAGGTCTTGGTCTATAAACAGACATATTTGAAACAAACACTTAAAAATAAAGGTTGGTATTTTGCTCAGACTAGTAGACTATATATATAATTTTAAGAGGTGTTATAAATGTGCTTTGGAGTTGTCAAGATTCCATGTGTTAGGAATCTCAGAGTCCAGGCCAGAAATTAGCATTGGCTTCTGTTTAATAATGATTTTTTTTTTTTTTTAAGAAGCTGAAGTATGTATGCTTGGGCCAGAATAGAAACACAGGAAAACACTTGCCAAGTGGGGGGTGGGGGGAGAAAAGGCAACTAGGCAAAGGAAGACTGTTCTTTAAGGTTCCAAGTGCCACTAAAGATGCATTAGGTATTAAAAGGAACTGATAGCTGAGTGAGTGACCAGAGTGAGGCAAGTAATCAGAAATTTTGGTTCTCCAGCCACTTCATAGAGCTGTGTATTTATCTCTGTTGGAAACTTCAGTTGTACTTGTGACCTTCACAGGCCCTGTGCTCCCCGGCAGACTGCCTGAAATTCAGCTGGAGAGCAGCCCTTCCTCCTGCCCTCCCTCCCTGCCTTTCTGGTAGGCAGGAGGAATTCCTCATTTCATTTTCCTTGCTTGGAAGGAGGCACTACATGCATTGTCTGAGCCACAACAGCCTCCTGCATTCTACACACAAAGATTAAAAGCCTCCAAATGTTTGGCCTGAGCTTTGCACCTGGAATAGATCCTTTGGTCAAAGAATGTGTTAGAAGAGTCTGAAACAGCAGGGTAGTTTTGAGGAGTTGGTTTTTTTTTTTATATATCTGCAACAGGAATGCACACCAAGTCACAGAGTTCTAATTTGAAAGATATTGCCAAAGTATTATATTTTTTTCTAATAATAGTATTACTAAATTTTAACCTGCAGCATGTGTTTTGGATTGGCTTCAGCAAAAAGAGAAAATGAAGGTATTGCAGAGCTCTGTCTGTAGCTTTCTCAGTGACAAGAAAGGCATTGCCTGAAGGCCTCTTTTCTCTACGTGCAGAACAATGGCCCAGTATGTTATTTCCAAATATATTGTTATTTGCAAACAGAACAGCAACCCCTGGCTGCACTGTGCCGTGCAGCCTATTGAAATTCTGGCTGTGATTCCAGCAGAGATTTTTCCATAAATAGCTCTGTACTACTTGGGTACACAAACAAACCCTGAAAAGATCTGAAGTAAGGTCTGCTGAGGGACTGTTTAGCCTGTTATTAGTGTGTACTTCAGGGCAGATATTGTGGTGGATGAGAGGAATTTTTCTATAGGGTTATGAGAGGACTGTCAGCAGGAATTAAAAGTAAATAATTACCAATCAAATTAGATCCAAGGACTCACAAATCGCCTGTCTTGAGCATAGGGGAAAAAAAGGGATAATAAAAACTAATAAATATAAGCATAAGCAAGTAGATTTTCTTTCTAGAATTTTTAAAATAAACACTATTAGATAATGACTAAGCATTAGGTTAGGGTTCAAGTAAATACGACTTGAAATTAAAATTGTTTATTCTTTCCATGAACAGACATCCAAAATTGATACTGGTTGGATGTTTATTATGTGAATTGATACCTGCACTAGGAAACAGGCTGTATTTTTCAGTGCTGTGTAGGTAAACACTCACTTGAATAAGTAATACAGTAATTAATAGAATATTCAGTTATAGTCGGTGTAAGCTGTCTCGAGTAATTTGTATTCTTGAGAAGAAACTTAAAAACATTCTGTGAATTAGAAAAGAGGTGAATAAATACTTTTGTGTTTTGCCTGATCACAAGGCTGATTCTCTGTGGGTCCTGTTGCTCATAAACTTTTTTTTCCTCAGAAAGAAGAAATTCACTTTTAAAAGCAATCAAAGAGCACAAAAGTAATTTTAGCATTTGAGAAATCCCTACTCAGAGTGGGGACTCTGGAGTGTCCTCAGCCCCTGGTTATCGTTGCAAATGTGTTTATCAGCTGTCAAACAGAGTGAGGCTGGATCATTGAGAACAGCCCCACAGGAGCTCGTTAGGATGATCTCTCAATGCAAATCTCTCAGCTGTACCTGCTGCTCCTCTTGGATGTTTATTAAAAGCCTTCAGCTGTGGCCACTGAGCAGTCTCAAAAGGATCTCTGAGATCTTCACTGCTCAGAGCCTCGGCCTCGCCCCTGGTGAGGGAGCCCCTGCACTGTGGGTGTGGGGTGCACCTAGGGCTGGAGTGGAAATCAGTGCTGGTACAGCTCTGAGGCTCTGGCTTTGTGCTGATAACTGGGGAGAACCTGGAGTCAGAGAATCCTGGAGTGCTTTGGGTTGGAAGGGATCTTAAAGCTCATCCAGTGCCACCCCTACCATGGGCAGGGACACCTCCCACTGTCCCAGGGTGCTCCAAACACTGTCCAACCTGGCCTTGGACATGTCCAGGACTGGAGCAGCCACAGCTTTTCTGGGAATTCCATCCCAGCCCCTCACCACCCTCTCAGGGAGGAATTTCTTCCCAGTATCCCATCTTGACCTCCTCTCTTTCAGTTTGAACCCATTCCTTCTTGTCCTGTCCCTCCAGGCCCTTGGAAATAGTCCCTCTCCATCTTTCTTGGTGGGAAGAACAGTTCAAGTGCTGGCACCCTTTTCTTTTTGAAGGCCCAGGTGGTATTTCTGAGCTTGTTCTCATTTTTCTTATTTCATGAACACTTTTTCATTCATTGTAGGCACATTGAGAGCAGCTCCCTAAGAAACTGGAAGTATAAATCAAGCAGCTCTGCACTCCAGCAAAGCACTTCTGCTACCAAGGGGTAATTAGCCTGGGATTGCAAAACAGATACATTGCCAACATACTTATCAGAGAGACAAGAAATAAAGCTTCAATAAGACTCAGTCAAATACTTCTAATGCATTTTGGGGAATCCTTCTGCTCTGTATAACTTGCATTTCAAAGCATGTCTTAGGAGAATTATGGAGCACTTTTATGAGCATTATGGATAAACCCTGAGGAGCCTCGAGCCTGTGACTTACAGGTTTGCCAGGGAGCGGTGGCTTGAGATGGATTTGGGGTCTCCTCAATCTTTATAGATTCCTAGGGCGTGCTTTATCTTCAGGTCAGCAGGGTGTTTTCTACAGTTCACAAATGTCAGAAATAGACATTTAATTTTGTTGTTTCAGCATGAAGTTTATTCTGGAAAATCAGTAAACATGAATTTTTGTCTTCAGCAGTGCTAAAATTGAGTTGTTACCCTCTTGAAAATTCGATATGCAGTTTTGCTGCAGCTTTATTAATGATAGGTTGTAAGTTAAAGCTCTGCAGGCAGAAAAGATGGAACAAGCAATATATCAGAGTATGAAAACCAGGCAAATGCTGTGTTAGAGGAGAAATAATCAAATCTGTTATTTATAAGGTTTTTTTGGTCTCAATTCTCCTATTGCTCAACAGGTTCCAGTTTTATGAGTGATAGTGACAGAATGTTCAGGCACCTGAGGGGATCTCAGATGAAGCAATTGTGGGCATGAAGTTGGTTCCTGCTGGAGTTAATTTTGTTCCCCTATAATTAGATATGTATGATCTGTATGCAGCTCTACAAAGGACAGAAATGATGAGTAACTCTCAAACTAAATTCTACACAATACAAATATAACTAAACCATTCTGTCATCTTTGTCTCAGAAATCAGTGTAGGTTCTGGTGGCTGGAAGTGTTTCTGAAGGAACTAGAGCTGGTATGGATTGTGTGTAACACTTAGTGCAGCTCCTTGGTTTAAAGGGATAATGCCTGGTTGAAAGGGAAAATTACAAGGAAAGGAAGCTCTTTCTTGTGTAATTTAGCCAAATTATCTCTATGTTGCAGTAATAACTGATGTTTTATCTGTATTCAAAACTGTGGAAGCAGAGTACCCTGACACTGCCAGTCCCCCTTCAAACAAACTGTAGAGTTCATATTGTTACCTTTTAGCAAATATTTCACTTGAGGATAGAAGAAAATTGCTTTTAGGTAGAGTTTTATTACTGCAGCATGAAAGAATATGTGTGTACCCATTTTTTTCAGTGCACTTAAGGAAGGTTTGGTTCTGTGACTCTCGTGGGCTGTTAAAACCTTTGTTTATTCCCAGAATTCTGTGGCACTTGATGGAAGCTTGAGGTTCTGGGCTGCTTTGCATCAGAGCAGGGACACAACTTCTCCAGGTTGAGTGTAGTTGACGTGGCCTGTGATGGCAGCAGGCACAAGCAAAGCTAGGCCAGGTCCCTGGGATGTCAGATGGATTTTTATGGCAGATGATGTTTGGAAACAACATGAATTAAGAATTATGATGCACTTCTGTTTTTAACACAAATGTTGCTTAGGTAGGAGATTTGATATGTTTTGTGTGCCTGTTATTTTTTTTCCTATTTCCCATTAAACTCATCCTTTCTCAAGGAATGCTGGGGGTGCATAGCCTCCGATTGTGGTGTTATCCAACCTCTGGATAACTACTGTTCCCAGGCTTTTTTTGGTAATCGTAGACTGAGCGAAGAGGAGTTTTCACTGTAACTGAAAGGGGATTGATGCAACACTGAGTGTGACACATCCTCAGTAGGAGGGCCACTCTTCTTTTCCTCTTCCCTGCCTGAAAATAGATTCAAGCTTCAGGAGCTGGAAGCTCTCAACAGCTGAATTTTGTGATGTTAGGAAACTGAGCCTCACAGTAGCTTTTCCGTCAAACAGGTGCCTGGCATTTAAAAATGCTGAAACACTGGATTTACTGTTGATTACTTTTTTGTTTAAAAGCAGAACAATTCTGCTTGGAAGCAGGAAAGATTGAGCCCTTTTAAAAAGAAAATAAATTATTATTCTGCAATATTACAGTAGCTGCAAAGAAAGACTCAAGGAGACACTGTGACCTTCAACTGCTTATTCCTGGTCCTGGATAAATGTTGTAGTTCCACAAACTGAGACACCCTCCATTCTGAGGTAACTTCAGCTGGGCACCAGGAGTGGGGCTGGATTTCTGCCACTCAGGCCTCTCCTGTTTATGATATTAATAAACTGGTGTCAAATGTCCTGGGAACGGTTGATGCAGGTTGAAAGACCTTTGTTTCAACCAACAATAGACCTGAATTAGTATGAATAGGAAAAGCAAATAGGCACTTCCTGTCATATTTGAAGGAATATTTGAGTTTGGGAAGCGTGTTTTTAAGAGATGTGAACTAAATGCTCATCCCTTGCTCTTTGTCCCCAGCAAAATGTTCCCTGTGTATGTGTGTCTCTTACCTTCCTAAATATGTTTGCAATGCTACTAATGTAATGTGGAATTCCCTGTATGAGTACATTATTTAGGATATTCTTTGGGAGAAAAACTCTGCACCTGGGTAATGAAGATTTAAAAGGGGGAATTGACTTAGTTGTTGCTTTCCTAGTCACATTTATTCCTCAAATGACAACTTGGAGGCCTCTTGGAAAGACTAGAAACTATAAGGATAAAGTGAAATAATGGAGTGGTGCCTCAGCTCATCTTGAGACTGAGCTGCCTTTCACAGAGTGCAGTAACTGCTGTTTGTGGTTTCCAGGCAGAGGATGCCTCCAGGGAATTCTCATCAGGTATTAAATAATCCCTTATTATTGAGTTTGGAGTATTTTCAGGCTGATGTAGCTTGTGTTGAGCTGAAAAATGGCTCTGTCTTGAGCTGGGAAGGTCCTCACTTTGCAGTAGTTCACACAGAGTTCCTGGGACAACAGCAGTCTCCAGAGTTGTGGAGCTCTGGCAGAAGCCTCAGACACCCCCTCAATTCCAGGGTGGCAAGGGCTGTGGGGTAGATGGCCTTGGGTGTATGTGTAAAACACACCTCAGAGTGTGAGGTGAAGGTGAAGGCAGCTCCCAAAGGACCTACCTGGGAACTGCAGTGAGGGCCACAACTCCTGTTTTGCTGATTTCAGGGTGTGATGTTTTCCACATCGACCACTGCTGGAGCCAGGTTAACCTTTACCTGTTAAATATTCAGCGCCTGGGTTGGGCGGCCCAGGCAGCAGGAGTTTTTTGGGTGTTTATTCATCTGGTCTGTTGTAAATGTATTTTCCTGCTTATCTGCATGTCATCAGACTGCTTGTGCCTTCATCAGTTCTCCCAACGAGATCATCATGTCCATCTAGGGGCAAGACAAATACTGGGAACTCCGGTTTGCAGCATTTTTTGTACTAAACTCATTCAGTTGATAGTCTTTTGCTTGGTGGAAGGAGGGAATTTGCCTCTTGATCTCCTGTGCATGTGTTCTGAAGGTAACTGCAGTCATGTCTTAAAGTCTAAAAATAGAAAGTAATTAATCAGTGTGATGGGGGTTAATGGTTTCTATCCAGAAACCAAACAGCTTTGCATTTGTTTGTATAGCCAGAACATTCTTCTGTTTGCTGTTGTTGAGAGTTTAACAGGAGAGCATTTTTCACAGTAATTTTTTAAACACTTACTAATAAAAACTTACTTGGGGTTAAAAACCCCAAAACTATTTAATTCTCTCATCAGATGAAATGGTTTCAAGGGGTCAGTTCAGGACTGTTTCCTGCTAACAAATCCTAACCCCATAGGTTTGCTTTCTTCTGTAGGTTTGCAGTGAAGTTGGCGTGCAAGGAGTTACAGAGTGCAGTGCCAGGCTTGGTGAGCAGAAATAAAGCTTACAGCCCAGTGGTTACAGTGGTCATGGTACAGGTATTGCACAGTGGATTACAGTTTTAAATCAATTTAAAGTGTAAAAGTTCCTTCCCTAAGCTCATAGTATTATTTTTCAGTGTGAATGCTTTCTTTTCACTAAGATAAAATTTCAGAGCAATTTTATGTCATTTTCAGTGGTGGGAAGCAGGGACACATCAGTATTTGACACATCTGTTTTCAGAGTGCTTTGACTTACTGCCGTTTGTCATCTCTGTTTTTCCCTGCCACCACAGGTGTCTTGGAGTCCTGTGTACTGGAGACTTGAGTTTCCTACTATAGATGGAGACAGGAAGGCAGTGGTCTGCACTTTAAATCAGTTTTCTTTCTGTTCTAGCAAAGCCAGATTCTGGCCTTGTTTTAGACGGAAGCTCGTGGAGACTGCACACAGAAATGCAGTTAAGTGGCATTTTGAGTGTGGGCTCTGTGGCCTTCGCAAATCCAGCTGTGCTAGCTGGAGATGTGGCTGCTCCTGAGTGTGTTCCTTGCTTTCCCCCACAGCAAATTTACTCATCTGATGCCTTCAGCTCAGTCTCAGCTATCTGTTAGCTTAGCAAAATACAAATCGTTGAACAGAAATGAATTGTGTTGCCATTGTTCACAGAAGTTTGAGGTGATGGCAGTGTCTGTTGAAGATGATTATAAGAGTTCTCTGTAGTGATTTCTGCTCCTTCTGAGCGTTGCTGGGTTTACACAATTCTTTGTTGGTCTCTTGCCTTGGTCCAGAAATGGACTGTGGGGAATAGTAACGGTGAATTTGGTGGGGGAAACTTGCCCTGAGTGGAGATGTTGAAGCAGTTGCCCAAGTGAGGCACAGGAGTTGTTTGCCAAACACAAGAGTGAAAACATTCCATGTGCTGCTGTCTCTCCAACATGGATTGTGATGTTGATTGTGCTTTCTATGAATTCTGGTTAAATGAGGATGTTACTTTGATGCCAGAGTTAACTTGAGATTGCATAAAGATTTCTGGATGCATAAGAAAGAAGCTGCTGTTCCAGATGAGAGATTAGCAGATGGTGACTCTCTTCTCTGCTTTACTATTATCTTGTAAAACACTTAATCTACGTATTTGTTCCTATCCCAGCTTGTAGAAGCTTTTGAGTCACTTCTGTGGTAATCCTGTTCTCTGCAGTTCGAATGCCATCCTCTCACTCTGGCTTTGCAGGGAGGAGCAGCTTCTAGTGCATGGGACAGAAGGATTTGGAGTTGTTCTGCTCTCAGCATTGAGCCTGGTAAAGCTGGTTAGGAGCATTACTGGCCTTACATAAAAGTAATGACAACAAGATTAGGGCTGGTGCCACTATTCCTGCTAGGAATTCTAAATTCCTTGCTAAATTCCATCCTGGGAGAGATGGAAGTTTGTTGTTGTGTTCTCTAGGAAGCCATGAGGCTTAACAAAAGTTATTTGCATGAATTTGCGAAACCACCAAAATAACATTGTTTTGTACTTGAGTATTGAGTTGCATTACCCATAGAATATCTAAGTGTTACAAGCGCAGCTGTAAATTCTGTGCCATCCTAATACATAGAAATCCTATGGAGTCTTGGAGTACTGGTTCTTTCCCTTGCCTCCAGTTCCTCCTCCCATTAAAAAAGTGACTTAATTCCAGCTCCCGCTTCTGGAGGCTGGTGATAACAGTGTTCTCGCTGTCATTGCATGGATTTGACAGCACAAAGAGTGATCTCAGGAGGATGTGGCACACTCTGAGCTGTGCTTTGCAATGCAAGAGTAGAGCCCTGCTTACCTGGGAGACCATAGTGAGCAGGGCAGGTATGGGGCATGCTAATGCAACTTAAAAAGTTGCAAAAGAAGAAGCTTAAACAAGCAGTATCAAACTTTTATTTTAGGGAGCTAAATAAAAAGTTACAAATTAAATGTGTAGTAGTAATAATAATGAGTAAATCACTCTGGCTTTCTAATCTAAAGTTGAGCTCATTGTTGAACTAGAACTTCCCTAGTGTGTCTTTTCTCAAAGATTGGCGAAGTTGGAGGAGGAAAGGGAGAAGAAAGGGTGAATAAAAGAAAATCAATGGGAGTATAGAGGAGTCCAGGAAATTAGAATGAAGTCATGGTAGTTTAGGCCTGGTTGACAAGGCTTATATTTGATTATTTTACTTAGGTGAGTAATTTATTCTGTGAAGTGTATTCCCTGTTTGGCCACTGGTATCTTGTGTATGCTCCACATGGGTAGGGATGTAAATAGGACTGGGAGAGTCTCAGCCTCAAAGGGCACGAAATGCTTTCAGCATCAGCAGGAAAATTACAACCTCGTCATGGTCATGTTTTTAGTTTTCAGCCTCCCAGGGCTGTTCAAGCGAGTTCACTCACTTGGAGTGAACGTGCAGGCCAGGGAACGCTCTGTAAATCTTCCTGGTCTCTGTACAGCTCCCAGGTTTGCAGAAGCCAGCAAACCCAGCCTAATTACTGTCTGCTGGAGCTGCACCCTGGGCTCCCGTGTGTTTGTGTCTGCCCCAGCAGGGCCAACAGTCCTGAGAAGTGAGCTGGCCATCAGACAAATTCCCTTCCCTGGGAAGGAGGGCAGCTTTGTTTGCTACAAAATTCCAGAGCTGGTACTTGGGAGAGAACAAGGAACCAGCTGGCTCTGGCTGAGATGCACAGCACAGAGGGAGGGCTTTTGCCACAAGGGCAATAACCCCTTTCTGGCTTCTCTATTTCTACGTGCATTTCTTCCTGTCCCCATATTTGAAGGAATTAATATATTTTTAATGCCCTCTCTAGTAGAGAAGAGATCTATTTAAAGGACTTCTGGAACGAGTCTCAAGCAGTAAATTGAGCAGTGGAATGCCTTCTCCCAGCTGCCTTTGGATTTGTTGCCTGGTCACTTCAGGGAGATGGAATGAATGCAGGGAATCACTCCTGCAAGTGAATAAAGAAAGAGGGAAATGAAGTCAATAGTAAAACTGGTCATGGTAACTTTAGAGCATACAATTCTTGTGTTCCCTTCCCCCTCTCCACAGACATAAATTAGGAATGAGGCTGGAATGCAGAGGGTGTTTTGTTTTATACCACCAGCACTAAACAGTGCATGGCATTTTGCTCTTGCTCTTTTCCTGGGGTGTGAAGTTGTGGTACCCTGTGTTGGGAGCTCTCTGCACACAGATGTGTGGTCACCCTACCTCAATCTTGTTTAAACAGCCTTCCTGTTCACTTTGGGATTAACACCTCACTACATACAGAGATAAATGCACGATATATCAGGACTCTGGATAAAGTAGTCAATCCAAATCACAAACAATGGGGTGTTGGTGGGATGACTCAGTGTGTTGTGGAGCTGCTTAAAATATTTGAAGCCTTGGAAGAGCTTTTGTTTTCTCTCCAGTGTCTTTCATTGTTTGTTTGGGTTTTGTTTCCCAATGATGAAGTACATAACTCCAAAACAAAACCATTATTACAAACAAGAAAGTCCAATCAAAAGCCACGAATTTCTGTCATTAGCTGGGACTTGAGCTGGAGTTTCTGGAAGTTACATCTGTTCAGTATTTGAAGCAGGGAGGTTTTGCTTCAACCTGGATTGGAAAAGACCAAACAGCCCCAAGTGATTTCCAGACACTTAATGTCTGCAGGTTCTCCTGGACAAGATACTCTTGCTCACTTTAGGAAGAATGGCTCAGGCATGTTCAGCAGTTGTGTACCAAATTCAAATATTTCACTGTCTTTATCTCTCATGATGTTTATCCATTCCCCTGCTGCTTCCTCGGTTTGAGGCTATTTGAGCTTCCATGTATTTTAGTACCAGTCCTAAAAGTTGTTTCTTAATGTTTTTCTTTTGAGACAGTTTCTGACGTATCCTTGGAATGATCAATCCTTGATTGCTGTTTAGTTTGATGAAAATAAGCTTTTCCAGGCTGATAAACTGAGGAAGTGGTCTCCACGTTAGGTCAGTGAATTCAGTTTTCACTCCCCAGGACAGAATTGCCAGCCTTTAAATAATCTGCTCTGCTTTATGGACAAGATTTTTTTGAGTTGCTCCTTTGGAAAATTCCAGAAATGGTGTTTTGAGCCACTGAGAAGGTTTATAAACAATACTTTCTAAATAATTTTAAAATGCTTTTTAAAAGCTGCAATTCTTTGTTCAGTCCTTGGGAACATCAGGAGATTGCTCCACTTGTGTAAACACTCTGATTTACTTGCTCTCTGCTTAGCCAGCAGATCAACGTGATTCCAAAAACTTGCACAGAAACCTTTTGGGTATGCTGAAATAAAGCCTCTCTTTGTTCCTGCCATGATTGACTCGATGCTGCAGAGTAGGTGACATGTTTTGCCTACCAAGCATGTTTTCTAAGCAGAGTTTATATAAAGTTCATGGAACATTAAAATAAATAGCCTCTTCTCTACTAATAAAATCCCCTTTATTCTATTATTGGTAACAAATTTGCATACAGAATTGCTTTTCAGGTTTGCAGTGGGCTTTCTGGAATGAAGTCATTGGCAGTTTTCTTTTGCTGGTTTGGATTGATGAAGCTGGTTTATTCCCTTTTTCTATAGATACTTGGATAGTGGTAAAACCTCATCACAGTCCCTTCTTTAAAGTTTCTGAAAACTTGGTGCCAATGCACCCATTCTGCATTCACTGCAACATGTGGAAGGCCCCTAAAGTGTGAAAGTGATTTTTAAGTGTTTGTCACTGAATTTTTCTTGTTCCAAACACTGCTTTTAACAGGGGAAAAGTCGTTTCAGATCTGTTGAATTCCTTTATTCTTCTTTTTTAATTTGAACTAGTTTTCTTTCCAATACACTGGCCCAGTGGTCTCAGAGCCCTGCCTGCAGCTTTGAAATGTGTTTTATCCTTTTCCTATTCCCTGTCAAAACACCTTGTTTTAAATGTTTTTTTGGCTCTCAGGTCCCTGTCTCCATGTCTACCATGGAAGAATTTAGTCCTGATTGAATCCAGTCAAGTGTCCAGATCTTGCTGGTGGTTTTGTTGGGGCACTTGAAAAGCGAAGATGTCTCATTGAAGCTTAAAAAACCTAAAGCAGGTCATGAACATAAAGATGATGTGCAGAAGGAAAGGAAAGCTTGGTCAGATTGTAGCTGCTGAATCTGGGAGAGCTGTGGGAAGCTTTGGATGGCTCCGGGGGAAGCAGAATCTGTCCTGTCTCCATGTGCTGATGGGTCAAAGCCTCTCTTGAGTTTGAGATTTTTGTCATCAGTGGCTTGGTTCGACTGTTGAGTTTTATATCTCTGAGGTGGGGATACAGCTGTGCAGCAGCTCTGTGTTTCCATTGTGATCTGCTCAACCTGCTGCAGAATGTTTTAATTCGTAAATGGATTTCAGGTTGTATAGGTGATTCCCACCCCACCACCCCTTTGCTTTCAGGTCACTAAATAACATCATTTGAAAGCGTTTAGCAGTCTCAGAAGCATTTCTACAACAATAAGTGTCTGTGAAGGAATATTGAATGGAACTAAAGGACTAGTATTAGATCTGTGCAGAGAAATACTTGTAAATGATGTAATAACCTGTGAATTCTTTGTCCAAAGTCCTGCAAGAATGAGAACCTGGTTCAGTTGGTATTGCAGGTGCCCTGCAGGAATGCGGCTGTACCTTGCTGTCATGATTTTTGTCTTTGTCACAATCATGTCTTCATCTCTTGTGATTGATGCTGCCATGTAGTGTTTGAAACCCTCAGCACTGGCAATGTCACATGCATCTTGGTGTCAGAGATGTCCTGAGGTGCTTGAGGGGAGGAGAAGGCAAATCTGATCTCCAGGGTAGGGTGTGACAGCAGATAACCCTGTGGCCTAGGAGGGGTTTGGGAATCAGATAAGGGGTCAATGGTTATTTATCTCTGACACTCTGCTGGAAGAGGGCACTGAAATGCATCCTATTTCCAGCAGCCATCGATGTGGTGACAGTAGGGCACTACACATCTGCTTCTCCCTTCAGTAGCCCTCCCAGGTGCTCCTGGCACTGGCATCATTTCCCAGCAGGAGCAGCTTTGTGTTTGCAGCTTGGATTCTCCTGGAAATTAAATGCAAAAGCAAGAATGTCTGGGATCTACAAAAAAGTTGTTGTGTTTCTGCTATACATGAGATTTCTATTATAGTAAATATAATATATAGCATCATCAGACCTAGGAAAATAGAGGTTTTTTATTCTTAATTAAAGGTTTTTCTGGCTGCTGTTGCTGCCTGTTCTAAACTTTCCCATGACTTTCACCAAATAAGTACTTTGATTAATTTATCCATCTGTTCTTAGATGGATATATGAGATTTCTAAGGCAACTTTTAATTTGCTCTTCTCTTTCCACATATATGGACACCTTGGATCTGCTGATAATTTACTGTGTTGTCTTATCAGTTTCAAGATTGTCAGAGCTTGTAGTGTTAAGTCTGTGTTTTTCACAGTAGTAATTATTCTGTGTACTTCTCACTGCTGAGAGATGTGAGTTTTTCTTCAATTAATTGATAATCTTTTAAGGTATTTTCCTGTTGGAGGAGTACAACCATGTGCTTTGCATTGTGTGGAAAAGTCAAAATTGGACTGCTTGGTTTGCACCTCCCACTTTCTGCACATTGATGAATTGTTTATCTCCACACTGTGCTCACCTAGGAGAGGTACCTGTCAAACACCACATCTGCAGCTCAGTGCTTTGCCCGTCAAGCCATACAGATGTGAGATAAATCACTTGATCCTGGTCACAAATAGAAGAATGACTGGCTGGAGTAACTGCTGCCTTTGGGAGGAAAATGAGCCCTGGAATGGAAGTTTTAGTGTGTGTGATGTGGGTACTGGCTCAGTGAGGTACAGGCTGTGGTTGTGTTTCTGTCCTTAACTCCCTTTGGAGCCATTCCAGCCAGCTGGAGCAGTGCCAGGTGACAGTGGCAGCGAGGTTGGTGGGGGCATCTCTGAGGCAGTTTGTACAATACAAAACTCTGTGCAGATGGTGTTTGGCTCTAAGTCAAGCAGGTATTGATCTTTTTTAACTCTAGAATGTTACAAATGCAATGGAGAAAAAAGAAACCATCCCACAGAAAATACTGTTTATCTACAGCTGACTGGCATGGAAGTGAAACGGCCTCAAGACTTGTAAAACTCTCAAGTAGTTTCTCCTGCAGAAAATTAGATTTATAGAGTTGTGTTGCAGTTTGGTGTTTCAAAAATGGTTTGGCTTCTGATTCAGTTGTTTGGGAGTTCAAGGAGCATTTGTACCTTTGGAAATGTGAATGGGTGGGCTTGAGCTTAAGTTGTAATTTATCCTTTCTGATGTATGAACAGTTCAGTTTGATACTAGGGATTACTATTCTTGTCAGTGTATATTCACAATTTAATTTTAGCACTCCCTATAAAAACACTTGTGATAATGTAAACCTCCTTCATCCAGAAGAGATACTTGGGTTTTTTGGAGACTGTTGAGGTTTTTTCCTTGTTTTCTGCTGTTGCTTACTCCTTGCATTCCTTAAACACTGATGGTTTTCTTCCCTGATACCTTTTGCCTTTAGGTTATCAAATGTGTACTGAGTCCTTAAAAAAAACCAAAAAAAAAAAAAGGTGCTTTGAGGTCATATGGATGATGATTGTATCTAAATCATGCATTAGGAAAAATTGAGAAAATAAATGTACACAGTTTCTCTAGGAAGGTACAGTCTATATTATCTAAAGTTGAGTCAGAGTAGGAAAATCAGTTCTAAGAAGTTGATGATATTAAACTTTTAAGAACAAAGTATTGCACAACACCAGGCTTGTAGTGCTGGCATGGTGATCTATTAATGCTTCTCAAATGTACAGCTTAAAAATTACTGTTATTTTTTGGAAGGAACTTCTACTTGCATTTCATAGATGTCCTTTAACTAAAGCATGATTTTTTAATGGTTTGGGTTTTTTTCTTAAATTGTTGCTTTCTTGGCTACTTGGTATTTAGAATGATTAATCTGTGGGGTTTATTTTTGTTGTTCTGCAGCGGATATAATTTCTACAGTAGAATTTAACCATTCTGGAGAGTTGTTAGCAACAGGAGACAAGGGAGGGAGAGTTGTCATCTTTCAACAGGAGCAGGAGGTGAGTGCTGTCTAATAACACTGTATTTCTTGTTCTTTCTGTTCCTTTTTTAAAGGGAAGGAGTATGTTTTTATAAAATCCTTTACACAAAGTGCATGCCTGTGTGATAAGTGATTACAATACTGAAATTTAATGAGAACCTTGTGGCACTGATAGAAATTATTTTAAATACTCTTTGGCTGTGGTCTGAAGAATGTTGAAAGTGAAAACCAAAAGGGGGTAGGACACAAAAGACCCTTGAGGGAGCTGAAGTTGGTTCTTTTACAATGACTCTTCCTGCCTGTGACAATGATTTCAGATTTAGCTGGGGATATTAAAAGTTGCCCTTAAGCAGGTGTGTGACTGTGACATCAGATGTCCTTTTCCACGCTGGTCTCAATCAGGTAAAACCAAAGAATCCTTGTAGCAGGGGTATCTTTTCTCCTTTTGTCCTTGTTTTTTGGTCTTTAGGTGCTACCCCCATGTCAGTGGGCAGCTGAGCTGCAGTGCCTGATTTTAACTGAGGCTATAGTTGGAAGTTGCTGTGGTTAGAATGTATTTCACTCAGAGGGGATTTCAGGGAGAAATAAGAGGTGTCACTGTTAGTTTTTGTTTAGTCTTTAATTTCCATTTTAAAACGCCCAAAGCTTGGGAATTCCGGTGCCCAGAGGAGGGGGCTGGTCTGTGGGAGGGGCACTGTCCCTGTGCCAGCAGCTCCCCTCGGTCAGTGGGGACATCTAGTGGGGCTGCCTGGCACCAGCTCTTGACATATTTTGTGTCTTTTTATTGTTTTCTTTTTATTTCTTTAGTACTTTTAATTCTTGGGTTGTAGCTTGATGCTTTTAAGAATCCTCTTGCGTAGCTTAAAGTTGCAGCAGTTCCTTGCCTGCTCTTAGGTGAGCTGTGTTTAAATGACTCCTTGGTTTCTGGAGCATAATCCAAGCTCACATCCTTAGGAGCTGGGATCCAGGGGTGGGAAGAACCACCTGGGCTGTCAGATGAAATTCCACAGAATTGTTTTTGGCATTTTTTGGCTTCTCTGTGTTTAGGGAATGATTTGCTTTTAGGAATTTGATTCCCTGATGCACTGGTAGTTGGTTGTTCCAACAAAAAACTGTCTAGAGCAGGTTTTATATGTGGAAGTGTATAAAATAGAAGTGTTTTATTAGGAATTCTGGGCCTCTTTCTGCCACACTGCACTGGAGAGCTTTGCAGACCACGCCTGCAGGAAGAGAAACACTGACAAGGGCTGTGTGAAGAGCTGTGCAAACCTGCGTGGCTTCACCCACTGCCAAACTGCTGCCACCTCCGGGCTGGAATGTGGCAGCCAGTGACATCAGCTCAGTGCCAGGCAGGAAGTGAATGCTGCATCTCACAGAAACCGAGGAGGAATTTGCGTAGGCACAGTGCTATTACCTAAATTGGAATTTAACGTCAGGCACTTGGGCCAACACCTCTCCTTGTCTGGATTTTTTTTTTTTCCTTTGAGCACCATGAGACTCAAGAGTTTAAATTTTGATTTTATTCCCAGGATGGATTTCATGTATTACTGGGTTTATGTATTATTCTGGTGCTGTAAAGTTTTACTAGAATACACACGTTGGATATTTAAGCCTCAGTCTGGTAAGTCTGGAATTGAAAGAAAGTTCTCTGGATTTCCTGAGGTATTTCCTACAGCACAATAGATTTCCTTTCCAAGCTTTTCCATGCAGCGACCCAGCTTCACTTGTTAGTTCTGACTGAGGCTTAGAACAAAGTCCCTTCCATCCTCCAGGGTGGGAAAACCAGTGTAAGGGACAGGTGGGGTACAGAATTCTTGGGCCAAATGGGATTTCTGAGCATTTTGTCCCCTTATCCCTTCCCTGCCCCCAGCTTATTTTAAAGTGTAAGAATTCCTGCCAGCTCTCAGGGTATGAAGCATGAGAAAATGATGCAAGGAATGTGACAAATGTGGGCCAGCAAGGGTTGTATCAGATGTGTTTTGGTGAGGTACTGAGGGATGAAATGAGCCCATGGACATGAGACACCAGGGAAGGAAGGAGCAAAGTCCCCAGCCAGGAACATCATAGCAAAGGCATCTGATGGTGCAATCTCTGGAGTGGGTGGGACAGGAATAAATCACAAAATTCAGCTTGAAACCACTTCAGGTAAATGTGGGGAGCACTACACCAGAAATGGATCCAGTTTTCTGTACACAGTGGATGAAATTCAAGGTTCAGCCCATGCAGTGCAATATTTTGGTGCCTAAGACGCAGCTTTCAGAACGAGGAATTGTGCAAGCTTTTCAGTTTTGCAAACATTTCCACCTAGACAGGTAACTGCAGGGGTGACTCTAATGCCAGAGCTGTATTCAGCAGAGGTGATGAGCTTTTTGCCCTTCTGGAATGATGAAGAAAAAGCTGCTTAAGCAGTTCAGAAGCTCTCATGGGACTTGGAGATTATAAACCAGAATAGTGGAGCTGCTGGTATAAATTTAGAGGTGCCATGTGGGATTTCCATAGTGTGCCTGAAAAGCTGAATGTACTTACAGAGTAGATTTGCTATTTGTGTGTGTATTGCAGAGGAAGGAATATTCCCTTTAAACAACAAAGGTGGAAAAATTAAAGATGAAACAAATTGTAGTTTTTTTGGGTTTTTTTTAATAAAATATTTGGGCAAAATGTTAGTTTGTTCAGCTGCTCAGCATTAATGTGAAAACTTGTTGGAGATGTTATTCACATTCTGAGGGGAGTTTCTGGAAACTTAACTGCTGCATAAATTGTCTGTTCTCTGATGTTTTCTTATCCAAAATAGTAGAAACTTTAATAAATTTCTTGCAATAGAGATGATGCTCATTTCATTTGGTTCACAGGCTCATGAAAATCAAGCAGGTTGTACCCCAATGTGCGATGTATACATATATTGATCATTTAATTCTCTTTTCAGAACAAAACCCAGTCTCACAGTAGGGGAGAATACAATGTTTACAGTACCTTTCAAAGCCATGAACCAGAGTTTGACTACTTGAAAAGTTTAGAAATTGAAGAGAAGATCAACAAAATTAGGTGGTTACCCCAGAAAAATGCTGCTCAGTTTTTATTGTCTACAAATGGTAAGTTTATTTTGCACCATAACATGTTATTATGTGGGCTTGCTATTAGGATTTGGTCTAACCCTCTCCAAAAGGCTGGAATCAAGCAGGGTTTAACTGCAAGGGTCTGAGGATGTGGTTCTGGTGACTTCCCTGAGCACAGGTGTCCCCAGCACAGGGGGGTGGTGTATTTGGGGTTTAGTTGCTTTATAGCCCAGAGACCTTCATGTGTATGTGAGTCCCCGTGTCAGAGCTTACATTAATCATTCATAGCAATCCCTGTCCTAACTGAAACTTGCTCTAACTCTTATAAAAAGAACAAACTGTGGAGGAGGTTTTTTAATGCTTTTTATCTTGTCTTGTTTTCCCCAAGCAGCATTTTTGTCTTTTTTGGTGCATGTGGGCGGCCTTGTCTTGTTTGAAGGCATCAGCAGTGATGACTGGTGTCTCTCCACAGCTCTCATTTTAAGCTGTGGCTGTTTCATTGCAGATAAAACAATAAAGTTATGGAAAATCAGTGAAAGGGACAAAAGACCCGAGGGTTATAATTTAAAGGAGGAGGATGGACGGTATAGGGATCCTACTACAGTTACAACACTACGGGTGAGTAGCTCACAAGCAGCTAATTTCTCCTCTCCCAGCCCATGGCTCTGGGAGGAGCTGCCCCCATCACATCCTTAACTTCATCTTGCCTGTGATGCCACTCGGCAGAAATACTGACTTTTGAGATAAATACTGACTTTTGAGATACTCCATTTGGTGTGGCACGTCGAAGAGCTGTGCTGAGCAGTGCTGGTGCTGGCTCTGGCTCTCACTCTCGCCCTGCTCTGTGTGTTGCAGGTGCCAGTGTTCAGGCCTATGGACCTCATGGTGGAAGCCAGCCCACGGAGGATATTTGCCAATGCCCACACATATCACATCAACTCCATCTCCATCAATAGTGACTATGAAACGTACCTGTCCGCAGACGACCTGCGGATCAACCTGTGGCACCTAGAAATCACAGACAGAAGTTTTAGTATCCTTTTGCCATTGTTCTGTAGGATGGGAACAGGAAAACTGCTGCATTTTATTTCCTTTCATCAGATGTGTTTAGTATATAAACAGAGAATTCATCTCCATTAATACTGGGTATTTCTCCCTGTGATTGTAAGGGCTTTTACTTCTGGAGAAGGAATGGTTTGGTTTGGAAGGGACATTAAAGCTTATCCAGGTCAGCAGAACCTCTTCCTCTATCCCAGGTTGCTCCAACCTGGCCTTGGACATTTCTAGGGATGGAGAAGCCACAGCTGTGTATAGTTTTTAATACGAAGCAGCATTTTATAATGTAGCAGTATAATTAGAATTTAAGCAAGATAAAGTTCAATATGAAAAACTTGGGAGATAATATATAGTATAGAGTTAATTACTGCTGGAGTGGAGCAAAACTGAAGCAGGTTTTTGCTGCTGTAAGAATTGTCTTGAAACTGATACAGAATGTGATGTTACCACCTTGCTTTATAGACAAATTGTGTGGCTTGCTTTTAACTCTTGCCTGGGTTGTGCCTGGGTCTCACAAGCCTGAAGCAGCATTTCTGCAAGCATCTAAAACTGAAAAATACCTTGGGAAAAAACCCATTTCACTAGAGGCAATTCCATAACGAGCTGCTGCAGATATTGTAGATATCAAGCCTGCCAACATGGAGGAGCTGACAGAGGTGATCACAGCTGCAGAGTTCCACCCCAACAGCTGCAGCACGTTTGTCTACAGCAGCAGTAAAGGCACCATTCGCCTGTGTGACATGAGGGCATCAGCCCTCTGTGACAGACATTCAAAGTGTGAGTGCTGCAGTTCAGTGTCTCCCTGCGCCAGAGGACATTTGCTGTTAGACAATTCAGTGTTTGAGATAATCTTGGTGCATTTGTGTAGGATTCCTGTAGTGTATTGAACAGATCTAAAGCCTAAAATCTAAATAAATCCTAAAATTATATTTATGTTTTTCTGGAGTGAAGATAGTGAATAAAATGAGTAGCAGCTTCTGCTTAGACACCAGGAATGGCTTTTTGCAGACTTCAGGTGGTTAAAAGCCATTTGATCTGTACTTGATGCTGGAAATCTAGCATGTGTGAATTAAGACTTGACATATTAGAAAATAATTCATGTTTTGTAAGAAGCTGACCTTGGCTTGCTCCAACAATAACAGAGTATGGCAACTGTATTACAAATGTTTCTCCTTGAAAGTTATTTTATAAAACACAGAGTAACACAAGATGGAAAGCTTAATGTTAAAGTAATTCAGGTGTATTTTGTATCAAAGAGATACAAACTTACTTCTTGAAATGCCTGTCTTATTTTCTGCAGTGTTTGAAGAACCAGAAGATCCTAGCAACAGATCATTTTTCTCTGAAATCATCTCTTCCATATCTGATGTCAAATTTAGCCATAGTGGTCGCTATATGATGACTAGAGATTATCTGTCAGTGAAGATCTGGGATTTAAATATGGAAAATAGACCTGTGGAAACGTACCAGGTATTGGGTGAAAATCATGGGAGTTGGAAATTAAAAAACCTGGACAGAGGCTGAGTCTTACTGATGGTCTTGATGTGGCAGTTTTGTCTGCAGATTCAGGCAGAGCATCCCTGAGGTTTGGGGATTCCACACTCCTGCTTGAAAGATCTTAATATTTGCAGGGTTGTGGCAGAACCCAAACCTGTGTTTGGGGCTGAAAAAGCCTCCTTCTTACCCAGCAGGAATTTGGGAGGTGGAGAGGTCATCTCCAGCCATGAGAACCATAAGTCTTTATGTTCTGTTATTTCCTGAAGAAAACGGGAGATGAAACATTTCCTTTTCGTAAAATGTTTTTAGCCACCACTGAAAATTGCTGTTTTCTTTACAAGGAAGAGCTCTTGTCAGGAGGCTCAGGTTCCTTGCTTTTGGAACAGTCTGGGAGGGCTGTTTTACAGGTGTGTGAGTCTAATGCTCACTCAGTTTCTCTGATCCCTCTTTTCCAGGTGCATGAATACCTCAGAAGTAAACTCTGCTCGCTGTATGAGAATGATTGCATTTTTGACAAGTTTGAATGCTGTTGGAATGGATCAGACAGGCAAGTGGAATTCTTATCCCTCTGCACTTCAGATCTTTCCAAGCTGTCCTTACAATGGGCAGTGGCCCTCAAATACCTGGTTTTGGACAACGCTGTAGTACTTCAGTAGACTTTAACATGTGCATTATTAGCTCTGTAAGAATCTGCACACACCTAGGGGAAGCCATGGGAAAAACTTCAGGAATATTCCTTTTTACAGTGATTTGCCATGGTAGTGACCTGCCAGTAACACCACTTAGGACAGCTCTTGCCTCTGTGATAATCATGTCATTAACTGCTTATTTGCTGCATGTAAAGCAGCTCAGGTTCCCTGTCAGTACTGTCAGGCGTGATGCTTTTTTATTTATTTTTTTTCAATTTGGCATTTATCTGTTCAAATATTTTTTGAGGCAAAGGAAGGACAGGGAAACATGTAAGTGTATTTTTGTTACTGAGCAGCTGATGCAGAATCAGGAGCTATAAGGGATTTTCACAAACTAGATGTGCTGCTTAGTACCTAAATTTACACAGCTTGAGTGTCACTAAAACCACATGACTAAAAATCCAGTGTGTTTGGGGTTTGTTGGATCTCTTGTGGGTGTGAAAAACAAATTAAATAATGATATTGGAGGTGCTTAGATAACAAAATACCTCAAAAGTCCCAGGGAAGGAAAAAGGGTGCTTTTGGGAGGTTTTAGATTTATAAAATGTTGCAGTACCTGCTTCCTTTTAGCTGTAACAGGTGTGGGTGAGGCCACCTCCTTTCCATTTGCGTGGCCTGAGCTGGGACCCTCCAGCTTGCTAAAAGGAGAAGGAATTCCCAACTGACCTCTTTCTTCCTTCCCCCTCTGTGCAGCATTGTCATGACAGGATCTTACAACAACTTCTTCAGGATGTTTGACAGAAACACGAAGCGAGACATCACCTTGGAGGCGTCCCGGGAGAACAACAAACCCCGCACGGTGCTGAAGCCGCGCAAGGTGTGCGCCAGCGGCAAGAGAAAGAAGGACGAGATCAGTGTCGACAGCTTAGACTTCAACAAGAAGATCCTGCACACAGCCTGGCATCCCAAGGAGAACATCATTGCTGTAGCTACCACAAACAACTTGTATATATTTCAAGACAAGATGAATTAGGGTTGGCATTCCTAACTGAAGAGTCACTTCCTGCATAGTTGACATAGTTGAATCTAGCATTTGTACCTGTAATGAAAGCAAGTGAGAGGTCCATTATGGCACCCCTTTCCAGTGTTTAAAAATGTGCCATATGACAACACACTTTTATAGCTCCATGGAGAAGGCTCTGTGGCTCTGTTGTCTCCATGCCTGCTAGCCATTTAGGTGAGGATAGGGCACTTTTTAATTTAAATGACTACTTGCACCATCTTGCCTAATGGACTAGACTGGACTGTCTCAACATCGGTTTACTCCACTTTTTATGCCTTCCATTGTGATGACGTCAGACACAGGGAAAGCCTTCAATCATGCTATGGGATTTAATTGTGTAACCTCATTACTGTATCATTCGTGGCCCCCTTTTTTTATTAAATACAGCTCATTCTTGCTGTGGCTTGTAGCATTCCTCCTCCTTCTGGCCTCCTGGACTCCCCCTTCCCCCTTTGTCCCCCTCCACCTTGCCTCGGTGGTGGTGTATGGAAAAAAATAAACAAAATAAAGCACATAAAATGGGTCCGTTTGGGGTCAGTGGTAAAGGGGGTCTGTGTTGCAACAAATGTTTTAATAAACAGTTGACTGTAATCACTCCTTGCCATGTCTGGCACCAAAAAAAAGAGAAAATAAGGAAAAAAACAAACAAACTACTGAATAAAAGTGACAAAGAATGGAAAATCTGTTTTCTTTTTTTTTTTTTTTTAATCTACCTCTTTATACAAATACTCTGTGTTTTACCTTAGATGCATGAAAATAAAATGATGTTTTTTGTAATGATTTTAACCAGTATTAATTATTTTTCATGGGAATGAAGAGAGGGAGGGATTTCACAGGTACCTTCACTCACTCCTGAGTAACCTGAGCACCAGCCAGTGAGTGACCACTTCCATCTCGGCACCACAACTCCTCTCAGGTTTTGATCTGAGCAGTCACTTCCTGTGTCCTTGAATGCTCCTCTTTTTCACCTGTTGCTTTAATCAGAAAGGGAATAGAATATCTTCAGGTTTTAAATTCCATTCTATGGGACTGATGTCTTAATGTTTCGTTTTGTCCTGGTTTCTTCAATGCCTTGTTTTAGGATAAAATACCTTTAATGCCTTGTTTAGAGCACCAAGTCCCCTGTGGCTTTGTGAGAAGTTGTCTGAGCTCTTGTGTGGTATTCTGTAGTACCAGCACCATGGTTCCATAGCTAATGACTGCACTGCATTCTGCTGCTCTATTTTCTGTATTTATTGCTAACTGGAAATGTAGTTTTAACCATGCAAGTGTTTTCCTCTGGCTTTTGGCTTTGCAAAGTTCCTGCACTTAGAAAAATGTTCACTGGTGCCAGGAGCCAAACGTGGAGTACAGAAGCTGCATGAAATAAGTGTTCATAGTGATGTGAGAGATTTCAACTCTTCAGCACATAAGGTTTATCCAAAGATGAACTAGATATTGATGCTTTATAAGGCTCATGAGTTTTTACTTCCAGATATTTTTGCTAAACGTGCTTTTAGGTTCTGCTCTTCCTTCATGGAAATGTTCAGTGAAGTTTGAATTCATGGTGAATTTACGTTGACTGGGAGAATTTTCACTTTTGAGTTACCTATATTTAATTATTTCTGTGGCTTAGAGTTAGTTATTAAAATGACGTTCTGATTTGATCAACTGAGATACTGTTTCTGCTGTAAAATTTTGGCTGGGTTAGAGGTTGTTAACAAGACTACTATGGCAATCACTCCAGTTTTTTTAAGTCCTTGTGCAGTGTTTTGAAAATGTAAAAATTCTAATATTTATTAATCCAGTTCTCTTAAATACAGTATTTGTCTTGTACCATGCATGCCTGACCATGAGCCTTTGTAAGGATTTTACCTTTTTTTTTCACCTGCTAGCCTTGTAAAACAAATGAACTGCCCCAGGGACAGCAGCTGGTTTCCAGTGAGTGAATAAACGAGTGCACCCTACTCCTACTTAGTAGCATGTGACTAATTTTACTCCAGCAACCAGACTTTCCAACCATTCAAGAAACAACTCGTTGAGTAACATTAATCACATGCACAGCTGTTTCCACGGCCAGGGTTTATTCTTTATCTTAGCGTGAGGGCACAGAGGTGATGAGACACTTTTGCTGTGCAGCTGCTGAAACCGTGTTTTGGTGAAAGGTGTAGGTTTAACGGTGCTGGATTGGGAAGATGAGGGCTGTGGAATTGAGGCTGCTGTTCCTGTGCCACCCAGAGCCCCAGGGATGCACTGAAGGTGCTCAGCACAGCCCCAGCTAGAGCTGAGCACGTGAAGATGGCACCAAGTGACTGGGTGCAGTCACCTAGAGCAATACTCCAGTACAGCTTCCTCTTGGAGCGCAGCTGGGTTACCCTGGGTTACCTGCTGGGATGGGTTAAAGCTTGCCTTGGGAAAACGTTAGGGTTGCTAATGGTGATCCTTGAGGTGTCATCTGAGGTTTAACTTGTCCTCACCAAACCCAGCTCCTGCCTATGCTGTCACACTATCCATTAGAGAATTCTCTAAGCACACTGTCCACTGATACATGCTGTAAATCATATATTTTATTAATAAAAGTACGCAGAGAATACACTTTGTCAGGATGCTTTTTATGCTCTTTCCCATCCCTTCTCTTCTGCTTTTGCAGGTATTTTTGAATGAGTGGTCTCTTCCCTGTGCCTGGGGAGCAGGCAGGACAGTGCTGGTCACTGCCATCAGCTGCTCCAGTCAGCACAACCTCCTCAGTGCCCAGTAAAACCAGTGCAAATCCGCAATTCCCAGTCCCTGAATGCCAGACACCACACGGGGAAGGTGTTCTCTTCCCTGCTCCTGTCCTGAAGCCGCTGATGGTACTGAAACGCCTCCAGCCCCACTGGGGTGGTTTGTATCTGCAGTGTGACAGCGGCAGCATCGCTCCTGCCACCAGCTCTGTTCAGGGCAGGTGTTTATGCAGCTGCCCCAGTGCCGAGGTGCACAGGAGCCCTGTGCCTCAAATCCTTGGTCACTTCCCTGCCAGGACGTGGCTGCTGCCTGGAAAACACGCTGGATTTGCAGCAGTACCTGCCCCACTGCTGCTGGGTTCAGGGAGGACAGGGTCACTTATTGCTTAACTACACATCCTTTTATTATCAGCCTGATTGGGAAAAGCTCAGGCAGTGCTGACAAGCAGAAACTTCTGGGGTTTCCCCTCCTGGAGAGGGGCTATGAATGATGGAATACCAATATTTTAATAGAAATTTTTATTGTCATCTTCTTAGGCACAGCAGAGCTGGGAAGCAATTTCCTGTGTGCTGCTCTTCCCCTCTGGCTGCAGAGGTGTAAAACATCCCGGCTCACATCAAACACTCCTTTTACTGAATAAAGGGTGCCTCCTTTTGCCCTTTCCCAGGGAATTGGCTTTTGTAAAGGGGAGGACTAGTTTCTTGGGTCGAGGTGTGCTGGGAGTGAGGCTGCTGTGTAATGACTCTGGGTGTCTGGAGCTGTTTGTTTGCCTGCAGCAAACATCTTATTTAACTTGGTTTGGGCTTGTAAAGATATGCGGTGGAATAAAAACAGCGTTTGTTTCGCAGCTGAGAGAATAAAAACTGTCAATTCAATTTCTCTACACAGTGAATTTTACCCTCCAATTTTAACAATCTCAACCTTTGCAAACAGGAAAACAGCCCTGGCTGGTTTTAATAAAGCTTTTCTGAGCCGGGGCTCTCCACTAGGAGGCAAAACGTTCCTGTAAAGAGGTGGAGGCTTCGGAGCCGCGAGGGGTCACGACGAGGTGTGGTCAATGTCCCTCGAAGTCACCTCCGGAATCAACAGCGATCAGTTGTTGCTAAATATGAAACGCTATAAAAGCGTTTGCAGGGTGGATTATTGCAGTACGAAGAGCTCAGCCGAGGTGTGCAGGGGAAAGAGCCCCTTGAGTTGGGGGTGCTGGGAGTGTCCAGCTCAGGAAAAGGCTCTTTTTCAGCTTTGGGGAACAGAAATACTAAACAAAGAAAATAAAAGTCATCATGGCATGTTTTAGACTCGAGAATCATGGAATGTTTTGGGTTGGAAAGGACCTTAAATCCCATCCAGTGCCACCCCTGCCATGGCAGGGACAGCTCCCACTGTCCCAGGCTGCTCCCAGCCCCGTCCATCCCAGCCTTGGACACTGCCAGGCATCCAGGGCTTTCCAACTTGTTTCAAACATTTAGAACACCTTGAAACCATGAGATAAACCAGTGGGATTATCTTGGCACAGGTCCGGTTAATTGTTTGATTTCAATTGACTTGAAGGGTTTTTTTGGTTTTTTTTCCTGGAAGAAAAACCTTTGTATTGCACTCCAGTACAAAGAGCTTTTCCCAGGAATTTATGGCCATTGTTTCTCTTCTATTAACATGTGGTTTTGTGTCTGACCAACCCTGCCATTGTCACAGCATTTTCCATCCCAGGATTGAAATTAAAAACATTAATTACATCATTCAAATGCCTCAAGGAACCTGTGTAGTGGTTCGAGCACAGGGCTGAAAGTCAGGCCTTGTGAATGCTATTTCTGGCTCTGCATTGACTCACTCTATAATCTTGATCAATTTATTTCTGACTCAGAAATTTTAATAGTCCCACTTGACTGATAAATATTCATGCCACAAGTGTTGTGGCAAATGCTTCCTGAATGAGGGTAGTGACAAATGCTCATGTTAGGCTGTGATTTGAGGGTTGCAAAGTAGGATTGAGTTACCCGAGCGAGTTTTTTATTCAAAATCACAAGTAGCTCATTGTTCTGACTCCAAGCTCAAATGTTTTCTGCAGCCCCTTTACCTGTAAATAGATGCTTTATCAAATTAATTAAATTGCCCCTTTCTTTTTACTACCAATGTTGTTAATTCTCTCCCAGTGCTATCCCAGGGACATCCAGATCTTCCACAGGGTGAGATATTTGGTACAGTCATGCAAGGCCTGCAGTCAAATTGAAAAGTGTTGGTGGTACAAAAGGTGGATGTGAAATATTCAGCATTAGTGTAGACGAATAGAAGACAAAAAATATTTAAAATAGGTATTGTAGTATGGGGTGAATGTGACACTTGTGCATACAAGCTTTTTCTCTAGCTTAAAATAGTTCTACACAGAAATTAAGTGATTTCTTCACATTTGTAAAGGGGAGTAAACAAAGAACACTACTGGAGTTGTGTCTGTGTGGCTTCACTCAGATGGTGTTGCTGAACTCCTACAGTGAGTGGAGTAATGAAAAAACCACAATTTATACACTCATGGCTGTTGATGGGAGCACTTTACAGTGTAAAAGGCTCCAGCTTTTAGGAAGAAAAATGCCTATAAATATAGATACATGTGTGAGAGCGATGAGACTGAAGTCACAAAACTCCACCAGAAAGAGTCTAGACCTCCAAATAAACCTTGAAGTGATGTCAAGATAGAATGAAGATAACAAGATGAACAGGAGGCTCAGGGGGCCCTTGTGGCTCTGCACAATTCCCTGACAGGAGGGGACAGCCGGAGGGATTTGGGATCTTATCCCAGGGAACAGGGACAGAAGGAGAGGGAACGGCCTCAGGCTGGGCAGGGGAGGCTCAGGGTGGACAGCAGCAGGAATTTCCCCATGGAAAGGGGGATCAGGCCTTGGAACGGCCCAGGGAGCTTCGGAGTGCCCATCCCTGGAGGTGTCCCAGGAAGGGCTGGAGGCGGCACTCGGAGCTCTGGGCTGGGGTCAGGCTGGGATGGGCCAGCGGTCGGACTCGGTGGTCCGGGAGCGCTTTCGCAGCCCGGCCGCCGCTGTCCCTCGCTCTGCCCGCGTCCCGTCCCCCCCACGCCGCCGCCGCCGCTGCCTCCGCTCCCGCCATGCGCACGCGCGGGACGTGCGCGGGCGCGGGTCGCGCCATGGAGGCGGAGGGCGGGAGCGGCGCGCGCCGCGCATGCGCAGCGCGTGAGGGGGCGGGGCGCGGCGGCCGGGCCCGAAACGGAGTCCGGGTTTGTTGTTGTTGCCCCAGCGGCTCCTCAGTCGCTTCAGCCGCGCCGCCGCCATGTCCAGCCCTCAGGAGCCGCCGCAGCACAACAACAACAACAACCCGCCGGCGGACGGGACGCACGGCGAGCCCGGCCTCAACAGTGAGTGCGGCCGCGGGGGCGCGGGCGGGGAATGGCGCGGGGAGCCCTGAGGGGCCGTGAGGGCCGCGACCCCCTCGCGCCGCTCCGGGCCGCCATTGGCGGAGGACGCGCCGCGCGAGCCGCCGGGGGCCAATGGGCGGCGGCGGAGCGGGTATAAATGCGCCGGCGGCGGCCGCAGGGGGCAGAGGGGCAGCGGCGGGGCCCGGGAGGGGCCGGCCCGCACCGGGAACACCCGCGGCCCCGGGCAGCCCCTCGCGCGGCGGGAGCGCGGCCGGGAGAGCCGAGAGGACGCGGGGCACCGCCGGCGTGGATTAAACGGGCTCCGGGTGCTGCGCCCGAGGGGACCCGACCCGCCGCCTCTCGCAGGAGGCTGAGGGCGATGGAGCTCTGCGAGGAGCGGCCCGAGCTCGTTGCGTGGTTACACGGAGTTTACCCGAACAGCGAGGATGGGGATACAGCGGGGTAGGGGGAGGAGCGTGGCTGTGGGAATGAGTTTATTCAGTGGCTGAGTCAATAGCACTGACGTGAGCTATTTCCCTCTATATCCGGCATCTCTGTCAGCTGCTTTGCTGCATCCTTTTGTTCCTGGGATAACACTAGTAAGGCACATCTATAGGGTCTGGTATTTACTTAGCAAATGCTTTCCCTTCGTTATAAACAGCTCCTTCGGCGTGTCCTTTAATCTATTTATCTAAATTTTAAGGATAGAAGAGGTGAATAAATTGCATTAATGATTAACTGTAATCTCCGTGGTTTTCGATGAAGTTTAGCTCACCACAAAATAAACTCGTTAGTTGCTTTTCCATAACTCAGTGGGAATTGTATGAAAGGAAAATAGACTGAAACACATTTCATAATGCTGCTATTGTGCATCGTGTGATAACCATGGCACCATAAACAATGTTACCTGAGTCAATAATTTTGGCTAATTATTCAGGCCTGTTATACTTAAATAACAACTAGGCTGTCAAAGTTTCCACATGCTGGGTCCCTGACTTGATGCTTACATCAGAAATGACTGTATTTGATTCCTGTATATTTTATTTTTAATTTCTGGTGATGTGGTAACTCTGTGGGACTCATAAATCTGCTGGGTGATGGGAGTGATGAGCCCTGTAAGCCGGGACAGATCTGCCCACGGAGCTCTGGCTCCTGGCTCAGCACTCGAGGCTCACCCAGCTCAGTGTTTGCTGGAGGAGCTGAGCACAAGGTAGGAGAGGAAATGTTGGACACTGTGCTCTGGGAACAAAATAAATGCACCCAATCAGCTCCACGCAGGCTTAGTGCTGCTTTCAGATGTTCAGCCCCTGCACAATGCTTTGGTGGGAGAGGGGCATTTTCTGCCATTCTCTCAGCTTTTCAGTGAACTTCTCAGGCTAATGAGCTCAGACACCTATTCATGATGTTCTCTGTGTCATTTGTGCGTGTTTAGGGCCTTCTATTGAAAGATCCCTTAGCACTTGGAGGGCAGAAGAGCTGGGATAAAACTGGTAACCTGGGCTTTGTTGGGTTCATAGAGATAAAAATCCCAAGTTGCTTGCTTTGGGAATTCTAGATGCTTCCTATATTTTAATTATTATAAAGCTCTGTTACATATTGACAAAAAGAAATCCCACCTTAAGCAAGAGCCCATTTAGCTCTGTCATGGAACATCTGCTTAATAATTACCATTGTGGGAATCCGGTTGGCTTTCTTTTCCTTTCCCTCTTTTTTTTTTTTAATGCTGTATTTCATTGTAAAAGTGATATTTGTTAGTTTATTCAGGTTTATCATGCCTCAGACTATTTGTGAGTTTCTACTTTGGAGTATTTTTATATCTATAAAATGTATACTGGTATTTAATTTATATCTTGCCTTTGATATCTCCACTTCATGCACCCAGCTGAAATCAGAGGGAATAAACAAAATGAGACCCATCTTCCTCAACATGTTTAGCTCCTGCTGTTAAAACAGTTCACCAAGTTATGGAAAAACATAGAATTTAAGTCAGTATATATAAATTCATAGTAAAATAATTAGCCACAGAGCAAAACCAAAACTCAAACAATTCTGTAGAAAAATACCATTCATATGAACAGTTGTTTGGGTTGGTTTTTTTTTCTCCAAAGAGTGTGTGTTATGTGATTTGTGAAAGGAAGGAGGTGCTGCCACATATCTTAATTCTATTGCTCTCAATTCTACCACTCTTCATTCTGCTACATTTCTATTCTACTGTCAAGTAGAAATATGATAAAATTAAAAGTTTTCAGGCAGGTGAATAATGTAACTCAGCTCTCAAAAGAGCTTGAGGCAAACCCCACTCTCTGTTATTTGGGCAGTTTATTCTCCAATACATTCCTGTCCATCTCTTTAAAGAAATGGAGATTTATGTCCCTGTGGTGAGTCCTTGCAGCCCATGGTGGTTGCTGCTCCCTGTCCCAAAGCAGCTGTGGGTGCTGGTGGGAGCGGGGAGCGTGCTGCAGCTTGATGGCAGATTATGCTTCCTTGGATGTGCTTTGAGTCACTCCCAGTGAGCTCAGCTGGGAACGTGCTGCTCCTCATGTCAGCTCCTACTTAGCTCCCAGGGACTCTTTACTACAGGAGAATCTGGGATTTCTTCCTACTACGGCCACGGTGTGTTTTAGATAAGCACAGACTTTGTCAGCCTGAGGTAAATCAATAAAAATTTGATTTGTGGCGGTGGGTTTAGAGCTGTGTGGCAGAGTAATGAGATCTGATCACCATCCTCTGGGTGTTCTAGTGTCAGAGGAACACATCCCCTCGCACCTTTGCCCTCTGCTGATTTTTTTAATCATAGATGGCTTTGCAGGTCCTGTTTTTCCAATAGCCAGAAGTGGTTGTTGGGGAATACAAAGCATTTTTTACCTAACTTTTGACCACTTGCTAACTGCATTTGCCACCTGCTTTTTTGCAGGTGTGGCCTCTTGCTGCTGCAAGGCAGAACAACCTTCCTGATGGAGCTCTTAGAGTTTGGTTGTTTTATTTAGGAATTCAGACAGCAGCAATCATCACCAATCTGGAATAACACAGCCTCTGTCTGATGCTGACTGAGCAAAGTTGCCTCTTAGCAGTTAACACTTGATTGTCTGAAAAGCCAAATGTTCTGTGCTGAGCTGGTGCCTGTGCACTCCCAAAATTCCCTGTTTGTGAATCCAGCCTGGGGAACCGGGGATGGGAACCACCAGAGCGTGATGCTTCCATGGACATCACTGTCATGGCATCCTGAGTAATTGGTGCTAAAAGGTGAATTCTTCACCAAACCAAATTGAAAACAAGCTTGTTATTAAACATCCCTTCTTGTGTCACTGATAGAGCTCCCAGAGACAAAACCATGCTACAAAAATAAGTACAGGCACTCCCAGGTATATTTCAGAAATCAAAAATCAGTGCTAAAATGTAGAACCTGTACAAATAATGCTCAAAAAGTAGTTTCAGATGTGATATTTGTAACTTCAGGTTTGCTTTTCTTACTTGGATGTTTTTAACTCATGGGGGAAGAAGATGTCCAAACTTTAAAAAATAGTCAGCCAAATACAAAAAAAATCCCTGAAAGTGCCTGCCTTCAGGTGGAATAAACTAAATTACACAGGAGTTGTGGTGATATATATCACAAAAACCTGTTAGTTTCCAATTGAAACAACTAAGGAATGTATCAGTACTCTCATATTTAGTTAATCTGTACATAAAATATAAATAAATACATTTAAAATTAAAAATCCTCACTTTAACTACACAGTGTGTGAACTTTTTAGCAGCTGCTCTTGTCATCTGTGGTACACTCTTGCTCTTTGTTGAATATCAGTGCACATGTAGATGTCCGATAGGTAAAACTACCCAAAAAATGTCAAAAAAAACAGTAAATGGGAGCTTTTTGGGAGATGTTTGTGCCAGGGCAAAGCAAGCTGAATGGGACCTGAGAATGGCATGTATAGAAAAATCAGGGATTGATCCAAGGCCTTTGGAAGCAAAGGAAAGGAGAATATAAAGCTGCACGTGGGGAGTTTTGTAGTAGGGGTTTGTCCTAGTTTAGGGCAAATTAGGGAGGAAAACCAGTATCATAAAGTCACCCCAGGACATGGTCATAGGGATGAAAATTCTGTTTGAGAAAGGAATGTAGAGCCATAATTAATTACAGCTCCAAGCTGCAGAAAGATGTGGCTGATTAAAGTGTTAATAGCAGGGGAGAAAGGGGATGTTTTATTGACCAGCTCCAGAGTTAGGGAGCAGCACTGCAGCTTTTAGGGGAGTTTGTGCTGATGAAAGGAGAAGGCTGTCACTGTTGCCTCTGTCCCATGTTTATGAGCTCCCAGGTCAGGGGTGTTATCTGAGCCCAGCATGACGGTGTTTCCCTCTGGGGGCAGTTGATAAACTGAAGGTGTGTTCAGTGCTGGGGTGTCCGTGGGGTGACGTGTGGCTGCCCCACAGGTTCCTGGGTGGAGCTGCAGATGAACGGCAACGGCAACAGCAACGACAACGGCAACGGCAAGAACGGGGGCCTGGAGCACGTCCCGTCCTCCTCCTCCATCCACAATGGAGACATGGAAAAAATCCTCCTGGATGCCCAGCACGAGTCAGGACAGAGCAGTTCAAGAGGTAGTTCCCACTGTGACAGGTAAAGGAGTGTTGGCTACTCTGCCTGCGATTTATTGTCCTGTGGATGGGTGAAGCTTTTTCTCAGGGAATAAAAGTCTGTTGTGCTCCAGTATTTGGAATAGTTGCTGGCTTGTGGTAACTGTGTGATGTTTCCACTTGTAATGATACAAAAACACATGTAATTCACAATACTGGCAGCGTTCCCTACAAGAACAAAGGGATTTGCATCTTTTCTGTAGCAGCTGAACTTTTGGGCAGTGCTTTCTTTGCTTTAGGGAGCAACTGTCAACACTGTGAGAAAGGTAGGATTATAAATTTAAAAAAAATTGAAACGATGGGGGGGTTGGGAAGACTTTCTAATGCTGGTATTTGGGATCTGAAGGGTGGTGCAGTCTGTAACTCAGCTGAATAATGTCCAGAAGTGCGTGAGTAAATGATTCAGCTGAGATTTATCTACACTGATGATGCTTTTGTTGACAAAATGACATAACAAAATCAATTTTCCTTTAGCCCGTCACCTCAAGATGATGGACAGATAACTTTTGATGTGGAAATGCACACAAGTAAAGACAGTAGTTCTCAGGTATTTTCTTCCTTTTAAACTATACATTTGTAAGTTGTGGATATTTGATCTAGGCTTGAAGGGTAGAACAAGCTCTTTGTGATGTCAAAAGACTTAAATTCTGTTTTAATTGAAATTTCACTTAGGGATTAATAGTTTTGGAGTGAGGGAAGAACAAATCTCCATGTGTACAGCTGAGAAATGCCTCTTTCCTAGCAGTCATGTTACTGTGTAACCCTGCTGGCCCTGAGTGTCAGAGCTGGGTTTGAAATGTTGATATTTCTGCCCAAGATTTCAGGGTGTTCAGTGATTGCTGTGCAGACACTCACATGACACTGAGTAATCTCCATAACACAAACTGAGAGGAGACTAATGCTGAACTCTTAGTTCGATCATTTAATAGAATTTGCTGTCTTCAGCAGTATAAATAAAAAGCATTCCTGGAAGAATGAAACCTTGCATTTAATTTTGTCAAAGACCTGGGACTGTTGCAGCTCTGCCCTGACATCCAAAAGGGTCTGAATGACAGTGTCGGTGAGCTCTGCATCTCACTTGTGCCTGTGCTATTTGATCACCTCTGGGTTTGCTGTGGTTCTCATTTAATGTTGTAAGTGGTTTATCTTATTTTAATAAGAGTCACTCAGGAGATTGTTTTAATACTAAGTTAAAGTCAGTGGTGTTCTCTACTCTTCCTGATTATTTATTTTCTTATATGGTAACACTTGCATCTATTGATGTGAAGTTAAATCTTTATATACAATTAGAGCGAGTTGCCTTTCCCTCCTGCATCTGGTATTCACCCACTAGAAGCCACTAGTTGCAAGTCGTACAAATTTTAAATGACTAAAAACACCTTTAAAAAGTCAAAATACTGGTTTTAAAACCTTTTTATTTGACTTCCCATGCTTTTAGTCATATTCTGTGGACTTTCAATGGAATGCCATCAACCTAATGTTTTTTTCCATTTGTAAATATTTTTTGCACAGTTCTGGTTTATTACATTTAGGATTAAAATAATCCTTTGTTTTTGTTAGTTAAAAAAACAAACAGCTTGCAATGACGTGGAAATCCTGGATATACTAATAGAATTCGTGGTTTCCTGACTACTGGTGGCAAAATCAAATCTCTTTGAAATAATCAGCAGTCCCAGAACACTTACTCGTTTATCAGGTGCCACCATTTGGTGCCTATCGTGTCACCACTGTTGTCACTCTCAATTTAACACCCTGAGGAGGAGCTAATTGAGTGTTACAAGGCTTGTCCCCTGTGTGTTTCAGTCCGAAGAAGAAGCAGTAGAAGGAGAGAAAGAATTGGAAGTTTTGAAGAAAAGTGCAGACTGGGTGTCAGACTGGTCAAGTAGGCCTGAAAACATTCCTCCCAAGTGAGTTCAACTCTGGGTTTTTAATGAATATTAATATATTTCAATGAATAGACGAAGGAAAGGATCATCACAATCTCACAATCAAAATAAGTTCATCTTAGGAAGAGATTGATTTCATTGATTTCTCTGTGGGGAGGCTAAAAAGATCAAAACAATGAAGTCTGAAAATCAAAATAGCAACAGAATGACTTGAAGGTGATACAAAGCCACAACAAGCTGATTGCAAGGTTTCTTGACAAAATTACAGTTAATGGGAGAGCTGAGTACTTGGAGCTGGGATTCATGGGATTTAGTCTTGGCTTATTGAATGGAAGGGTGTTGAGCAAGTCTCCTAAATTCTCTGTCCCTTTTTTTCTTTCTATGTAAAATATGTAATGTTCATCCACGGAAGGGGAAACCTTGAGATCCTTGAATGCAAAGCATTTTTATTAAAATAGAGGATGCTGTCTAAATCTGGCAGACTTCTGTATCTGTGTTTGGAACAAAAAATGAGGCCTCTTGCTAACAAATCACATCCTGAAATTCCCTCTCTCGGACCTACCTCTCTCTGCAGCTCCTGCTCCCTTTGTGTCTATACTGTCTGTGTAAGTGGTCTCTCCACAATCCCTCCTCTTATTACCTTTGATTCCTTACTCTGTGTAAGGGATCTCGGGCTTTGATCTCTAGCTCTTTGTACTTTTAAAAAAAAAAAGTTCCTACAGAGAACTGTGCATTTGTGTGCAAAAAAAAATGAGAAAAAAGGGAAAGAAATAAAAAAGTCTTGATGAATTTTTCCCCCCTCCCCCTCTTCTTCCAGGGAATTCCATTTCAGACATCCTAAACGTTCAGTGTCTCTAAGTATGAGAAAAAGTGGAGCAATGAAAAAAGGTGGCATTTTCTCTGCAGAATTTCTTAAGGTTTTCATTCCATCTCTGTTCATATCTCATGTTTTGGCTCTGGGACTAGGGTAAGTATTAACCTAATTCTCACTTCAACTTTTGCTTTTCCACTTTGCTTGAATGTCAGGTCCTGTGAAAAGGGTTTTTTTCCAGAGTAACAATTTTTGCCTCTCGCCCAAACTTGGTGGACTTCTACAAAGGCAGGAAAACTTTGCAACAATTAAAAATTTGCATTAAAATTTTTAATGTGCTTTATTTCTAGAATAAATCAAGTTATATTGAATATGCATGGATGAATTTGCAAATAACCTTTGCAGTTGTAACATGTGCAATTTGATTATGTGCCTTCCATTTAAATGCTTCAGGTTATAAAGGGAAAATTGGAATAGATGAAAAATACCTTTTACTGCCCAGTATGAAACTACACTGTACAATAATGATTCTGAGGTGGTGTGTGTGGCACAAACTCTGTAATTTCCAGTTTAATGCTGCATTATGATGGAACTGAAAGTCTAGGTTGGAGTACTTAGAGTAAGAGAAACAAAATATTGGATGTGTCCTGAAAGATCAACTGTGTCTGTGCTCAGCAGTGTTTTCATTGCCTGTATAATCCCACGTAATCTCTCACCTTGCCTAAATCCTTATGTTCTGTTTATCCACCTTATGTTCTTCTGGGATGGGGCAATAGCATGGACTCAAAACGTGGTTTTATTTAGCTTTGTGCTTGGTTTTGTGGAGTTTAAAGTCTCTTTAAATTCTTGTAAACTATCAAGTAAATTAGGATAGAATGTGTGAGGATGTACTGTGAGATATTTGTACTACAGCAAAATTGTCCCTTTCTGCAATGATTTAAATCTTGCTTGTGGTCAGTGCTTGCGTAGATCCTGAATGCTCAGAGTTTCAAAGCTCACCCCCCTCTCTATAGGCAGCACTTGATTTGTTTCACCCCAATTGTCTGGGAGTGTTGCTGTGTCAGGTACTCAAAACACAAAAGCTTTTGGATTGGGGTTTTCAGATGAGCCTGGGACTGGAGGAAAACCCACTTTGGGTGAGTATTGAGAGCATTGATCCTTCCAGACTCATGCAAAACCTCACTGTGAGTAATTTTACAGAAGAGAAGTCAAGTCTGTGGATTGATCTCAGACTCGAGAGAGGGATTAGAGCAGCTGGGTGTATGGGGACTGTGGGAAAGCAGGGAGTATTCCTGTGCAATATGATATCCTTTTTATTTCAGCATCTACATTGGGAAGCGCCTGACCACACCTTCAGCCAGCACTTATTGAACCATGGAGAGCAAACCTGGAACCCACGTGACCTGTGAAGGTGTTACTGTCTCATTTAGTACATTTGACTTGAGACCATTTTAAGCATGACCCTGACTTCACCCTTTCCATATCCAGGTTTTTGCTAACTCTGGAATTCAGTATTGTGTTGGAACTCTGTTGAGGTGTTTGGCTATCCACATTCTTTCCCTCTCTCCCATTCCCCTGCCTCTTGGCCTGCAAGACACGTCAGAGTTGCTGGATGGAGTTTACAACTGTCTCAATGTTGCAAGGGCTTCTCTCAATGCAAAATGCCACCAGCAAGTTTAATTTTATCAGTGATGCTGTTGCCTCCTTAGTGCAACCTGACCTCGGTTGCAGCTGTGCAGGGTCAAAGTGTTGACTGCATGGTGGTGATAAAAGTCTCTTTGGAAGTAAATTACTGATTGGAGTGGAAAAGAGTTTTTCTTCTGTAAAAAAAGAAGCTGGTTATGGAATAAACTAAGAAATCACTGGCAATAAAGATCCAGTTTAAATCAGCTTTTGGGGGGAATTTACTCAGCCCCTTTTATTGGCTAACAAACACCATTTGAATTGCAGGAGGCAAAGACTGCATAAATTTGAAAGTAGGATAACTAAATCCATCAGCATATTTTAATACTAGGTAATTGTTGTAATCTTGTCTTTTCTATGAAGTCAGCTCCTTATTCCTTGTAGGAAAACCTGTCTGATATCTAGGAAATATTAGAAAAATTGCATTGTTTGCATGTGAAGAAGCTTTTTTTTTTCTTTACCTGTTAAGGGAAAATTTTCAGCGTGAAATTTTCCTTTTCAAAGTAGTTCTAAATTAAGGAAAAACCCAACAGCTGTAGTGTAGGTAGGCTCTGTGTAAAAGGAAATGATTCTGTTTGTTGTGGAACCATTTACAGCTCCGAAGATCTGGCAGGAAAAGTGTTTGACTCATCCTTAAGGGGGACAATCTTGCAGGTGCATAAAGGTTCAAAAGTTGTGAAAGCTCTGAAATGTCTTCTGCAAATGAATTTTCAATATTCCTCTCTCTCATTGTTTACTGTACAGTCTCCTTTTTGGGGATACTTGGAACCTGAAAGTCACTTGTGATGTCTCATGTTAGGGTAGATTTCTCACTGATATTGTTGAACTTTTATCTTAGGGAACATTAAGCCTTGTCCTCCTTCAGTGACACTTCTTTTCAAAATGTGAAGCTTTAGTACCAAATTGTTACAAAGCATCGGGACAGTCACGTCCTTAAATAGATTTTATTGGATTTCAGAACATGTAGCATGAACTCTGAAGGATAGAATACTCTTTTTATATATATATATATAAATATATATATAAAAATATGATATAGACTTTAATACTAAGTATTTAGGGAACCAATGCTAATTTTAAGACTAGCAAAAATCTCATTTAAATAAAAACTTTAGTAGGCTGACTTGTAGAAAATAAGAAAATCTAGTCAGCCATTTGGAGAAAACAGCTACCTATAATTGTTTGCTTGCATCAGACTTTATAAAGTTGATTATTTGATAGAGCAGTGATTGCTTGAACCAATTGATGCATAGACGCTAAACCCCAGCTGAGATTTGGTCAGCTCCCAGGAAGTGAAAAAGTAAAGTATGAATCCACTGCTATTTATTTTCATTCTCTACTTCTGAATGCTGTCAGAGAATGCTTTCAGGGTGAACAACAAATCCTCTTGAGTAATTTGCTTTTTTCTCTTTTAGTTGTGAATACTTAGTGGCGCTTGAACTGCCCACAAGTGCGGGTTTGTTTTGGGTGTGGATATTGGGTTTCACCCAGAGGTGGGGGTGGGCAGGGGAACGTGGTGGAGGGCATTTTAGAGAGCATCAAATATTTCATTTTACAGCCCTAAAATCAGACGGGATGGGAGAAAGGTTGGACCACTTTCAGTTCTAACCCAGCACCTTGTTTTGTATGAAATTGGAGTAGTGGGAAAACAGATTTTTACTAAGTAGGGAATAATTTTTAAAGAGAAAAACCCAGTAAATTACCCCTTTCTATATGAAAAGGTAATTCTCCAGAATATCTGATAAATAACAGTGCAAGCTTGTGGCTGGAGTATCAAGATCACTAAAGATATTTTGAGTAAAACCTGTGAAACCCAGAGCTGAGGAATGCCCCGTGGTCACTGTAACACTGCCTGGGATACAATGCAGTATTTATTGAGACCCTATTCTAAGCTTTGGAGGAAAGTCTGCAACTTCCAGTTTTACAATGAACAGGAACAGAGTGTTGTATCATTCAAAAAGGGGTTTCAACTATTGAGAGTTGAAGTTTTGTTAAGATAAATGTTGTTTAAAAAGCTTTATACCTGTTTACAGTTTTGGACGAAAAAACAAAAAATAAAAAAGTAGGCTTCATTTTTCTTACATTCAGTGAAAACTGGCCTAGACTTATTTGTAAATAGGATCAAGAAAAAATGCATAAACTCGCACATTAAAGATGCAGGCTGACCTAACTGCAGCAAATGCATATTTACTTACTGTTTTCAAAAGTGAAAGCTGAAGATTGTTAGAAATTCAAATTTTTTAATTGACATTTGTTGAAATATTGGAGTTAACTGAGCCAAAGTGATTATGCATTCTTCATAAATTAGTTAGCACTTTGTAACATTATATACAGTTTACATGTATAAGTTGTAGCTTATAAACATTTTGTGCCATTAAAGCTCTCACAAAAGTGGTTGTCTGAATTTGCTTCATGCTGCGCCTTTGTTTTGTCTTTCTTTCCTTTTCTTTACAGGTTTGCTTTTTAAGATGTTTTATGGAACTGTTTTGTTCTGGGTGACATGAACATTGTATAGACCGGAATAATTTTTTTGAAAGGTTGCTTGGGTTTGTTTTTGTTTTGTTTTTTAGTGGCCTGGGATCATCTGCTTCATTTCCTGAAGCGCTTAATAAAAATGTTCCCCTTGGTTGGCCTTGTGTACCTTCTCCAAGTCCTCCAGCACCTTGTCCAGGAAAACTCTGAAAGGAAAATAATGTGGTGGCATATGAAATGTAAAGTAGAATTGCTGAGATTTTGTATGATTGGTCAACTCTATTGTATTCCTTGTATTTCTTTTCTGTTTCCTAATTGTGTTTAATTTGCAGATTAAAGAGTAAGGGACATAAACCCTAATTGTTAATCTGCCTCCATGTTCCTGGTTCAAGAGCACGGGTTATTTCTGTTTATCATGAGGATAGTTGTTCATTCTAGGTGGGAATGGCACCATTCTGATTACTGGCACCACCCATTTTAGTTATTCTTTTGTATATTTTTAATCTGTAAATCCAGAATTTTGTGTAAATGGGATTTTCTTTTTGCAGAGACATAAGAGAAAATTATAAACCCTACATTCAGAAAGTTTCTCTGGCACTCACAGTGAAACTTGGGCCTGAACTTTTGAATTTCTTCAAAACCTTTTTAGTTGTAATGCAAGAATAAATACAAGGTCACCTTGCATAAGGCAGCATTTTATTTTCTCTGGGATTATTCTGATGTAAATCACATTTTGATGGAGTTGAGGATTGTCTTCAAGTTTCTTTTCATTCTTGTCCAAGAATTTCAGATTCTGGGAAAGTTCCCTTCTACCTTGACCTGAGGGAATCTCCAGGTGCTCTGTGGCTGAGGTCAGTGGTGGGATATTGAGTCCTCCTTACACTGGGTTCAGGCTTCACTGTACACATCTGAAAAGCTTAGAATTTGAATTGTTTAATGGCAAAGTTCACTACAAAAACATATAAATATATATATAATAATAATATAATATCACTATAAAAACCTTAGTGTGTGTGCATACCTGTAAAAATTCCATCTGAAAGTGAAGCCCTGATTCCTTGCGAGTGTTTGTAGGATCTTTGCCTTGTGTTTGCAATTTATGAAGATTCCTTTGTGCTTTGGGCCTTGAAAACCAAAACAAACCCCTGGGATCCCTGAACTATGCCCTGTAGTTCAACCAGCACTTTCAAAACAAAACAAAAACCTGAAAAACCTCGTGCTGGATACAGCATCCCCATGAAAAAGAGGAAGCTCAATTAATTTCCACTTCATCAGGTCCCTCTTTGTGCCCTGCCCAGTGTGAGCTGAGCTGACTCAGGGGCAGTGCTGACATTAGGGGGAGAGCGAGGGGTGCTTTTCCAGGAAGGAAAGTAACCATGACTTAATTTTCTGAGCTGCTGCCAGAGAACTGAGAGGATGGAAACAGGCATTTTTCTATTTTAAACTGTTTCCTAACACTTTTCTGATAAGACTGGGAAGTTTGTTTAGATATTTTCTTTTGTTTAGTGGTGCAGTTTGCGTAACTTGGTTTGTTGTCTGAAGACAAATCAGTGAATTTTAAGGCCAGAAAATGCTTTATTCTGGTGTTTATAAAAAAGGGAATAGCCCTACAGCTGTTGAAGTTGTTGCAGTGTATTAAGGTGTATAATTTAGGACACATCCTTGCAAAGCTGTCTGTGTGGAGTTGTGCTGAGCCTATGCCTTGAGCTGTTCCACTTTTAGCTTCACTTTACTTTGGAGTTTAAATTTCAGCCCCTGGATCCTGGAATGCCTTTCTATGGTAGATTAAGGAGCCTCTGACTCTCAGGTGCATTTTCCTGTGTCTTCTAATAAGTGTTTTAATGAAAAACTGTTTTAAGACCAATCTTCTCACAGCCTTTGACTTCTGGCATGTAACCTGCATCTAAATACAGGCTGGGAGATTGTAATTCATCAATAGAAAAACCTTTAAATGCAAGATGTTGAGTGAGACATATTCCTTGCTCCTCTTTTCCTTATAAAAAAATTAATAATTCCTCATTTATTTCAACAGTGCTGGATGAGTTTATGACCTAGCATGATGTAAACAATGCATGGTGGAATTTTAGACACAGACTGCACCCCTGGTTCTTCCAGCTCATTCTGTGGCCAGGAGCAGGCAGGGGCCCCTCAGGTGCTGGGAGGAGCTTTGTGGGACCATCCTCATTTTGCAGCTGGAACAACAAAAACACCTGCTCTGCACCTTGCTGCTGGCTGAAATCCTCTTCTGCCTTTGCATTATTCCTGTGACTCACCGTGCAGGGCACGGCTGGGATGTTCTCCCCCTGCTTTGTGACATTCCTGCACTCCTTCCTTCCTTCCACTGCTGCTCTAACACCTCGAGCCTCTTGGAGTCCGCAGCTCTGTCCTGGGGAGCTTTGGGACAAAACACTGGCCTGTTTTGTGTGTGTGTCCTGGTTCCAGGAGCCCTGCAGATCTTTCAGGGAGGAGTGTGGGTGCTGGGAGAGCTCTGCGTCTCGCACTGAACTCTTGATATGTGTGACTGGAGCTGGCACAGCCCAGGGGCATTCAGGGGCCACTGCTTCACTTTCCCCTCCAAGGAAGGAGGAATGTAGAAATATATGTTTATATAAACAAAGGATATGTAGATAATACATAAGAGACATATACAGAGAATATATAAAGGAAGTTTCCCATTTTGTCAGGAACTGCAGTGCCAGGACAAGGACTAATGGGTTCAAACTGAAAGAGGGGAAATTTATGTGAGATATACAGAGGAAATTCTTCCCCATGAGGATGGGCACAGGGTGCCCAGAGCAGCTGTGGCTGCCCCTGGATCCCTGTGAGTGCCCAAGGCCAGGCTGGATATGCCTGGAGCAGCCTGGGACAGTGGGAGGTGTCCTTGCCCATGGCAGGGGGTGTGAGGGGATGAGCTTTAAGGTCCCTTCCAACCGAAACCATTCCAGGATTCTATGAAGTGGTCTGTCCTGTTTATAGGTAAGAGGGGGATGCACTCTAATCAGTATTCCAGATCTGGAACCATTCTGGATTTTTCTGTCTGAGAATTCCTCCTGAAGGCCTGGAGAATGCTTTGTGAGCAGTGTTTACAGCTGGTGGTGCTGGGTAAGACAGAATTGCTCTCAGTGCAATTTCCTCCAGATGGGAGGTCAGAAGGAGCTGCAGACTCTGCCCTGCTGGGCTGGGCAGGGTCTGTCTGTGCTGCCCAGGCCTGGCAAGGATGGAGCGTTTCTGCTCCTGGGCTTATCGAGCCAGCTCCAGTTACAGCAATCTTTGTGAAAATACAGATACTTTTATAAATCCTGATAAGATGGGAACAAAGTTCGTGTCAGAGTCAGAAATGGATACACAGAGGTGCATTTTTCAGCTTCATCTTTGCAAAGTCAGAATTAAAGCCTTGTAAGTGTGTGAGGGCTGGCCAGAGCTGAAGCAGTGCTCAGATATTTCTTGCAAAGAATGGGACATAAAAATCTCTTTGTACTCACAAGACTTTTAGGTGCTGGGAGTTAGTTGGGTTTGAAGCTGTGTGTACAACAGTCTCCTTTAGGATTCTCCCAGAGAGCCTGGCTGCTCTCTCACATGAGAAGGCTGCACCAGTACCAGGAGACACCCCAGCCTTGCTCCCACAATGTGCCGATTGTCATTTCATTTCAGAGTGAGAGCAGCAGACAATTACAGCTGCTGCTTTAAGAGCACTGTCTGACAGGTAGAAGAGATGTCTACAAATTGCTTTAATAGCTTCAGCTCACAAAGAGCTTTATGTGCCCATTTCCTCCTAGGCAGCAGCTGCAGTGAGGATCTCTGGTGTAGACAGGGTGCACTTGCAAGCGCTGCAGTTTGCCCCAGTCTGCTGCTGGGCTTTCTGTGTGCTAAAAATTAGGTCTTGTCTAATTAAATTCACAGGTACCAGGGAAAGGCAGAGCACAGAATCCCAGAATCACTGAAGTTGGAAAAGCCCTCCAGGGTCATCGAGTCCCAGCTGTGCCCGATGCCCATCCTGTCCCCAGCCCGGAGCTCTGAGTGCCACCTCCAGGCCTTCCTTGGACACCTCCAGGGTTGGGCACTCCAAACCTTCCTGGGCAGTCCCTGCCAAGGCTTGACCACCCTTTCCATGGGGAAATTCCTGCTGCTGTCCAACCTGAGCCTCCCCTGGTGCAGCTCGAGCCTATTGAGCCCCACCTTTCAATTCTCTGCTGTCTTTCCACAGCCTTGCAGGCCTGGTTGGGCTCTCTGGCTGGAGCTGAATTGCTTTTACTCCATTTAGGATAGAAACCCAAAGCCTGTTGGCTGTTATAACAACGAGTTAAAATCATCAGTGACTAGGAGGAGGAGGAAGCTTCTTCCTGCCACTGAAATCTCTGAACAAACCTGCGGCTCCAGCAGGAGCAGGGAGCTGTGATGGGTGTGGATCAGTGGCAGCAGCTGCCAGGCGCTCACACACCGGCTTTTGCTGTGCCTGTGCTCTGTGTGTGTGTGTGTGTGCACTCAGGCTGGAGAGGGGAGCGGAGAGAGAGGAGGAGTGGCAAGATCAGCATCGTAGGAACAGGAGCGAGTCTTTGCCTAGTGCAGCACTCTCCCATAGGCTCCTGTGCTAGGTGAGAGGGACTCACCCTCCCCAATTGGCTGCTCCTGCGGTGGCACCATCCGTGATGTCACCCTGGCAGCCTCCACACCAGACTCTCTTCGGGGGCTTTTCTTTCCCGGAGAACCGTCTGAGAGAGAGAAAAAGAGAAAAGAGATGCTGGAAGTGCAGCCTCCCATCCCCTCCTGCGAGATAAATCCCTAGAGCTCCTCCCAGCAGCGCAGCCGGAGCGAAGGGAATGTGAAATCCGAGGGGGGAGTTGGATTTCAGCGTTTGGGCACGAGTTGTGAGGTTTGTGAGGAGCAGGCAGAGCTGCCGGGGGTCCTGGCGCTGCTGAGTGCTGGAGGAAGGGAGATGCAGTGGAACGGGAAGTTGGGAGCATTCAGGAATAGATAACTGGATAAATGTAGGAAAAGCAGGAGAAAAGGCAGAAAAGATTTCCTCCCAGCCCGTGTCTCTTGCTTTGGCTGAGATTTGTGATACTGAATGCTCCAAACATGGGAACATGTGTTTTTTGCCCCAAAGCACTTGTATGTTGTTGCTGCTGTACACACCTCTCTGAGCATCACATTTGCATAATTTGTATAATTGGCACAGCCACAACCACACAGGCTGCACAACTTCCCCTTTTTCTTACCAGTTTATTTTGCTCTCCATCCCTTTCTGCTGGATTTGATCTTCTCCGAGTGCTCAGGATTTTGTTTTTTAATTGGGCTAGAAATAGGAAGTGTGTGTTTGTTTCGCAGGACGAGTACTTGAAGCAGCAGGTGCCTTTATGCCCCTGACTTGATACTGGCCATAGGAAAGTCTTTGTGACTCAGTCCTCATCTGTAAAATGGAAATATTAATGTGCTGTAGGAAGCTGTTAATTACCTTAGTTAAAAGCAAAGGATTTCTATTATCCTTTCATGTAATGAACCCAAATACCAAGGATATTTTTTCCAAATTCTCAGCCAGTGTGGATAATTTTAGTGTCAGCCAATTGCATGCTAATGTGTGCTCTCTGACCTGTTCTGGTGTGATTCATTTTGAATTATATGCTATGTCTGTTTTAGCTTATAAAACCAGATTTAATGACCCATGAAGCAATTACTGATTTTATATTCCTATAGAGGAATATTCCTATGAGACTCAAATTTGTGTGGAACTCCATGATTTCTGGTGGGCTGCTTTTCTGGGCCATATCTTAGGGAGATAATGAGGTTATGGTCTTTAGTCTTAAATTACTGAACTGGATGTGTCAGCTCACTGTGTCAGTGAGCATATTTTTAATCTCTGTTTTTGCTAAAATGAATATTTCACCTTTATCTCTAGTACAACACCATGTTTATTCAGTGGGATCAGGCAATGGGGATCCTGCATGAGCTGTGCCATGAGGGTCAGGATCTGAAGAGGCATTGCCTGGTTTCTGCAGTGAGTTGATATCGTGGAGCCTCACCGGAGAGGGTCTGTGATATCAGTTTAGTGGTGTGAACCAAACGGGGATTGTGCCAAACTCTGCTGTGCAGGGGAGGTAGAGCCTTGGACACCCCTGTGCACGGGCTATGAGCGATTCTAAGTGGGATGAGTGATGCTGCTGGTCCTCTCCCTCTCAGTGCCTGGTATAAAATCTGTCCCCCGACATTCTTACCAGCAAGGAAATGTCCATTGTTCCCCTGGTCTGCCCAGGCCTCCCGTGGAGAGCCATGAAAACCTTGCTGCTAAGCCCCAAATGCTTTCATCACATGCAGCAGGGCAGTGAGCCAGAAACCCAGCAATGATCTCTGGGGGTCAGGCAGAGCCATTAGAATATGGGCTGGACAGGATAATTTAAACCTCCTGAAGCCTTTTCTCCAACACACCAGTAAATACCTTCATGTTTTGACTTGAAGTGGGGCTTGATTAACCTTCACATGCACTGGGCTGCTTTCTTCCTTAGAGCTTCCATTATATTCAACCAGCTTTTCCCTTTTCCTGAAGGGAGTTTCTATGGGTTTTTGGTCAACCTGTTAAAATCTGCCTAAATAGATTTGCTTTTCCCATCTCTGCCTGGGTTTGCAGACAGCCTGCAGCAACTTTGGGATGGCTGAGATGCCTGGTGCAGGAGAGCTGCACTTGCACATGTGCTGGCCGTGCCCTCACTGTGCTGCCAGAGGGCTCCTGTGGCAATGCCCTCGAGCTGGGTCACAGCCCAGGCTCTTCCAAGGGTCCCAAAGGAGCAGTGGAGGCTTTCCAGCATCAGCATCTGTCAGAAGACCAGTTTAAAGCATGAGGAAGAGAGGCTGAGGCTTCTGGACAGGCTGGGTTAGAGTCCCAGTAAGGCCAGTTTGTGCCACACCTTCACTGGGAGCTACAAATTCAGCAGCACCAAGCGAAGGTGTGTGTGGAATATCAGAGCTGGACTGATGAGGGGCACGGCTCAGGGTCCCCGTGCATTGTCTATCCTTTGTGGGACCTGAGGCTGCCCAGGGCAGCTCTCTGGAGCTGGGTCAGAGCCTGCTGGAGCACACTGAGCTCTCCTCCATCCCCAGAGCCCGCTGCAGGCCAGGCTGAGCTCCCAGTGTCCTGCTGCAGGTCTTGGGGAGAGGGCCAGAGCCCTTCAGGCTGAGCTGGCAGCTCTCTCTGCTGTGCCTGGTTTGTGCCCCAGCCTGTGGCAGCATTCCGTGGGCACAGGGTGCTCCCAGCCCCGCTCTGCTCACATAATCCCAGAGCCATGGGCTGTGCTGAGCTGGAGGGACCCACAGGGACCATCGAGCCCAGTGCTGGCCCTGCACATGCCCGGGATCGTGGCCTTGCAGGTGCCCTGCAGGTGCCTCCCTCCCTAATCCAGGACGGAGATTCCCTGCCCCGAGCACCCACTGCCTTTTGTTCTGGAGCCTCCCCTCCCTAGCAACTGCTCACAGGGATCTTCCCCCACCCCATGTGTGTTCTGACAGATAATTAACCTTTCAGCAGCTTGATTAACCAGGAGCTGCTGCAGCCCTTCCTGATAAAGCAGCATCTTCCCTGGAAAACCACACTTTTCTCTCATCCCAGCTTGATTTTTTAAAAAATTCAATCAATGGACACCGATACTTCATCATATGACCTTTGTGTGTGTTGATTCTGGGTAACATGAAGAAAAGACATATTTGGCTTGTGACTAGTGGCAATTTATAATTTTTTAAAGCTTAAAAAAAAAAAAAATCACCTATAACTTGGGTAAAAATGACTCTGTATTTTTTCACAGCTGTGGAAATATTTTATTGTTCCTATTTGGAATGTTTCAAGGGAAGTCTGCAATTCTGGTGGTGTTTTTTCCCTTTTCCTGCGATGAGGGATAATTTGAGATAAAAGAGAATTTCCCTCAGTGCATAGACTATATTGTTTCACTTTGAGGATAAGAACAAGGAGATTTGGCTCAAGATGAAGGGACATAAAATGAGTAAAATCTGTATCTCTTTGCATGGTCATTGGAGCAAAGAAGGTGTGATGCACATTTGTAGCATTAGGCTCAGACAAGGAAATAAGGAATAGGATTTGGCCTAAATATGCTTCTGTAAAGCATTTAATCACAGCAGCCTGGACAGCCTTGTGTGTTACTCACCAGGTCCTGCTTTCTCGAGCTGTGTTTTTCCTCTATAAACACTGTAGGGTGGGATAACACAGACTTTTATGAGGCTATTTATACATAAATTGAATTTAAAGTTTGTCCCAGGTGTCTGAGCTTTAGTCTCTTGCAGGGTGCTGGTAAATATTCTGACCTATGTTGCCTCTGCCTCCCTTTGATTTTCCCTGGCCAGGGAGCAATCACCCAAAATGTTCATATTGCCAAAGGTCTCGCTGTTGCTTTCCCTGGCTTGCAGCTGTATTTATCCTCCCAGCTCTACCACTCCAAGCTTTGTTCCAAGAGGGATGTGGAGTCCCCTGGATTTAACCAAGGAGCAGCTTTTTGTGTCTGTGCTTTCCCAGGTGCTTTCAAACAGCTTCAGCCTCAGCAGCATCTCCTGGCTCAGTCAATTACTGCCCTGAGCTTGCTGTAGGCTCTTCTTTCACTGGCTGAGTGCTAAAATAGCTCTGCTTCAGAAAGGTAATTTTCCAAGAATTTATAGGGAAAATTGCAGGTATATCCTGATAGATTAGAATCTGTTATGCCCCTGGGTTTACTGAGGAAGGTGAACTCTTTGAAGTGGCTGTGGCAGAGCCCTTGAGCTTCTCTGCTCTCAGCTTCAGCAGAGCAATCCACGCTCTATCGCCCCCGAGGGTCTCTCAGGACTTTGAAGTTCCTTCAGCTGAGCCCCTTCTTTAGTGGCTTCCTCTCCCTCTTTCAGGGTCTCTGTCTGACAAATTGTAGAATGGTTTGGGTTGGAAGGACCTTAAATCCCACCCCTGCCATGGCAGGGACACCTCCCACTGTCCCGGGCTGCTCCAGCCTGGCCTTGGGCACTGCCGGGGATCCAGGGTCAGCCACAGCTTCTCTGGGCAGATTGTGCCAGGGCCTCATCACCCTCACAGGGAGGAATTTCTTCCCACCATCCCATCTAACCCTTCCCTCTGGCAGTGGGAAGCCATTCCCCCTTGTCCTGGCACTCCATCCCTTGTAAATTGTCTCTCTCAATTTTCCTGTCAGCCCCTTTAGGAACTGGAATGCCTCAATTAGATCACCCTGAAGCTTCTCCAGGCTGGACAATCCCAATTCACTCAACCTTTCCTCACAGCAGAGCTGTCCCATCCCTCCAATAGGAGGATGAGGAAATAAAGAAAAAAAAAGAGCAAAACCTTCTTCCTTCCCTGGATCACACCTGTGTCTCCTTGCCATGGAGCACGTCTCTGTTCCCATGTGCCAGGAAATTGGATGCACAGCCTGCTGGAGGCAGGCACGCCAGGAGTTTGGGCCTCACTAATTGCTGAGCACTTTTGAAAACCTTGCAGTAAACACTTGGGGGTTTTTCCTGTCAGGATGGGCATCTGGCCAGTGGATTTCTCTTGAATATTCCCTTGAATATCAGGATCTTCAGAAGATCCTGACAGCGGTGGTGAGTGCTGGGCTGCTCCCAGTTGGTATTTCCAGGATCCTGCCTGGGTTTGCAGGTCCAGAAATGCCAAGGGAAGCAAGCAGGCTGGCAGGAAGGCGCTGCCCTCCAGCACTGCAGCCCGGCTGTCAGACCCGGTATTTCCAAACCCCAGGGGCATCCACCCAGTCTGGAATGTGGGGCTGTTTGCACCAGCTTGCTGCTCCCTGAGCAGACTTGTGGCTGGGGCTGGGCTCCTCTTGAGTTTATCTATGCTTAGATGTTAATTCAGGGGTGAAGGATTGTTTTGTTCAGAATCCAGTGGAATTATCAAGACCTGGAGGTTTCAGAGCCTCCAGATCTCCTGATGGGGCTGGTCCAGCTCAGAGCCTCTGCTCTGTCTGCGAGCGAGTGGAAGGAGGGCACTGCAGAATGACTCAGAGTCTGGATGAATAGTTCTGGCAGGGCCTGACCCTGATGTATTCAGGTTTATTCAGGCATAGCTGAATGAAATGGAATGGTCTGGAGTTCTGTGATGATCTTTGCCTAAATTACAGTGAGGTTTCTTTCAGTGGAAGTCTGATATTTAAGTCCCTTCTATTCCTTTAATTTATCCAAGGTTTACTCCCTTCCTTCCAGGTTTTAAGGTTGGAGGGCCATGCAGGTGCTGTTTTATATTTCCACAAAAAAAAGCCCCTGAAAACATAGAAGAAACCTGCATGTTTTCAGCATCCACAAAGATCCCAGGCAAAGAACATTCAGCTGTTCACTGTGGAGTTCAGCAGAGAACATCAACTCCCAATGTTGTGAGGTGTGGAGGAACCTTGGCAAGATGATTTCGGAGGTTGCTTGTGATTTCTCCTTTTCTTTCCCCACTAGAAATGAACCATTTGTCACTAAGGTGGAAGAAATCCTTTTTTTCTCACAGATAGGCTTCTGCAGGAGCATGAGTTCATTTTTTAGTTCTGTGATGCTCAGCTGTGAGGAGTAAATGACGAAGTGTGGCTGTTTGCAGTAGTTCCTCTTTTGGGATGACTTGCAAGGCTTTGACTGCTGTGCTGCCATGACAGAGGGGCAGCCTGAGGGAGGAGGGAACACAAAAGAAGGTCAGAAGCTTCAGTGGACTGAAATAAGAGGAGAGATTTGGCCTCTGCCAAGGTCAGCACAGCAGCAGGAGACAGTCTGAGGAAAGAGCCAGGAGGGAGCAGCAGACACTCCTAGAGCTCTGTCCCAGCAGCTGCAGCAAGCGATGTTTTAGGGGATGTGTTTGGAGCCTGGGGGCTGTGCTGGGGGTTTGCACTTCCATGGACAGTGCACACAGCTGCAGTGGGAGTGGGAAACTCAAACTGTGGCAGCACAGGGAGCTCAGCAAGGCTTAGCTTTGGTGAAGAAGATTGTCCTGAGCCAGTGTAGATGAATAAAGGTGGGGAGGCCCTGGCACAGGGTGCCCAGAGCAGCTGGGGCTGCCCCTGGCAGTGTCCCAGGCCAGGCTGACTGGGGCTTGGAGCAGCCTGGGACAGTGGAAGGTGTCCCTGCTATGGCAGGGGGTGGTAGTGGATGATTTAAGGTCCCTTCTGTTATATATGCAAAGGCAAATTTAGGTTAAATAAAAGAACAGTTTATTATAAAACAATTTTTATAATAAAAATAAACAACGAGGAAAAACCACAATAAAACAAACAGCGCAGCGCTGGGTGGACAGGGGTCTATACCCAAAGGTATAGGTGTTCCCAAATCCACGAAGGAGGGTTCTCTGGCCTGGGTTTTTATAGGGATTTTGTGTCCTGAGGCCAAATTCCAGGCAGGCACCATTCACCAAGGGTCCTTGATTGTCGTATGAATTGATTTCCTGGCGTTGGAGAATAGAGTCAAATAGACGTCCGGGCAGAGTCTCCTCATATGTAAAGAAGTTCTGGGTGTTCCTTGATTTCATTGTGGTTCAGGCCATCTGGATGGGGTGGTTGGATCTGGGTTGGAGCTGATGGATATCTCGGCTGGACTTTTCCCTTAGTCAGCCTGATTGCTTCCCCAACAGTGGCCTGCAAGGCGGGGTGTTCAGGTCTGGTGATGAGTATCTCATCCGAGCTCGTTCCTTTGTCAGCCTGATGGCCCGTGTCCTGCTCATTCTTTTCCGTTGATGGGCGCCGGCTAGGATTGGGAATTCGCGACTAGATCTGGGGAAGGACTTGTTTGCCACACTGTATTTTATATTTTATATTATTATAGCTACAAATATATTTATTTAGACCTCTACGAATTTTTATTCATAAGTTCATTTATCACACTTCCATTCCAGGATAACTGCATTCCCCAGTGTGGTCCTGGTTGGAGACTTGGGAGCAGCTTGGTGAGGGACGAGTGTCAGCAAGGCCAAGAGTTTGTCCACACAGCAGGGACAAAGTGTGGCCAGCAGCCACCTCACCCCATCAGAGAGGCCCCTCACTGTGTCCAGGACATCATCTGAAGGGGGAGGTTTCTCAGGAGAGTGAGGAAAGGACCCTGGCTGCTGCCAGAAGTGCGTAAGAACGATCAAAAGCTGGGCCCTTTTGGATAATTGATTAATTACTCTCATTTTATTAGGCAATGTATTACGTCGGGTTCAGTGCACTGAAAACTCATTAACTGGGGCAATCAGGGACAAGCACAAGGAAAACGTGCAATTTGATTTTCACAAGGGTTGCAGAACACCCTCTCACACACACACAAACCCCCTCTGAATTCCCAAGGCAACCTGGAGGAGCAGCACAGCTAAACTGCTCCACCTAGGCCTGGCTGCCCTGCCTTGGAATTCCGCCTTGGGAATTACTGGGACTCTGCCATCGTGATGGTCACAAATAAAAGATGCTTGTAAAGTTTCTTAACTATAAACTTCTTAAACTTTGCTTTAAAGCTGCAGGAAGAGTTGGGAATGCTCTCCACAGCCCCATGAAGGAGCAGGTGTTGTACAGAGTCCAGAGGAGGCTCCAGGATGGAGCAACTCTGCTGGGAGGAAAGGCTGGGAGAGCTGGGATTGTTCAGCCTGGAGAAAAGAAGCTTTGGGAAGACCTAACTGGGGCCTTCCAGTGCCTGAAGGAACCTAGAAGAAAGATGGAGAGAGGGCCAGGACACAGGGAATGGCTTCCTACTGCCAGAGGGAAGGGTTAGATGGGATATTGGGAAGGAATTCCCCCTGGGAGGGTGGGGAGGGGCTGGGCTGGAATTCCCAGAGGAGCTGTGGCTGTCGCTGGATCCCCGGCAGTGCCCAAGGCCAGGCTGGAGCAGCCCGGGACAGTGGGAGGTGTCCCTGCCATGGCAGGGGTGGCACTGGATGACCTTTAATGTCCTTTCCAACCCAAACCATTCTGGGATTCCATAATGTAAATGGACACAATTCCATAGCCCAGGCTTGGAATACAGTGCTGCCAAAGTTCATTGGGGTGGGAGGTTCTGACAGGGTCCAGCAAGTCCCTAAGAGCTCATCCCCCATCCCCATCCTCCCAACTCCTCATGGCCAGCAGGGCTCTCCTGGGGCAGCACCAGTGGGAGCTGGGTCTCAAATCCACTCGGCAAATCTTTACCAAGGAAATCTCTGTCTGGATCGTCAGGAACTGGGGTTGGCAGCCTGTTGGCAACTTGAGTATTTTGTGGAGACATCAGGACCGCTCCTGATGGGACTGAGGAGCTGCAGGTGGTTTTGGTGAGCAGGGTGGCTCTGTGGTGCTCTGCAGTGGAGAATCATTGACTTGCTGCAGTGCTGAAAGGTGATTTTGCTGCTCAGGGTGATGGATACAGCCCAGGAACAAGAGCAGAAAATGGTGTCTATTTATAGGCCTCTCATCAAGATATATGAACTACAGACTGAAACGTTTTCCCAGCAACAAAGCTGAGTGTGAGAACTGCTGAGAGATTGGAGCCTGTGCTGGGGCATGGAGAGGCAGCAAAGATGGATACAGCAATTATGATGAAGGCAAAATCTGCTGACAAATTGGCTGGTTCCCTTTTTCCCTTTCAGTTAGGAGTGACAAATGGTTTAATTTATATTACTTCCTACATTAAACAACAGCATGGCCAACTGCCTGGAGACTCATCTATGGATGGATTTTAATGTGTTTTCTTTTGAGAGGTTCCCAGTGAATTTTGCTTTTGGTTCTAGTCTGTTAGGTCCCTGCAATGTGGTGTTTGCAAGAAGGAAGGGTTACAGTGCAATTAAAATTCCTTGTCCTTTTCTTTCTCCTTACTGGCACTCCTGTGTGAGGAGTGGATTGTTTCTGTCTGGAAGATCCAATTAAGATTCAACACTGAAAGCCTTAAGGTGGCCTTTGCAACTCAACATAGGTGGAGCAGGAGTGCTGCGGGATATCTTATTTATTTTACATTCCTAAATCATTTTCACTTGATCTGACAATTAGAAATATCATAAACATAGATAGGAATAACTCTTTGGTTCACAGTGCTGAAAATGCTGCCTGTACTTTCCAAAAATGGGATTACCCAAATCTAACTTGCTCTCTACACAGAAGAATGCAGAGACCTTTCTCAGTAAGTATTAACATTTTAGTGGGCTCTGATTCAATTCTCCCAGACAGTGTTGAAAATTTTAATCAGGTGTTATTTTTAACTGTGGCTACAGAAAATAGCTGGTTTCTAGGAACAGGAAGATAGTGAACAGAAAGTGCTTTTGTTGGATTTGGCTTCGTCTTCTTTGGATTTACCCACTGACACTTCTAAGTTTTTCTCAGTGTGTCTGTTTATCAAAGGCAGCCCCTGATGAATCTCTGGGACTAGTTTTGGTCTGTGCTGTGCTGATGGGTGTTCAGCACCCCGAACCCACCCTGGTGCGAGTCCCTGTGCCAACACCCCCCACCCCTTGCTGGAGACCTGCTTGTAACGCTCAGACCTGCCAACCCTGAAAATCCCGCTGTCCCCTCTGTAAAATCATCACAAAGGGGTTATTTCCTCCCTTGCCTTCTCTGGACTGCACAGATTTGGGCTTTGGGCACAGGCAGCACCAGTGATGCCCCAGCTTTAGCTCTGTCTCACCAGCAATGGGCAGCAGAGCTGGGTCAGCTCCAGCTCCTCAGGACATAGGCTGAGCCTAGAGTGCTCTGAAAGCTACTCTGTGGTCAAACTGGCACAGCAGTGCCTCCTCTGCTGCTGCTTTTCTTGTTTCTGACAGGGATTTGTACAAGACTTCACAAATGATGCACATCCCAGGGCATTTCCCTCAGCTTTTTTTTATTTATTTCATTGATTTGTTTAAGTCCAGCTGTCTGAGAGAGGAAATTCCTCAGTAACACGGAAAACAGGACAAATCCAAGGCGAAGGCAGATTTCGGGAGAGGCTTGGCAATGGGTAACCAAGGCAACGTGGCCTCCTTTGAAATCAGTGCTTGCAGCAGCCCCCCATTTCGTGTGCAGAATGGTCAGCATTAAAAGTTAGGGAAGACAAGGTGAGATGTATGAGGCAGACAAAATCATCAGGCAGGTGTTGGTGGTGTTGTGTGCAAGCTGGACCAGGTGGGGATGGATGGTCATTGCTGGGGGGTCATTGCCTCACAAGTGGTGAAAGAGGGTGGTTCTGCAGATCCAGAAACGAAAATAGAGATTGCAAGATTTTTTGGCAAAAGTAGTCCCAGTCTGCTCTGTTTTTACACTGTGGATCTGTGGCAGAACTCAGCCAGCAACTGTTTATTAATAGAGGGGGGAAATGCAGCTCACAGCCTTCCCAGAATGGGAAAATTCCTCTGGGTCTGATTTTAATCGCTCGATTGGACATGGGGATAAGCAGGAGGGAGACACAAGGAGTATTTTAAGGCAGTTTTGTGTTCCCATCATCTGGTAAAAGCCCCGGGGGTGAACAGGTATTGTGGCTGCTTTAATTGACATTCACACGGAGATGTTCTTTGGCTGGTCATGTCTTTCTTTTCACTGAATATCCCTTCAGCATCTCTCCTGGTCAATACAGAAGTTGTGGTTTTAGGCTTTTAGGGAATGATCTGTGGAGTAGGGAGAGGATCTTGTGTGGATGTATCTGAACCAGACCTGGGCTTTGGGGTTTCTTACAATGGCAGGGGGCTGCTTCCTGTCCCAGTCAGACCTTCTGGATCAGCATTCCCCGGGGCTTTCCCGTGTTTGTGTGGGGACAATGGGACCTGCTGGGAGATGGGCTCAGCTTTGCCCCAGCACATATGGAAACTGTGACCCCTGGAGCTGAATCCATCTCACACCAGCCCCATCCAGGTGCTGCTGAAGTTGTGCCAAACGCAGGCACAGAGTCAGAGACCGAGTCCAGCTCTGCAGGAACCTCATGGCCAGGTTTGGAGCTGGCCCTGGGCACCTGAGAATTCCCTGTCACACCTTGTCCCACTGCTGGCCAGGGATCACAGCCCACCTGCAGCACAGCTTTAACCTGCTGCAAGTGGATAATGCCACAGCTGATAAACTGCCCGGGGAAAGGCATTAGGGGAGGGCTCTGCACCACAGATGGTTTCCTTGCCCTGTGCTTTTTGTCATATAAAGTGAGCCCAATCTTTTTATTGTGCAGCCAGGGGTGACTTTTTGGCTGCTGAGCACCTGCAGAGTGAGGGGGTAGATGGTGGTGCTTGGTCTTCAGCTGGGCCTCGTTCGAGTGTGGCTGAAGCTGAAATTCAGTGATCAGTCCATGGAGAGGAGGGGATGCTGGATGTGGGAGCTCGCAGGACAGGCAGAGCCCCGATGTCTGCAGGAGCTCTCTGAGGAGCTGCGTTCTGCTGCCATTGCTATAGTAACTTTCTGCCTCCTGGTTTTGTTATGAATGGCAGTGGGAAAGACTCCGTGCCGGCTCCAGCTGATGCCCTGCTGTTCCAAACATCCTCGCTTTCCCTTTTAACCCCTGAGTGCGCGGCGCTTTTTAGCCGGGGCTTCCTTTGTGAGCTTTCTTCCTTTGTCTGTGCTCGCTCCACGATGAGCCGTGTGTCCGTGGCACACAAAGAGGGACAATTTGGGACCTTTGTCCAGCTGCATCTTCGCAGGAGGGGACGCTGGTGGGCATTCCGGGGAGGCAGCAGCTTACAGTGGTGTTTGGCAGGATGAACTAGAGCCGGGAGGTTCAGGCAGCGCTCTCAGGGCTGACTTTGAGCTCCTCTATCTCTGTCCCCGCTCCAGACACCATGCAGCTCTTCTCCTTCTGCCAGCAGCGCTTCCCTCCGGGAGCTGCTGCTGTCCTGGAAAGCACCAGAGACAGGGCTGGGGCTGTCCCGGGAGCTGCTGCTGTCCTGGAAGGCACCAGAGACAGGGCTGGGGCTGTCCTGGGAGATGCTGCTGCCCTGGAAAGCACCAGAGACAGGGCTGGGGCTGTCCCGGGAGCTGCTGCTGTCCTGGAAGGCACCAGAGACAGGGCTGGGGCTGTCCTGGGAGATGCTGCTGCCCTGGAAGGCACCAGAGACAGGGCTGGGGCTGTCCTGGGAGATGCTGCTGTCCTGGAAAGCACCAGAGACAGGGCTGGGGCTGTCCTGGGAGATGCTGCTGTCCTGGAAAGCACCAGAGACAGGGCTGGGGCTGTCCTGGGAGATGCTGCTGTCCTGGAAGGCACCAGAGACAGGGCTGGGGCTGTCCTGGGAGATGCTGCTGTCCTGGAAGGCACCAGAGACAGGGCTGGGGCTATCCCGGGAGCACTGGGAACAGAGGGTCAATGTTTTCGTGTCCCGCCGAAGGGATGGAGCTTGTTCAGGTTAAAGGAGCAGAGGCTCCCCCAGAAAAGGGGAAGGAGCTCAGGAATTGGCTGGTGCTGTCACATTAATGGTCTTTGGTTAGGACAGAACTCAAATAAGGCTGAAAAGGGCCCATTGCTAAAGGCTGCGCACACCCAGGGACCCCCAAAAGAGCCGGGATGGCAGAGAAAGGCCCAGGTGAGAGACTGACCCATGTCCCAGGAGGGAACAGCTTTGCAGGGAGCACGTTCCTTGTGTTCTCACAAGGAATCAAACCCAGCTTCACACCTTAGTTCCTCCTAGAGACAGCGGTGATGGTTTCCTCCCAGCACCCTGCAATTCATCCTCAGTCACAGCATCTTTCCTATCAGACCTGATCATTTTCCCCCATGGGTGCTAGTGAAATATTCTTCAATATTTGCCTTAACCTCGTTTCTGCTGCCATTTGTTAGAGAGTGGGAATATATTTTGGGCCCAGGGAACGTGTCCTGCCTTGAGCTGAACGAGAGAGATGCACTGAAAATTATGTGCTTAAAAATCCTTTTCCACCAAATTGACTGGACTTTCATGGATTTTCTGATGTTGGTGTTTCAGGTAATTCAGCTGGTGCTGAGTTGAGTACATGTTATTAGTAAATAACTGCTTGCCTTAATACTAATATTTCTTAAACCTGATTTTTGAGATGCTGATTAATTAGTGCCTAATGCAGTAGACATCTTAAGTAATTAATTTTGTTATTATGTCTTTTTTGTCTTTAATCCCCACATCTAATTTTCTAACCACTAAAGAATTAATGAAATAAAAGATCGATGTATCAATTTATTCAAGTTATCAAAATATTTATAAAATATTTATTCAAATTTTCTTTTCAGTTAATTGATTCTTAAGCTCTTAATTTTGAAGTCAGAACATTCTCTGCAAACATTTCCTTTGATCCAACAGAAGCACAACTCAACCTGCTTGGCCTCCAGGGGAGGTGTTCCCTATCAGATGGAAACCTGAAACTTTACGTTTTCACTTAATTTTATTTAACAAACTGTTTAGTGTTGACCTCAGATCTTTAAAACAAAATCCCAGCACACCAGGTCAGGAAAGGCTGTTTTGCACAGAATGTTACAGAAATTCTGTTACTGCTCCCCTCCAAGAGTTAGAGATACTCTTTGTTTTCATTCCAACAGGGGCTTGGGGGTATTTTAAACAAATATTTCCACGTATAAAGCACATAGTGAAGGGAATGTAACTTGTGCTGTCTTTGAAGCACTGGTACCAAGTTTCTGGGATGCTAAAGCAGCATCCTGCCTGCTCCCATCCTCCCTGTGGCCCATTCCAAGTGCTCCAGCCAGGCAGCAATGGGACCACAGGGATGTCTGGTTTGCCAGGAGCACCTTCTGCAAGGTTATAGAAAGGAAAAGCAGAGTCCAGGCAGGAGTTAACTCTCTGGATGATCCATGAGGCAAACAGATTTATGAAATAAAAGCTTGTAATGTAGTTTAATCAGATTAGATTTATTTAATAAGTGCACCATGAGGACATTGGTTGATGGCAGCAGCAGCAGCAACACCCCAGACTCGGCGCAGAACAGCACGAAGAAATCTGAGGCTTCAGGGCTGTTATTCTGCTGAGTCCCTTTTCTTACCACTGATGCTATTCCTGCCTGGAGATGGGGGCTGGAAACTGGGCTGGAGGAGGATCCCCAAGCAGGGCTGGCTGCACACAACAAGAGCCTGGCCCAGTGTCTTGCTCAGTCCCAGGCTGTGGTTGGAGGTGAATTTGAATTTCTATGGCTCATTTCCCATGTGTACAGTGAGACCAATAATGCTGCCTTTGTCTGTGGGACTGTTTAAAATGTAATGAGATGAGATTTTCAGAAATGGCAAATGGTTTTCAGGGCCATGTGCTGGGATGAAGGCTCTTCAGAGGGGCCTGGGCTCTCCTGCTGGGCAGTGTGGCCTGCTCAGGTTTCCAAGCTGTGTCAGCAAAATGAAGAACCTGAGCAGTGCAGAGACAGCCTAGGGCACGTCACTGCTTGAAATTGAAGCTTGAAGCTTCTTCTTAGCTTTATAGTATTTATAATATGAAATAATAAATTAAAAAATAAAATAATATTAAAATTCAGCGACTCCAAGGTGTCTTTCCAGTTAGCACTGGCTCTCCCAGACATCACATGTGGATAGGAGAGAAACCTTTGTGAAAACAAGAGACAAGAGGGAAGTTTTCCTTTCATGGGGTTTAATGACTTCGTTTGGTTATTGTTTTGATATTTTCAGCATGAAGTTTTTAACTGTTTGTCTTCCCTGTTCTTCTTTCTGATGCTGAACCAAATCCCAGTTCCCTGGGATTGATTGATTCCTGATTGATCATCAGGAAAACCTTTGCTTGAGACCTTTGGAAAAGGCTGCTGCTTCTGTGTATGTTTACACTATTATACAGCTCAAGACCTGCTGCAATAATAATGTGAAGCATACAAAAAGCTTTAGCTCTTTCTGTTTCACTTGAAAGTGTTGCACTGCTTGGAAATCTGCTTTGTGTGGTTATTGCTCATTTTTTCCAATTGGAAATGGTGCCAGTCTGGCCCCGTGGCCCAGCTCAGCCACAGCCATTGGATTGGCAGTGCAGCAGCTCTCTTGGCTGTCTCTGGTTGGCATTTTTATTGCAGAGCAAGGCAGGCCAGTCTGTTTTCCATGGACTCGAGGCTTTCCCTTCTCCTTCAGCTGGCTTCCCCAGGTCAGTGACTGTGTGCATGCAAACCAGCAGGGCATTCAGAGCTGTTTTTCAGAGCCCACCTGTGCACACAGGTGCCCTGTGTTTAAAATAGGCTTGAAAGCCATCCTCAAACACGGGATGAAGCTGCTTAATGCCGCTTAAGGGTAAGATGCTTTTGTGCTATGAACTGGAAGAGATTCCAGCCAGTGAAGCTGATGAACAGAACCATCAGCACAAGCAACACCTGAACTCACCTGGGCGTTTTCATCCAGCATCCCTTCCTCTCTTCTCTTTCAACTCGTGGAGCTCAGATATCCACAGTGAATTCCTGACAAAGGAGAGGGGATGGATTTCTGTGCTGCTGGGATGTGCCTGTGTGATGAATACTCTCAGCTCTGATCCAAGTGTGGATTCTGTCGCTGCCTCTGGGTGCTCCAGAGCGGCTCCAGTGCCCAAGGAAGGCCTCCCTGAGCCCAGCATGCTGTCCTGTGAGTGCCACGTGGCAGCTGGTGTCCCAGGGTATCGCTGTGTTGTATTGAATGTTTTCATCCCAACAAAAGGACAGGTGATTTCACTGGATGGGAAGATGCAATTGCAGCACGTTAATCCAAGCAGAAATTGTTTCTCGTGAGCCTGGGCTCCTCCTCATGTTGAATTTACAGCTGGTTTTTATTTTTAGTGCTGTTGTGCCCTGTCTCAGAGAAACACAGGGAGCTGCAGGTAAACACTCACTGTGCTTATGACCCTTGATATTATTTTTGACATCATTATTTATTAATGTAGCACTTGGAAGGTGTGTGGAGCCACACAGATCACAGCTCTGGCGTGTCTGCAATGGCAAGATCTTACCTGGAGAGGTGGGGAGCAGCCAGGAGATCCCAGTGCCATGAACTGATGTTCACTCATTCCTCTTGGCTTTTTGGCCAGAGCTCCCTGCCTTGGAAGGTCAGATTTTAAGCCGTGTTCCAATGGTAAATGTTACCATTATCCATTCTGGGTCCTTTTGAGACAATGCTGGCAAAACTTTAGATAATTTCCAGTCCCCAAACCAATGGCTATTTCCACACAAATGTCAGTGCTGGTGAGCCAGGAGCTGCCATATTCTGAGAGAGGAAATGTTAATATTTAATGCTACATTTTGTGGTTAGGTGGGTGAGCTCTCTTAATGACACTGTCTGGAAGAAGCATATCCCAGCCATCAGCTGTAATTCAGCTGTGCTGGGGCTTCCAAATGTCACAGAACACTCACAGATCTCAAGGAAATCAACAATTTTGGAAATTCTGTCTTAAATACTGAACATTTTGGAGAGATTCCTGTTGTTTCTGTCCATGATCATCCTGAGAAAAATCTGATTTTAGGGTGGGCTGGTGCCTTTCACAGGCTGAATTGGTGAGGAGAGATTTTGATAGCAATGAGGGTCTCCACTCCCCCTGGAAGTCACTGGGAATGGTGGGCCTGATTTCCTTTTGGAAAATCCTCTGGTAATTAACTCAATATTTGTACTACTGGCCGTGGGCAGGGTGCTTGCACAGACTAAAACTGTTTGTATGGACTAAAACCCACTGGCAACAAAATTTGAGTGGCAGAAATTTGCTAGGGCTACTTTTGTTAGCTGAGGTCGCTGAGGAAAAAAAACATAAAGGTAAAGTGAGGCATAGGATAAACAGAAATAAAAAGGACCGTGGAAAAAAAATGATCTTTGTCTCAGCATTTGAATAGACTGTATTCATTTATCAAAAGACTTTCTGCTGGTCTTTAATGTTCCTGAAATAATGTGTCTCGTCTTTGAGTGCTCACCGCCAAGAAAATCTGTCAGCCACTCCAGCAATTATCATATCCCAAAGGGAAGCTGGTTAATGATTTCTCTGTGGACAACATGGCCTTTCAGTTTTTGTGCTCTGCCAGAACAATTTCCAACCCAATGAAGCATTTTAGGATTTGGTTGGATTCTTAATACTCAAGGAATATTCTGGACATGGCAGTTTTTCAGTGCCACCTCTTGATCCTGAGCCCGTGCCTTAGAAAATTCAAATATCAGGGTGGGATGCAGGGAGCAGCAAAGGCAACACCCAGAAAGAGGGAAGGTGGCTTTCCCAGCTTCTGGCCAGGCAGGGAAATGAAGATTATTGCAGTGGCACATGTAACAAGTTGATGTTTTCCAGGGCTGCAAAATTCTGTAAGCAGTGCTGGGCACAGAGCTCAGTCCAGCCTAAAACCTTGCTCTGAGCATCCATAAAATATATATATATATATATAAATAAAATCTGTAAAATTTATATAAAATTTATATAGATTTATATAGAATTTATATTTTATATCTAAAATCAGAGTGGTTTGGGTTGGGAGGGACCTTACAGCTCATCCCCACTGAGATCCAGGCTGGAGGTCTCCAAGCCATCCCTTAAATTGGCACAGTGGTTTGTGCCAGGCTTGCTTTGCTCATTTTCACTGGAGAATTGACTCAGTGGAGTTCTACTTCTGCAAATACCCAAATTTCACTGGGATCCTGCCTTGCATAATAAATCTTGCACCCACTGGAAGTATTAATAATTAATTATTTGCAATAGGAAGGGCCCCAGATGTGGAAATATTTGCTGTCATTTAGTTTAATAATGTCAATTAAATGGTGGAATATACTGTCTGCATTCTTAATTGTTAAATAATGAGGAAATTCTGGATTTGCAGCAATTATCTCACCTAAGGATGGAAGGCAAATAAAGCAACATAGAGCTTATATTGCCTTGTTTCTAATCCAAATCAAGTTTGATTGTTCAGCCTTGGAAGTAAGTGTGAGAATGAAATGGAATGAAGCACCTTTAGACATTTCATTCATGAGGAGTGGAATCAGAGAATCCCAGAACAGTTTGGGTGGGAAGGGACCTTAAATCCCACCCAATCATCTTTGGTTTGGTACGAGAGACCAGCCCAGAGTCTCAGCGGATCAGCAGACACAGGTGAGGTGTTTGACACTTCCCATGAGCCCAAGGGGAAATACAAAGCCCAGAAAAGTGAAATACTGCTGAGTGTGGCCTCCAGTGCCCATGGAAGGGGAGAGCTTGGAGATGGATGTTCAGCGTGAGGTCATCTATATTTTGTGGGGTTATTGTACAAGAGTCAGGTCAGCACAGCAGGAAAGCTCAGCCTTTGGTAGTGACCTTTATCAGCTCTGGGACGTTTGGAGGTTTAGTCCTGTCTGCAGGATTTCATTCCCGTCCGGATCCCTGCACAGCCTGTGGCTTTCCCGGCAGATCCTTTGCACCCCTCCACAGAGCCCGTGCCTGTGGCATCGGAGCAGCTTCCAGGGCTGTGCCAAGGGATGAAGGAGCTGAAGGATTCCAGGCTGTCCCTGAAAGCCACTGCCCTCATTTCAGCAAACTGCAGAACGTGTCGACACAATCACTCCAAGACTTTCCTCTTGCTGGAGCCTGTGCCAACACTCGCCGCAGCTCCGGTGCTGCCTGATCAGCAGTGCTGTGGCAATTAATATTTATAAACCTTAAATAAAACAGCACTCGGGTGTACCTGAGAGACCATCTGTTGGGCCCTAGTCCCCAGCCATGCACCTGAGATCAGCAAGGCTGCAACCCCGCTGTCTCCTTGGGGATGATCCCAGGAGGGGAAGGAGGTGGGGCTGTTTCCCTGGAGTGCCCCTGTCTTTGTATTCCTCCCTCCTTCATTAGTTACCAGAGCACATCATCCTCATCCTTCAGGGCCAAGCTGCAGGCTTATTTTTTTCCCCTTTTAGTCTGGAGTTTTTTATTACTGCACTGTGCATTTATTACCGGGCTTTGCTCGGTTGTGACCTTGGCTTTGGTGGTTTTCCACCTTTTGGATACAAATGCCTTGATTTGGGTGTGGTTTGCAGGGAGACATGGCTCTGGGATTATTGTTTTTCAAATACACCTCCATTTATTTATTTTAGTGTATTTTTGGGGTTTTTTTTGTATCTCACAATGGTGGTAGCCATTTGGACACAGATGCCTCTCAATTAACAATTAATGTATGCATGTGCAAAGATGCCTATCAATGAATAATGCATGGGAATAAGTAGCCTGGCCACTGGCTTTGGCCCGCACAAACATTGCATATGGATTATCCTGAGGGCCCCAAATCAAACATGAAAAACGTATTATCAGGTGGAGACAGCCACGTTCCACCTATTGTGTGCTGCATTTCTTGCCTCTGTGACCAGCCTGGCTCTGCTCCCACGTCCCCGGGGTGTCCCAGGCTCGCAGGGTGTGGTGGGTTCTGCCCCAACCATTCCTCTGGGAACGACCTCAGCCCTCCCTGAACCTCGCCTGTCCTGGAGCGGCTCGTTTGGGTGAAACTCCGGGGAATAAGTCCCAGAGGACACCAGGCACGGGAAGCAGGCGCTGCGGAGGGGCTGCAGCGAGAGCCCGGCGGGCGCGGTGGTGCTGAAGGGACAGCGCCGGGGGCCGGGCCGTGCCCGCCGCGGCCCCACTCTGCCTTGCCTTCATCTCCCCTCCCTTTCCTTCATTCCCCTTCCCTTGCTTTCATCCCCCCTCTGCCTTGCCTTCATCTCCCCTCCTTTGCCTTCATCCCCCTTCCCTTGCCTTCATCCCCCCTCCCTTGCCTTCATCCCCCCTCCCTTGCCTTCATCCTCCTCTCCCTTGCCTTCATCCTCCTCTCCCTTTCCCCCATCCTCCCTCTTCCCCATCTCCTCTCCGCCGCACCTCTCCTGGCCCTCTGTCTCCTCTCTCCTCCCCCCTCTCACTGCCCCCCGTCTGCTCTGCATCCCCCATCTCCCCTTTGCCCCATCTCCCCTTTGCCCCCTCCCCTCTCCCCCTTTTCCCCCTCCCCTCTCCCCCATGTCCCCTTTTCCCCCTCCCCTCGCCCCCATGTCCCCTTTTCCCCCTCCCCTCTCCCCCATGTCCCCTTTTCCCCCTCCCCTCGCCCCTATGTCCCCTTTTCCCCCTCTCCCCCATGTCCCGGTGTCCCCCAGGTCCCCCCGGCCCGGCCGCAGGGTCACTGTCAGCGCGGGCAGGAGCTCGGGGGGCCGCTCTGTCTCCTCCTCTAGAAACCCGTCCTGAGCCGTAGCCGCCTTTGGCTGCCTCCCCCGATCTCCCGCAGGGAGGAACCGGGGTCTCCTGCCACTGCAGAGGCTTAATTGACTCGCAAGGTCACTAATTTCGGCTCCTGGAGGTAAGTCCCAGTTGCCAGCTCGTTTTCTTCTCTCGCCAGGTTCCCACACCCCTCTCCCATCTGTCTCTCTTTCTCATCCTCTCTCCAGTGCCATCCATCAGCCCTTTTCCCCCTGAAGGGGGTCTGCACCGGCGAGGAGCCCCAGGAAGCTGAGTCAGCGTTCTGCTCCCCAGCCCCGCTGCCCCAGCTGCGCTGCCGCTGCTCCCGCCCTCCGGCAAAGTGAGGAACAATGGCATTCCCGGAGCTCTCCACCATTGCTGGGCTGGGGAGGCAGGGAACAGCCCGCCGGGAGCAGGGGAGGGACAGAGGCAGAGCCCCTTTCTGCCCTGCCCGGCCGAGGGGAGCAGCCGGAGGGGAGGAGGAGCCCGGTCCCCATCAGCCTCCTGAACAGCGAGATCCGCACGCCGGGGAAGGGGAGGGGGACAGGGTGGGTGTGATGGGGGCTGCTGCTCCAACCTGATCGAGTCCATTTGCCAGTTCAGCACTCGCATCACTTCCGGAGCACTCCTCAGTTTCTGCTGCAGAGTGAGCTTTTTTTTTTTTTTTTTTAATTTTTTTAAATTTTTTTTTTCTCTTCTCTCTCTCTCCTTTTCCCTCCCTCCCCATCTGGATGCTGGGAACTTGAAGCCTCCTCCCTTTATTGCAGCAGGATCTGCCCCATCCTTGCCTCAACTTTGCGCTGCATCAGACAGAGAGCGAGCCACAGGCTGGCTGGTGCCGATGGGGGCAGGGGACCTGCCGGGCACAGCCCTTTGCAGTTGATGTTGCCGTATCTCTAGGACCCAGATCCGGCTCTTCCCCATCGCTTTTCTTTCCCCCACCTCTTCTGTGTGTGTGTGTGTGCGCGCGTGTGTGCGTGCAGGATCCTCCTGGTTACCGCTGTTGTTATTCCCCCTCAGCAGGGAGACCCCAGCCATGGCTGAGAGGAAGCAGAACGGGCGGCAGGGCGAGGAAGAAGAAGTGCCGGCCTTCTTCAAAAACCTGGGCTCGGGCAGTCCCAAGCCCCGGCAGAAATTCTGTGGCATGTTCTGCCCTGTGGAAGGCTCCCTGGAGAACAAGACCATCGACTTCGACTCGCTCTCGGTGGGCCGCGGATGTAACAAAGTGGTGGCAAAGCAGAAGGATGTTGCCCACCTGGGTCCGGATGCTCCGTCCGTCTATTCCAAGCAGAGCGGGAAGGGAAGGGAACCATCTGTTGAATTCGGGAGAAAGGTGGAGATCAGGAGTGCCACGGGGAAGGAGGCGCTGCAGAACCTGAATGACAAGGTGGGTGCATATATCCAGAGATATATTTATATATATATATATATATATATATATATATATATGTATGTAGTGGGGGGTGAACTCGAGCACGCGATAGGCTGCAGAGAGGACGGATCCTCTCCACCTGCAGCCGCTGGCTTTTCTGTGCCCTGCATCCTTGTGGCAGCAGCAGCATCTCCCGCACCGCCTCCCCTCCAGAGCCCGAACGCGTCCGTGTGCGAGAGGGGCGCACGAGAAGAAAGAAGACCCCCCCGCACCCACAAACACCCCGCCCTGCCCTCCTGTCTGGGGAGAAAAAGCGACTTTTTTTGTTTCGGAGGCGATTCCCCCAGCACGAAGGTAGGGCACTGCCCCACCCAGGCAGGGAATGCAGCTCACGGAGCACAAACGCGATTGTGAGCGAAAGCATCAATGAGCCTCCACCTACCGGGATCAAATCCCTGCAGGTCTCTTCCAGGGAGGACTCCTACCCCTGCTCCCAGAGGAGAACAGGCACCGGAGTGACCCCTGGCAGCTGCATTTCACTGCCGATTTTCAGCAGGGCTGCTGGCTACAGTGGGGATTTTTGACTCGGGAAGATCTGGGACTTTCACAGCAATGTGGCACCCTCGTAGCAACCCAGAACTCCTCCCAGGATTTTAAGAGCGCTGCAGATACTTCTCATTCTCTGGATTTGTCAGGGTGTAATAAAGCCTATCCTCTTCCAGAGGCAAAACCCACTGAACCCACAGATCTGCCTGACCATGCCCATCCTCAATAGACTGATTTAAAGCAGCTGCACTCAGCTGTGAGCCAGGAAATACTCAGTGCACACCTCTGACAATGCTGGCAGAGGCTGGCAGAGCAGAAATGAATGAATGAAGCAGCCACCAGCAGCCTGCTGAACTCCTGGCACAGGGCAGGAGTTTCTCTGAGTATTCTCCTGGTGGGCATAGAGCAGCCCTTTCTTCTGGAAGCTGTTCCTAGGATGTGCCTTCTGCTTTTTAATTCTGATATGGATGGGGATGTTGGGCAGAAGTCTGCCTGGAATTCAGGATATGGGGCTTGTTCAGCACTTCCTCCTGCTTTCAGGAAGGTGCACAATAACTGGAGGTAATATAAAAATATCAATTAATAAAATGTAATACAAAAATATAAATTAATAAAATGTATTAGTTATAAAATATAAATTAAGGCTCATCCTCCCCACATCAGCCCCTGCTCAGTGACCTCAGGGCCCCATCCAACCATATCTCCACACGTGAATCGCTGCTGCTCCAAAGAGCTCCCAAAGGCAGGCACAGATTCTTAGAATTCCCACACACCAGCCCCAGTGAGGAGGAGGAGGATGTGCTCCACACTGCTCAAAACCTGGTTTCCCAAACCCAAACAAAAATTTGCCACTACAGATGTCTGAGGTTTGCTCTGATCATGCTGGAGTGTCCACTAATGGAGTAACTTTCCATGGTTAATTGGCCTCGTTGGACAAATCAAGGTACATTTCAAGAATAAAGGGCTTTTTCATCTTGAGGAGTCAAAGGTTCTGCAATTCATGACATTTTAAGAGCTAATTTTGGACAATTTGATGTCCTGTGGGATATAAGTATGAGCAGGATATAGATTAACTCTGAAAAGATCAATTATTTTCTGATTAAATGGTACCAGTATAATAAAAATTTAGAGTACAACATTGTGCAAAAACAGAATCCGCTGAGAATATTAATAACATTTTTTTTAAAGTGTGGTTTTTAGTTCTATTTTTAAAGATTATTGTCTAAATGTTGACTGAAGGGATGAAATAATGGGATGGTACAAAACATTTGTGTTGTTCCTCATTAGCTTTATTTAACACTGATGCCAATGGATCGTGTTGTGAGGGGTGGTGAGCACTGGGGTAAGTGCAGTCTCTTGGGATAAATGTCATGCTATGGATTGGGAATTTATTGCAGGAACGTTTTAGCTTTGGTTTTCCAGCTGACTGCACCCATAGCTTGAATCAATGGTTAAATCCTCAGCAAGTAAAATTTGCTTTATGGGTTTAAAACTCACTCATCCTTTCTGTCGCTTATGGAAAAATCTTGTCCTAAACCCCTTTGAAACAGTTAACAAAGCAACACGGACAAGTTATTTTTTATATTTTTCTCTGAGATCTCAACTGTCAAGAGGATAAGAAAGGGGATGTAATTATTCCACATTAAATTGCCATATATTGTTCTGTGGGGCAAGATAAGGGCAATCAAAGCTCTCTGTGTCAGTCCTGCTTGGGACATTGTGTAGCCATCTATCATGTGCTGTCCCTGGGCTGTGCTGCCTCATAATTCAGGGTTAACATCATCTCTGGAGGCACCAGGAAGGCTCGGCCTCAGTTCCAACAGCGCTTGCAGCTCCGTCTCTGGTGGCCAATTCAACAGATCTGCAGCTCAGCTCAGAGCCAGGTTCTGCTGCTCCCAGCTGCCAGGCCTTGGAGAACTGACTGTGCTTCTGTTTCCCATCTCAACTTTCTCATCTTCCCTCTTTGGGCTGCTCCTGGTTCTGGAGCTGCTGGTTCAGCGTCTGGCCCCTGCTCAGCGCTCCGAACCCTGACCCCAACACTGGGATGTGCCAAGAGCATCATCTTCAGATGTGGGATTCCTGGAATGAGGCAAGAGGTCCTTGGCCTGGCTCTCAGGAGCTGCTGTGCACCTGCAGGATCATTTTCTGCACTGGAATTTACCCACAGGATGATCCAGGTTGGAAAAGCCCTCCAAAGACCATCAGGTCTGACCTGTGCCCCATGCCCTCCTTGTCCCCAACCCAGAGCCCTGAGTGTCTCCAGGAGTTCCTGGGACACCTCCAGGGATGGGGATCCAAACCTCCCTGGGCAGATCCAAGGCCTGATCCCCCTTTCCATGAGGAAATTCCTGCTGCTGTCCACCCTGGGCCTCCCTTGCCCAGCCTGAGGCCGTTCCCTCTCCTCCTGTCCCTGTTCCCTGGGATAAGATCCCAAATCCCCCCGGCTGTCCCCTCCTGTCAGGGAGTTGTGCAGAGACAGAAATTCCCCCTGAGCCTCCTTTTCTCCAGGCTGAGCCCTTTCCCAGCTCCTTCAGCCTCTCCTGGGGCTCCAGCCCCTTCCCAGTTCTGTTTCCTGCCCATTAACTCTGCTCTGTAGTCAGTGCAGAAGCTGGAAGGTTCCTGGTCCCAGAGCAGGGACTGCTGGAGTGGCATCCCAGGGCAATATTCCCCTTTTCCTTACATGAGTAGTCTTGAGACAGAGGCATTCATCTGGGGTTTGGGAAACTTTGGCCACTGATTGCTTGAGCTGGGTCATTTCAGTGTGCTTCTCAGATTTCCCACATCTCTAATTGCTAGTCCTGTCTCTCTCACCTGTTGACATTTCTGGGACAGAAACAGCATTTTAGGGAACATCTATGGAGAAAAGCAAGGTTTAATTGCAAGATAGATCACAAGGGCTTGAATCTGGTTTGCAGAGAGAGCCTGAGCAGCTGCTCAGACCCCTCAGCACCAGTGCAAGACCTGGGATCCTGGATCTCTCCTTCATTTGTCATCTTGTTGTTACTCCAGTGGTTCAGGTGTTTTCCCTGTGCACCTTCACATCCCTTTTTTGCCTCCCTTAAAACAGTTCCCGGCCCTTTGGGAATCACAGACCACTGTGTGTAAACTGCTGGTCTAAACCAACAAAGCCTATTGTAACAAATAACAACAGTGAATAAACAGACAGTAGGAGAATGTTTTGATTTCAGAATTGATAGGAGAGGACTCGCTTGCAAAACACTGTCATGAAGCTTGTGACACCACTGGACTTTTTCCTAAAACCTCAAAGCTCTCAGGATCGTGGTTGTTCATTCCTGGAGAGAAATAATGAATAACAGGATGTTGTTGAGAGCTCAAATAATCACAGACTCTGGAACATTAATGGAACTGTTGTCTAAAACAAAAGAGCTGTTCCAGACAGCTGGAAATGCAGTCCTGAGTTTAATTTGTTACAATGCCTGCAATTTTTCTAGCCTCGTTTCTACAATCACTGCTTACAAAATAATCAGAAGGAAGGATGACTTGCATGTTCTCCCAATGGGTCAGGATGGTTTGTGGAAAAAAAAAACTAGCAGTGAGGAGCAAAAAATGCCAAAATCCTCTTAACATCTTCTCAAAGCCATCATTCTGCACAGCTGCTGTCCCATACATCCAGCGGGTTTCTTGTGGTTTTAGATGCAGAATTTACTAATACCAGATGCAGAATTTACTAATACCACACTTCCATGCAGGAATGAGCAAGTGGTTTTTGATACAGGGCCAAGGTATTATTTGGGTTAAAGATTTGGTGGGAAAATTAAAACGCTTGGAGCCAGATCTCCCTATTGAGCTTGGAGCAGGTTTTATCTCAAGGGATAAATGCAATTAATGGCACGTGGGAGTGGCAGTGTCACCCTTAGATCATATGAAAAAAAATGTCTGAGGTGTCCTTTCCCCAAGACCCTCAGCTGTTTTAAGATAGAATTCCCCTGGACATGATTGAACAGGCCCCATCTGGTTTCAGTAGGTGCTGAGCAGTCATTTAGGGGCTGCCTGAGGTTTTTTACATGCAGGGCCATGTCTGACTCCCCTGTCACCCATCTGTCCTGTGGCACATCAGATCTGGGTGCATCTCCTGGGATCTTGTTGTATAGCTGGGAAATGACATTGTCAGCAAAGTTCAGGTGGGGTTAGGGGCACGTGTCCTCGTGAACTCCCTTTGCTTATAAAACAACAGCATTTGGGAGCAGAAAACCACCCAAACCCAAACCTCTTTGCACTTCTGTGTGATTTTCAATGTCCTGTTCTGTCATCCCCTCCCAGAGAGCAGGAGTGAATCTCAGGGTGGGAGAATAAAGGTCAAAATTCCATTTTTCCCCCAAGTCATGATCATCCTGCACCTCAGAGGAAGGCAAAGCCGGCTGGCACAAGCAGGGACAGCAGAGGCAGAGAGCCTGATGCTTTGCCCTGTCGGTTTTTGGGGAAGGAGAAGGGATTATAGTGGTAAAAAAACTGTACAATCACCGAAACAGCTATTTCTTAGCCCCTACCCATGGATCCCATGGACCTGGGGGTGCCAGAGGATGAAAGGGAGAGGCAGTGACAGCGAGGCCTGAATGTCCCATGCCTTTGTTCCAGAAATTCTGCATTTAGCTGTGGTGCAGGTCAGGGCAGGATGTGACTGTGAGCGCTTTGGAGAGAATAGCACATTTTTTCTGTGAATTGTACAGCCCCTGACAGAGCAACCCCTGTCTAGAACCCAGAAGAGAGCCTGGCTCATTCCCGGGTCCATGATGGGGAATTAACTCTGCCAGGATTGTTTAAGGACAATTCACATCATGGTGCTCAGGACATTTCCTCCAAGAAGCACACTCTAACACTAACAGCCTTCTTCAAATGCTATTTTGGAGCCTCCTGAAGGGTTCTCTGGATATTAAGAGAAAGCAAATCAATTGGAAGGTTAATTTTAATTTGCAGATTGAATGTACATTTCGATTGACCTGTTTGTGTGGCTAGAAAGTGAATCTTACCCTGATAAAATGTGATAGTGGGTATGCGAAAAAAAAAAATCAGGCTGTTTTTCTGAGAAGCTGTGTGATTTTTACCTCCTCATAGTAATGTTTGACCCCACCCATGGTCAATTCTATGCCATGACTCTTAATTTGAATTTTCTTCTGTAAGATAATAAGAGATGCTCATTCTCAAGTACAAGTCCCCTCAGTAATTTAATTTACAGTGATTAATAAAGGACAGTTCTTTCATCATTTTTTGGGAAGGACAGATGTAACTCCTCCTGCCATGTATCAGCCTGGATTTAATCCTCCCTACACTTCCTAAGATGCAGGAGATTCCTGGATCCGTAGAAAACTCCTTTAAAATCACTGAGAGTTGGAGCTGATGCAACAATTGGCATTGGCAAGACCATGACAGAAAATTAGAGCCTGATGGGTGAACTCCTGAAAGCTCTTTTGGCCCAGTTTACTTAAATCCATCTCTGATCCCTCTTTTCATTAAGTTTTAAAATGGATATTTCCATTTGCAGGTTTTTTAATTTCATGGCAAGATGCCATTGTGGACACACCTTTAAGTATGCATTAGGAGGAGAAGCAATTTGGGCGTTGCAGAAATTCTGTGGGCTTTGTTGCCATTACACTAAAATTCCACAGAGGAAGCAACTCTTTCTAATGCTTCTTTTCCCAGCCATCCAGTAACTCCACAGTGGGAATAAAATTCTTTTCCAAGTGCTTTATGGTAGTTCACAGAATCTGTGAGTTAAGATTCAGAGCTGATGTAAATTGATTTCCACTGATGCCTGTGCTGATTTATTTCAGCATAGATTTATTTTGATGATTTTAGCATAGAGATTTTCATATTCCTGTGCCATTTTCCCTCTGGACCTTTGCAGGATATAAATTTAGACATATATATGTTCCTTTAACATGAAAGAAGTTTTTGCTGCCAAGAACCTCACAAGAAGTGCTGCAGCAGCTGGCCAGGAAGGGCTGAGGATGATCCTGGCCAATATTCCCCCAAATACCTGAAGCCGGAGGATGGCTCAGGGACACTCTTTATTAGAATTGATTAGGCAGTGCTCATTAATGTGAAACCTTTATTTTTAACCTGTTCAGCCCCCTGTGTGCATTAACAGACCTGTGGAAGACAAAGTGCACCAGCACTATCCAGAAATCCCATCACTTCCCACAATATCCTGGCACTGCTGTGGGGCAGCGGGGCAGATCCAGCCCTGCCAGGATTTAAGGAGGGAGTTCAATTCTCTTAACAAAGGACCCAACTCCTGCCCCTGATGTTTCATAGCTACTTTTCTTCATTTAACTTGCGAGGGAATTTATGCAGAAATAGAGATTTACCAGAGGAATTACTCAGAGAATCATGGAATGGTTTGGGTTGGAAAGAACCTTAAAGCTCATCCAGTTCCAAACCCCTGCCAAGGGCAGGGACATCTTCCAGTGGACCAGATTGCTCCAAGCTCTATCAGAACCAACCAAAAAGATGCACCTCAGTAGTTCCAGGCTGTTCCCCACTTGTTCTCATCCAACATTGTCCATTAGCTCTTCTCCTCCCTTCCTGATCACCTCCCCTTATATGAGATTATACAACAGGCGATTTCCATTCCTCACCTTTGTTTCGCAAGGCTAAATAAGCCAGTTTGCAACTACAGTAATTTTAAAATGACATATTTTGACAACCTTTTAGCTCATTGCTAAAAGCAAAGAAACCTGGGGCATGCTGATGTGGTGTAATGGAGCTAAGGGACACGCTTGGGAGCTCAATTCTGGTCTGAAATCATGGAAGTTTTAAAAATCTGGTGCTGAGTAGATGTTGCATCTTCAACAACTGTGGTTTCACAGCCCTTTAATCTCTGAATTTATTTCATTCTGTGCTACTTAGGTTCTTGCAGCAAGGTGATGAGAAAGGCAAGCTAAGTGTCACCTGAAGATTGGTTATTGCTTTCTGAGCCTAGTCACTGCTGGACCCAAGTTATGGAATATGTGATTATGGAACACTCAGCATTCAAGAACTGCTGCTCTGAATTAAGTCCATGATGCAGTAGGAAGCTTTTTGAAAATAATAATAATAATAAAAAATTGAGATAGGTGTGTTTGGGCAGCTGAGATGGGCTCTAGGTTTGGTGGTGATCTGCTGCCCAAGGCCTGGGTGCCAGCTACCAACCTTGGGCAGTGTGTGATTCCTCTCTGCTACTCTCCTACATGCAAAAAAAGGCATGGAACCATTCAGATATGAAACTGAGGAGGAAAACGAGCATCAAAGAGAAAAAAAAAAATGGAACAGTTGTGCTGTCTAAATTTAGAGACCTGATGTAGATTCTTGCTGCCATGTTCTGAGCAAAAATATGCTAAGGTTTCAAAACTTCTTCAAGCACACCATCAGAGGCTCAGGATAACTCATTCAGGGTTGTCTATTCTAATCATGAAATCAAAATAAACCCTACAGGCTGACAAATTAATCGCTTTGCCACTGTCATAATGAGCCACTTTTTAATTTGTTGTTAATTGGATATTAACTGATTGACATATCAGCTTTTTAAGTGTTGTGTGATATCCTACCTATACCCAGGAAAAAACCCTTCACTATTTTCCTTAGAGCTTCCTGTGAAGAAATGAACATAAAAGGTCCTGGTAGGAGTCTGTTTGAACAGATGTTGTCTTTATAATGGTTTATTGCTCTCCTAGACCAAAGGTTTCATTTCTTACTGGCTGTGCACAGTGTGTTTGGGTATGTAGACATCATAATTCTGTGGCAGGCAAAGATGCAGTTTGTGTGGTGTGAAATTCATCATGAGTGAGGGAAGAAGGTAAGTCTTTGATTGTTCATTATCAGTTATAACCTTCAAGCAGAAGTGAATTTGTGGCACTGAGTTCTCCAAAAAGTGTGTTGTACCTTACCCCAGCACAGCTGATGTCAGAGGGACCTGCCTGGCCACGGATCCCTTCCCTGCACTGGGACAAGTGCACTGTGAACACTGAGGAGATATTTACGCCATTTAATGCATTTCTTTCCTTGAAGTACCAGCTTATGGAGTTCAGGGAGTGAGAAATTTGACTCCAAGTGTGACTGAAACATGGAGCACGGAGTTGGCAGCACTGGAGTAGTAAGGAATGGCCCGAGGGACCGGAGAGGACCCCCACGCCCGGGTGCGTAGCTCTGAGCCCACATTTCCCTGGCACTAAAGCTTCAGGTTAGTGACCACAGGTGTCTGCGGGGGGATGGATCCGGGCTGGATTTTCTGGACGAGGTGTGGGAGAAGGCAGACTGGGAAAACAAAGGGTCGGGAGCGGCTTCAAATCTTCATTTCCCGGCTCCTCTCTCCCTACCCCCGCCCCCCTCCCCAGTTTGCTAACCGGGAGCGCCAGGAAGGGTGGGGTGAGGACAAAGAAGATGGAAAGCAGTGAGTTCCCCACCGGGCATCCCCCGGGAATGGGGGGGTCGCTCCCCTCCCGGGATGGAATGCTGCCCCGGCGGGGGATGCATGGGGCTGTCCGCACCCCCAGGGATGGAGGGATCATTCCCGTTCCTCCCGGGGATCTCACAGCCCCGGCGGGGAATAAAACGGGCTGTTCGCATCCCCCGAAGGGCTCGTTCCGCAGAGCCCCGCCCAGCGCTGCGGCTTCACTAACCCGGGGCCCCGGGGAAGCGTTTCGGTGGGAGCGGGGGGCCTGGCGGGCGGCGCCTGGCGCATCCCGATGGATTCCAGTCCGTGTATCCCGAGATATCCCGAGATATCCCGAGGTATCCCAGTCTATCCCGAGGTATCCCAGTCTATCCCGAGGTATCCCAGTCTATCCGGACGCCGCAGCTCCGCGTCCCTGCTCCCGCTCCCCGCCGCCTAGCACCGCGCAGCCCCGCCCACCGCTCATTTGCATTCCGGCCCCTCTCCCGCTCTCCCATTGGTCCTCTCCCGCCGCTGATTTGCATCTCCTTGGGCTCTCAGCCAATGGCGCGGCGCAGCGGGCGGGCGGGGCCCGGGAGCGGCGAGGGCCGCATGCGCAGCTCCCGCCCCGCGGCCGCTCCGGGCTGGGCCGGGCTTGGCTGGGCTGGGCTGGGCCGGGCTTTGCCGGGGCTGGGCCGGGCTGGGCCGGGCTCCGGGCACAGGGAAGAAAGGGAGACGCGCGGGGCTGGCTGCCTCTCCCGTTCCTGCCATTGCGGAGAGCACGGATCGCCTCCCGCGCCGCGCCCCCCCCCGCTCCCCTTCCCTGGGATCGCAGTGATTTGGCCTCGGGGGATTTATTTTTTTTCTGGGGTTTTTTTGGGTTTTTTTTGTGTGTGGCTTTTTTTTTTTTTTTTTTTTTTTTAATCTACACACTGGTGAAGGGGAGGTCGCAGTTGCTGCGCGGGAGACAATAGCGGTGCAGCAGCCGCCGCGCTTCTCTTAAAGAAAAAAAAAATAGCATTATTGAATAAATACATCAGGGCTTAATTTCCCAAGATGTCTTATCAGGGGAAGAAAAATATTCCGCGGATCACGGTGAGTGGAGTGCAGGGGAATAGCGGCGGGGAAGGGGGAGGGGTGCGCGGGGATGGAGCCCTTTGTGTGCCGGAGCGATGCGGGGCTGGGGCAGGATAATGGGATCAGGGATAATGCGGCGCTTCCTGTGCTGCAGCGCCGGGGGGGCCAGGGTCGGTGGGGCTGAGCCCCGGCCGGGGGCGGATTCAGCGGCATCGCCCCGCGGCAGCGCAGCGCCGGCCCCGGCGGGGAACGGGGGCTCGGCAGCCTCCGGCTGTGCCCGGGGAGAGCTCCCTTCCCTGGGGCTGTGCCCGGGGAGGGCTCCCTTCCCTGGGGCTGTGCCCGGGGAGGGCTCCCTTCCCTGGGGCTGTGCCCAGGAGGGGCTCGGTGCCCTCGGGCTGTGTCCGGGAGGGGCTCGGTGCCCTCGGGCTGTGTCCGGGAGGGGCTCGGTGCCTGCCCGGGGGCTCCATCCCCGCCCGCCCCAGCCCGGCGAAGGGCGGCTCCGGGCGGCTCCGGGCGGGGGGGATCAGCTCGGGACCCCAATCCCCGCCGGGCTGGCGCTGGGGATTTTCCAGGATCGCCTTTTCTTCGCCAGGAAGCTTCTGGCAAGGCGCAGGTTTCGGTGCGGTCCTGGGGGAGCAGGGAAGGAGCCGTTATATAAAGCCCTGCCTCGGTCTCCTTGTTGTGGGAGCCGATTTAGGGCAGGTATTGCAGATCCAAGGGTACCAACTTTTGGTTACGTAAGATTTCCTCGCCTAACGGGCTGCTGGAGCCGCTTATTTTTTTTTTTGGACACGGGAGATTTTCATCCTTGGCTGTGGTTCCTCACCTTCCCCACGGACACACCCTTCCCCGTCCTCCTTCCTCATCCTCGGGGGCAGGAAAAGAAGCTCTGAAACGGGGCTTTGACGTGTTTGGTTTGGGCAGGAGTGGCTGATTGTACAATTGCAATGCTTGAGGAAGGCAGGGGATGTGCAAAATGGTTATTGATAATTGGAGCATCCTTCTGTTTTTTAATTATTTTTTCTCTGCGGAGGGGAGTCGGTTTCCCACGAGAGTCCAATGGTAAAGAGTTTAAAAAGCTGCCTCTGTTTAAAGGGCGATGGAGGCTCCTGCTGAATCCCTGTCACGGCCCAGGAGTAGTATGACGCATTTTTCTTCTGGCTGATCGCTCTGATTTATGTTCTGTGCAGCCAATCCTCCTGCAAAGGGGTAGGAAAAATCAGATTCTGCTTCTGTTTGCTGTTGTGCAAACCTGGGATTATCAGCCGAGGCTAATGCTGGAAAAAGGAGGATAATGGATGTGTGGCTGCCCTGATTCTGCGGCTGAATAGACACAGATTTGATGGCAGGCCCTGGAAGGGATGCGAGCTGCCTGTGCTTTTGTCTCCAAGGTGGTTGAGATGAGTAGGAGGATTTGTCCTGATCTCAGAGCCCTCTCAGGAGCCCAGCAGCAGCCCTGGCTACTGCCAGAAGCACCATTAAAATGCTCCAGGCTGCGTTTTTGTGGCCACTTTACATATATTTTTTCCCTTCTCCTTCCCTAATTGATGCCCAGTGTGTGAGGACTTGGGCTGTTGGTGACATCCATGGCCAGGCTTTCCCATTTTAATGGCACAAGGAGCCTGCACTGGAGGTGGGCACCAATGCTGCCGTGCTGCTGGAAATGGTAAACATGTAGGACAGTTTGCTGGAGAGGCTGCCATTGAACGATAAGTGGGTTTTTCACACCCCACACTAATTCACCCAGGCTTATTGGCATTTGCAGCAGCTCCTAAATTTAAATTTTGGGGGTTTCTTTGTATTTGAAACCGGTGGCGTTATGCAGGGGAACTCTCCATTGCAGCAGGACAAGGAAGGAGAAGGAGGACAGGAGGGAGATGGATTTCACATCTCCTAGATGTTAAGCAGTGATATAAAAGATGGATATAATGGTATAAATCAGTATCTGATGCAATCCACAGAGCCCTCTTGGTGTTAAAAGAGCCGTGCCAGTTTTGAATTGGGTGCTCCAACTCATCAGTTTTATTATGAGGAATTTGGGAAAATGCCGGATTGCTGCTTCTGTTTGACCAGTGGAGTTGGCACTTCAAAATCAGGGCCCTGAGCACCCCTGTCACTGGTTTATACGTATTTTTCTATAAGTCCATAACTCCGAGTTAAAAGTCCAGCTTTGGATTTCGCCCAGCCTTTGGCTGTGCTGGTATTGCTTTGTTCTCTTCCAGAGGTGTTTTTGTGAGGAGGGAGAGAAGAATCAGAGTAAGTACAAGCGCAGATCTGAGGGCCAAAGGTGTGGTTTAAACCAAAGACTCACAGCATGTATATGTGCTTTGCTTTAAATATTCATCTGCTCTAAAAATGCATCTGTGATGGGGATGTTGCAGCCACTTTTAACTCTCCTCCCCATCAGGAGCTCTGCAGTGGGTTTCACTCTTGTTTATGACTACTGAAAAAAAACCAAACTAAAACCCAAAAGCCAACATTTGTTTTTGACCTAAAATCTTGCAGAAGCAAGCTGTAACCTGGGCTGGAATAAAATCACGCTGCCTGATAGCTGCCTTTTTATAATTACCTTCCTGTTCCTGCCAAACTGTCTTCTAATTTGAGGGAATTTTAATAACCATTTTGTATCTCCTTCCCTTAACCCCGATTTGCTAAATAGGTGCATATTTCCATCTGGTTCTGCAGTGGTGCTCTGGATCCACTGCATCCAAACATCACTGAATTGGACCAAAGAGTGTGTTTGTGTTGTGTAACCCCTGGCAACAGACTTTTGGGCCATTTCCCTGACAGCAGTTGACTCACGTTGAGCCAAGCAGTGACTCCACTGTGTGGGTGCATATAGGAAATTCTGCGTACAACCAAGGCAGAAAAAAATAAGTGCTGTGGTTCTGACACACCCCTCCAAGTGTTATTTAGTGCTGCAGGTGATGGTGGCAGGCTTCAGGTAGGAGTGAGGCTGCCAGAGTCGACAAGACCGCTGGAGCCCACCTCTATCCTCATTCTAATTTTTTAAAATTTTTTTTTATTTTTGATCATCAGTGATGAAAGGCCTTGCTGATGAAATAAAGCATTTTATCTTTCCAGTTGAAAGTACAGCAGTTGACTCGTGTTTTGATGTGTGCTGGTGAATAATGCAGAGGTTGTTGCCTTCCCTCCTCTTTCATCTCTGGAGTGACACTGCACACTGTCAGGTCTCCCACTGAATAATTGTGTCTTGTGTTGTGCTTCTTTTGTTGTAGAGCGATCGTCTTTTGATCAAAGGTGGTAAAATAGTTAATGACGACCAGTCCTTCTATGCAGACATTTACATGGAGGATGGGTTGATAAAGTAAGTGAAGCCTCGTGGTGGGATTGGGGATGTACAGAAATGCACTGCAGATTGGCTGGAATAGCTTAATCTCAGAGAGCTCTATTAAATTGCAGTGAAAAATGAATATTTCCACTGGTGTCTAGTGAAGGAGCTTTAAAAGCAGGGTGTTGAATAAATAAACAACTGGGCCCAAACCCTGCTGGCTCCAAGGAGGTACTTACATGTGTTTAATTTTAGCCATGTGAGCAGCCCCATGCTGAGATGACACATGTGTTTGAAGTTATCTGTGCTGTAAAGTTTCACTGAGTTATGACTTCAGATATTTTGAATCTAGAGTTCAGCATCCTAACACAGTTAATTCTCTTTTAGTCTTGGAGGCTGGACTTAGGTGACCTCTGGAAGTCTCTTGCAGTGCTGACTTCTCTGGGTCTGTGATGCAAGGATCACTCCAACGCCCCCTCAAGTGAAAAAGGACCCTGTAGTGGAAGAGGTTCAGACCTCTTTCTGTGTTTTCAGGCCTGAAACATGTATTCCTGGCACATTAAATGTGTTACAGATTTCTTTGGAAAATTACTCCTAGGAAAAAACGGACAAGCCAGAGGTTACAAACAAGGAATTTTCCTGTTCTGGCTAAACAGCCAGCACATGTGCTTTCTTAATCAAGGTTAAAAGTTAAAGGAGCCAGCTAGAGACAGCTAATTAATTGCATCCACTACTGCACTGCTAAAAATAGGTCTGTGAAGAGCTGGACTGGAGAGACCTCTGAGGGTCTCACCAGGAATTTGGTAACCAATATCTGTTTGAATTTATGCTTATTTCGGGACTCTGTAATACTTACACATGAGAGGAAGGTAGAAAATATAGAGGCAAAATTTTTTCCAGTGCTCCCAAGCCAATGGTAACATCAAAATTGCTGTTAGAGAGCTGGAATCAAGTGTTGAGCTGCTGCTTAAAGAAGTCCAGCCCCAGTAAAGCTGTTATTGGTGCAGTGATCATCCATGACCTGCACAGCCCCTTCCTGAGGGGTTCCTTCTTTTCCTTCCTTTAATGTTGCCCCAAAGTCCTGAAGGAATTGCACATTTCACTCAGCATTGTGCAACTGCTTCCACGGGGAGAATAAAACACCCTCAGCCCTGTGTGTGCTGGTGCTGTGCCCTGCTTTACATGGAAAAAGCAGCAGCTGGGCTAAGTGGCACAGGGGTGTTTGTTTACAGGCTGCTCACCTGGCTGTGCCTGACCTGCTCCTCCAAACCTCTTTCCCCAGGCAAATAGGGGAGAACCTGATCGTGCCAGGGGGAGTGAAAACCATCGAGGCCCACGGCAGGATGGTGATTCCCGGAGGGATCGACGTCCACACCCGGTTCCAGATGCCAGAGCAGGGGATGACATCTGCTGATGATTTCTTCCAAGGGACCAAGGCTGCGTTGGCTGGGGGCACCACCATGATCAGTAAGTGCCTGCTTTTCCTCTTCCAGCAAAGCTGGGCTTTTCTCTTTCCCAGATAAGGACAGGAGCTGTGGGAGTCACCTTGTTCTGGACCAGTGGGTGATGTCTGGCCAGTTTGCTGGGAAAAGCTTGTGGGAATAGGGGTGCAAAAGCAGGACCCCAGGATTTCCCCATCTTTCAATTGTCACTCATTTCATTTGTCTTCCCTTGCTGGTGGTGTGACTTCAGCAGGTTTTTTGGTCTGCTCCTGCTGGTACCAGTGTCACTGTGACCTCTGGCTCCAGAGTGAGGAGCAGATCCCCCACATGCCTGTGCCTTGGTCCCTTGTCTGTGGAGAGGTATCTGTTGTATTTCTCACACCCAGAAGCCTTGCCAGTGTTCAGTGTGTCTTTGAAAACTTTGAAAACTTACTTCAGGATCTGCTTTAGCCACCAGGATTTTTGTTAACGTAGCTCTGTTTGTGTTCATGTCCTCCTCTGGAGAAAGAGAGGAATTGCAAAGTGAAAATACCTCAAAACAAAAAAGACAGACAGACTGACTTGTGCTGGCAGCAGGATTAGGCACTCTTAATGTTCTCATCTGCCTGTAAAATGCCTCAGGAAGGACTTCCAGGCTGTCTGGCCCTGCTTATGTTGGCCACAAGATCTTAAAACTCATAACCTTGGTCATAACCTTGTAACCTTGCTTGAGCCAGAGGAAAAAAACAAACCCCTCTGTTTCAGGGCAGCTGGTCAGGTGTAAAAATCTACCATGGTGTCCCAGGCTTTGCTGCTGCACATGGGAATGAGGGATAAAGGTGTGAAGTGATCCAAAATCTGAGCATCTCACAGTCTTTCATGTACTCTCAGGTGCTGCCATTCCACAGGAGGGGAGTTCAGGTACAAAGGAATAAAAGAAGCTGGTTCAGAACAGGTATTAGTGTCTATTGTCCAGTCCATGGGTTGAAAGAGATCTTAGGCAGAGCCAGGAACCAGCTTAACTCTGCTCAGTTCAAACCAAGCTCTGTGTGGACTGGAACATCCTCATCTCCCAGTGCTTGATTGTGAGCAGTCCTTGATCCCTGGCCTGGGTGGTGGACTTGAATTGATTGACAGGAGGCTGGAAGTAGGTCTTGGTCTGATGCTTCAAAGAAGAAATCTTAAAATAACCCAGGACCTTATTTTTCATAACATTATCACTTCAGAGCACAAGGTTTGTGCCTGAAGATAACCTCACCTACACAGGGGATGTGGCTGTGGGTGCTCCCTTTGTGCACACGGGTACCCAATTCTCCTTCAAATCTTTCCTGTCCATTTAAATCAATAGCACTGAAATGTTTTCGTCATTTTCAGCCTCAGTTCATTGATGTTGTTTCGTTGGTTGCTCCTCTGTTAGGAGTACACCTGGTTCACACTTGAATTATCATTTTGTTCTTCCTTGTTAAGTTGAATTAGATCAAAATAACGTTTTCTGCCATCTGCATGTGACCTTTCAGCAGTACTATTCCCCTTGGTGGTACTTTTGGAAAGTAGAAATTGGTTTGGAAAATTTTTTTTTGAGAAGCCCTTTGCTTTGGTTGCCTGATTTCACCTCTGCAGAGCCTGCTGCTTCAGAAATCCTTCATGTGTGTAAATATTTATTGCCTTTATGGCTGTAGTACCTGAATCCCTCACTAACAGCGAGATAACACTTTTCTCGCTGTTAGTGACGAGAAGGGAGGTGGGAGAATACCCCATTTTATAATTTCTCCTTTTACAGCTGTGAAAATGAGCATAATTAGGATTATGACCTTGGGCAAACCATTTAGGGGAGGCTGGTGATTAAACCTCACCATCCCGAGTATCTCAGATTAAGACACCAAAATACAAAATCGTCTCTGAGCAACAACAACAACAAAATCTTCCTAAAACTGCAGTAAGGACAAATTGGACTAAAACAGGATGATGGGGAGACATTTCTGGTGGGTGGGAATCAGCAATGGGAGCACTGGGAAGCAGAATGAATGATCCAGAGCAGACTTCAAAGCTTTAGAGCCTCCTCCCTGTGTCAGCTCAGCTCTTTCTCTGAGCAAAATTACAGCATTTGCAGAAGTTTTCTCCACACTGAAGCCCTGGTGAACATTCTCTTGGTGGGTGGCCCTTGGGCTTCCCCAGAGCAGGTGGGAGTTGTGGTGGATGGCAGCATTTTGTCTCTTCTGATAAAAAGGACAATATTTAGTGAACTGGATTCATGGTATCAGCCTGAAAGTGATGCTCTTATCTCATTGTATATTTTAAATGCTGGGGTTTTCCAAAGGGAATCTTGCTCCTCCCGTGGATCCAGCTGTGTCTGTGTTCTTCAGTCTTTTTTTAGGAAAAAGCACCTCTTTTTGGATGTGAGATTTGTGGAAAAAGCCACCCGATTTCCTCATTAGTGCTTTAAGCAAACTTTGTATGATGTATTTACAAATAGCTTTGCCCCATCTGTTTCTCTGCTTTATGCATAACCCTCTCTTTGGGCACACCAACAGCTTCCTCAGCTGCATGCTTCAATTTGTTTCACATTTTCATTCAGGAAGGCACTTTAAGGCTGTTTACTTTACAATCATTTTGGGGAAATATTTATTTTGCATGCAGTTTTCAGTGAAATTGAACCAAGAACCTTGGATAGGTTTCCACTGATGGTTTATAAAAAATGTGGATGAAATTCTGACTTTGGTGAGTTTTGACATTGATCTGCAGTGCCAGGAATTCACCTGGAGGATCTGCTTTGGTGAACCTCATTTTCAGCTCAGCTCAAATTCAAGGTTGCCCCTTTCAATCTCATGGCAGACACATCCAAGGGAAGCCCAGGGGTGTAACCTGCTCTTTCCAAGCCCTGTCCTCATTTGCTTGTTCCCCTCTAAATTCATCCCTGCAGCATCAGGGAGGGGGATCAGATGGGTCCTGGTGTCGGGTGGAACAATTGTGGGTTTTTTGTGGCACCAGGGGAGATTGATCCTGGTGGGAAGCAGATCTAGCTCCAATCCAGGGCTTCCCATCCCATCAGGAAAGGGGGGCTGGGGTGAGGATCCAAATCTGCCCTTTTGTCTCTCTGTCCCTTGCTTTCCTGAGCCCTCCCTAGGCTGCTCCACTCAGGAGTTAGGGCTGATTTCTTTTTCTGCTGGCTCCCCTGAGGCCATCTGAGCAGGAATTCCAGCTATGATCCTTCTGTCTCTCCCCTCTGCAGTGCCAAAGGCAAGGCTCCAGCTGACTTTGCTAACGGAGGAACAAACAGAGTTGGTTTTGCCCGAAATGACGTATTGTGATATCTTTGTTTTTCTGCAGTGGCAATTTGCACGCTCCTTTTCTCGGTCCCCACCTTAAAACAATATTGGTGTGGGTATGTCAGCTGAGCAGCCCTCCCCACGGGCTTTGGGATAACATTGCTCCGGGAAAAAAACTTGGATTCTCGCCCTTTTGAAATGTCAGAATGCAATGTTTGGGCATTAAGTTGAAAGGAGAATTCCAGAATGCTCCACAGAGAATTCTGAAGGAGAGAGGAGTATTAGATCTGCTCCAACCTGTTCTAGTCGCTTCCCTAAACTCCCCTGTGTTCCATGGGAAGAGAACAGTCCTCCCAGAGTTTTGGAAAAGGACCCTCTGTCTGAAGTTGCCCTTTACAAGAGGCCAAAATTTTGCTTTTTCATAGACTCCCAAACCATCCTGAGCTGGAAGGGACCCCCAAGGATCACCAAAATCCAAGGCCTGGCTCTGCACAAGACACACCTATTTTTGAGCCCCTGTTTTCCCAGCCTGAGCAGGTTAATACCCCAGGACATATCCCAGTCCCTGGAGCTGCCAGAGGAGGAAGAATCCCTGCTAGGAACAGGGCTGCTTCTCACAGCCTGTTGATGGTTTGGTGGCTGATTAACTGTGATGGGTAAAATCCCCATCAGAATCAGTGGAAAAACTCGCCCTGATTTGAGCAGGGGCAGGATTGCCTCTCTCTGCTTCCAGGCCTGCAGGAGGGATGAAGAAGTTAAGCTCTGTATATTTACTGGTCTCTGATCCCTGAGCCTGTTTAATGTCCCAGTGAGAGCTCCATCCACCCAGGCCAGCTCTCACACACATTTGAGCCCCTCCTCCCAGACTCTGCTCCTTCTCTGGGATCTGCTGTCCTTGGGTGAAATCTCTTGCTGACATTGCCTCTCTTGACTCAGTCAACCACTGTTATAATCACAGAGAGAAATTACAGTGAGAGAAATGATAGCTTTTTCTGGCCTGGTGGCTTGGAAGCCAGCAGCCTTTTGAACTCAAGCAGCAGTTATCCTAATGACATGGGGAGGGAAGGCTGGGGAGGGGAGCCTGTTCATCTTGGGAAGTTCAGGAGATGAAGGGGAGCCTCACGAGGGCTGCTGTTGGCTCCCTAATTCCTGACCCTGCTATTAAAGAGCTCCTGTGGGCAGGGGTTTGGGCAGGGTTTGAGCTGCCCAGCTGCAATCAGACTCAAAGTGAGGTGACACCAGTTCTCTCAGGTCATCCTGAAGATCACCACCTTGCTGGAAGGAGATGTTTCCAGTCAGGAATGATTCCTCACCTCTTGGGTTTTGATCTGAGAATGGAACTGCCCCCAAGGAGATCAGGCTCTGTGATAGTCTCAGCTTGAAGTGGGGTTCAGACAGGGTGAGGGTGTGGGGTGGTATTTAATCCCACCAGTGGAGATTATATCCTATTCTACCCGACTGGGTACATTTATTTTATATTATCAGGGTTAGTCCTGTGCTGCTCCAAACGGTGAGAGGAGGAGGAGGGAAGCAGAGACAGAAGGAGGTGACAGCAGTGGTCAGGCAGGGACTCGTGGCTGAGCTGGAATTATAAAACCAAGTGTTCTGCATCCAAGAGCAGCGACCACAGAGCTGCAGTGTCTCCCCAGGTCCCTGGCTGTGTGTACACAGCACTGCATTGTTCCACAGGCACCAGCCACAGTTTTGTTTCTCTTTGCACCCAGAGATGAAAGAGGAACTGTGCGCTGGGACCAGCCCTGCAGACGGCTCTGGCTCTGCCCTGGCTCTGGAGCTCGTTTCTCTTCCTGGCAGCGGTTCTTCTGCCCCAGAGAAATGTTTAATTCTCCAGAAATGTAGTGAAAATGTCCACACAATATTGGGGATTTCTATGAGTGGGAATCCTTGCTGTCTGTGACTGGAATAATGGCATGGCCACACACTCCTGCCCTGTCCCTCCTCTCTCCAGCTCCCCTTGGTGCTTTTCACACCCCCAAAACCAGCCTTGGCCCTGATTCACCCTAAATCTCTTTGCTTCACCAGCTCTCAGCTTCCCGCTGCTGTGTTTGTACCTTTCATTCAGGGCAGGCTTAAAATGCTCAATGAGAAAGTGAGCAGAGCTGGGCAGTTCCCTGGTGTGAGCTCCTCTTCCCAAGCTTTTAAACCCCTCTAAGTCCATTAGGCTCTGACTGCAGGGGATTGTGCAGCCTCTCCTGGGGCTCCCAGCACATCCCAGCAGCGCTGGATGGGGTCCCCATTGTTCTGCTGGGGATCCCAGTGGGGACCTGCCAGGCCCTTGATGTCCCTCCCCAGAGAGCACAGGAGGAAACAGCTGTGCTCAGATGTGTTCTGTGTTTGTGTGTGTGCTCAGGAGGGGGTTTGGACCCTTTTTATTGTTGGCCAGGTCTCTGTGCTGGGAGAACAGGCTCCTGTGAGGAGCACACAAGGATTCAGGAGCTGTGTGGCAGTGCCTGGGGTGCTGCAGGAGGCCTGTGGTGTGGTGAGGTGGCTGTCACAGACTCTGGGCCCTCGTCCCCCTCAGTGCTGAAAGGTGAAATCAATGGCCCTGGTGTTGGGCTGGAGTCCTGTGAAACCTCTGCAGTCCAGCCTGGCTTGGTTTTGAGTCAATCAGAAGATATTTTCCCTTTCCCATCTTTTCCTTTCCCAGAGCTGCTGGGGATCCTGCCCCATGCTCCCGTGCCACCCCTGTGCCTCCCGTGCCACCCCTGTGCCTCCCGTGCCACCCCTGTGCCTCCCGTGCCTCCCGTGCCACCCCTGTGCCTCCCGTGCCACCCCTGTGCCTCCCGTGCCACCCCTGTGCCTCCCGTGCCACCCCTCTGCCTCCCGTGCCACCCTTCTGCCTCCCGTGCCACCCCTGTGCCTCCTGTGCCACCCCTGTGCCTCCCGTGCCACCCCTGTGCCTCCCGTGCCACCCCTGTGCCTCCCGTGCCACCCTTCTGCCTCCTGTGCCACCCTTCTGCCTCCTGTGCCACCCTTCTGCCTCCTGTGCCACCCTTCTGCCTCCTGTGCCACCCTTCTGCCTCCTGTGCCACCCTTCTGCCTCCTGTGCCACCCTTCTGCCTCCTGTGCCACCCTTCTGCCTCCTGTGCCACCCCTCTGCCTCCTGTGCCACCCTTCTGCCTCCTGTGCCACCCCTGTGCCTCCTCTCCCATCTCTCAGCCTCTTGGCAGCAGTGGTATTTTTTAAGGAGCAGGTGGGGGGTCCCTTTCTGTGCTTGTTTTGACCCATTCTGCTCCAGCCCCTCCCTGTGCAGGAAGGAGGGGGTGGGAGCAGTTCCACAGGTGCTGGAGCCTGGTTTAGTTCTGAGCACACGAGTGCTGGAGTGGCAGCAGTCCTGACAGTGCAGATGTGACTGATCTAGATTTTTCCATGCCTCCAAAAAGAGGGATTTATTTCAGGAGAAATTAACCCCTGTTGTCTTTTGATGCAGTAGCACTTAATGCCTCTTATTCCATTTAATGCTGGGGATCAACGGTGCCGCTTTCCCTCTGCGTGGGGAAGAGTTCTTTTGTTTGAGGAGCTGCTTTGAAGTGCTTTTCTTCCAGAATCACAGAATGGTTGGGTTGGAAGGGACCTTAAAAATCATCTTGTTCCACCCCCTGCCATGGGCAGGGCACCTTCCACTATCCCAGGTTGTTCCAAGCCCTGTCCAGCCTGGCCTTAAACACTTCCAGGGATGGGGAACCTGAGCCAGGGCCTCCCCACCCTTATAATAAAGAATTTCTTCCTAATACCTCATTTAATCCTGTCCTCCTTCAGCTTAAGGCCACCCCTATTTGTCCTGTGACTACATGCCCTTGTGAAAAGTCCCAAAAATCCCCAAATTCTTGCTTTCTGTGCCCAGTTGTCTCATCCCCAAGTTCCAGGCCTTAGAGATGACACAGAAGTAAGGAGCCAGTGGATCCTCTCTGGTGTGCTTGTGTCTTACCCAGCCACTCAGATCAATGGAAAATGTACATGATGTTTTTGTGGGGGCAGGTGTCAAAGTTGGCTCCTCCAGGTCTGCTATGGATGGAAAGAAAAAAAAAATAATAAAAAACAAAATGAAATTATCCACCTGGCTTCATATAAGATCATTAAGTGCCTGTGATAGGTTTTCAGGGCATGTGTGTTACACCTTGCTGGATAAAATGTCTAAATGACCCTCAGGTCTTGACAAGGTCTTCAGAGAAGCAGCAGGTGGTGCCTCCAGCTCTTTCCTTGGCCTGTTCTTCTGGGCAGGGAATTTTTGCCTCCCCACCAGTGTTCAAGGCCTTGGCTGCTTTTTCCTTCCTGTGATCTTGACTCAGCAGAAAATGCCCTGGCCAGGCAGGAGCTTTCAGCTCTCCACGTTGGAAATGAGCTCTGTGTGCCACGGGAGGGAAGCAGGTGGAGCCTGGAAGAAGCAAAGGCTGTAACCAACTGCAGGATTCCCCACTTGGGATGGATTTGGAGTGCTGCCTGTGGAGTGGGATTTGATGTCTTCGATCAGCAGAGCCTTTTCCCCCCTCTTTCCTTCAGCCTTTGTGCCTTCAGAGTTCATAGATCCCATCTGTTTCTTAGAAACTGCATTTTTTTTTTTAATCTTTCTGGTGAGAGGGAGAAATGTTTGAGGAATACAAATGAGCTCCTCTTGTCTGGCACACTTTAATCCTGCTCAGGAGCTGCCAGCTGTTAGCAGCTTGGGGCTGTGCCTGCATCTTTTCACAGCCCTCACTCCCATGGAAGCCCTGTGCATGTGCAAGGAATGCAGGGATGGACTTTTAGGGGTTATGGGAGAGCTCTTTTCTTCCCTTGGAATGCTGCAGTTGGGATTGGGGACCCCCTGTGTGGCAATGGGAATGCCATTCCATTTCTCCATGCTGGTTGCTGGCTGGCTGTAATGGGAGGTGGCTTTGTTGCTGAAGGGGTTGTGGTTTTAATTCAAATTAATTGAGCTCACCTAGAGCCTCATATCATAAGTAAAAAGTGCTTATTTTTATGAAGAGCTACCTGAGAATCTGATGTGGGCAGCTGTGGTGGTTTGGCATTTAGGGCAAATCCAGAGGAAAGTGCTTTTGGCTTCCTGTTTTAAGTAAACGAAGGAACTTGCAGATTTCACGTGCAAATACGAAGTGGGAAATGCTTTGGTTGGTTTTCAGAGCCCACCAAAAAGAGGCTCAGCTTTTGGAAGCTTCCCTTTACCCGGGTGTGTTCCCACCACGTTGCTTTTGTCCCTAGAAGCAGCTCCATGTGTGCAGGGTGGGTATTTTTGGAATCTGAGGGACTCCGTGCTGCTGTTTTACATATTAATGAAATTCCCTGGCGCAGACTCCAGGCAGCAGGAGCTGGGGAAGGAGTTCCTGAAGAACCCTCCCAAATTATTGCACAGCGCTGAGCTGGTGCAGGGAAGGGGGGAAGCTCCCAAACTGCAGCACACTGAGTGGTTTGTGCCTCCAATTTGGGGTTCTTCATGGGCCTGGCAAGATTCCAGGCTCCTTGAAAAGTGAGGCAGGCCTGGTTCAGCAGCCAGGGGCTGTGACACAGGATTCTCTGTTCAAATATTCCAATATTGCTTTGAAAAATCTCTCTCCAGAGTGGGTGTCAGTTAATGATACTTCCCAGCAGGCTTTTCTTTACTTCAGATAAGATTTCTCAGGATTAGTATCAGTGTCCCAAGAGAAGAGGTTGGCTACTGATGGGCTACAAAGGACTTTTCAGCCTGATGGGCAGAGACTCTTTTTCATTCACAGTAGAAAAAAAAGTTTTGGGAAATCTTTGTAGCACAGCTGAGAAAAATGTGGCTGTGTAGGGGGTTCTTAGAAGTGGAATTAGGCCGTGGAAGCAGGACCAGAGTTCAGGACTCTGAACCAGTCAGTCCTTCTGCAATGCAAACACTCTGCAGTAAAGGGGAGGTGGCAGCAATATGGAACAACTCCCACTGAGCCACATCCAGTGGCAATTCCCACTGTTCATGGAATCCCAGAATGGTTTGGGGTGGAAGGGACCTTAAAGTCCATCCAGTGCCACCCTCTGCCATGGGCAGGGCACCTCCCACTGTCCCAGGCTGCTCCAAGCCCTGTCCTGCCTGGCTTTGGACAGGGATGGGGCAGCCACAGCTTCTCTGGGCAGCCCGTGCCTCCCCACCCTTAGAGAATTTCCTTCTCATGCCATGTTTGAGACAGGAAATTAAACTGAGGTGTAGGAAGCAACAGTTGCCCCTAAAGACTTGGAAAAAAGCACAGACCTTGTGTGTAAGAGTTTCCCAAGCCAGTTTGCCATAGGGTGGGTGTCTCTCTTTGGGTGGGCAGCTCAGGTGGTGCCCAGGAGCGGTGCTTTGTGCCCCAAACCTCCCTTCACTGATCTAGGGAGACACCAGACAGCCTGTGAGGCCAGGCTGGGCTGGCTCAGAGCTGGAGGAGGTTCAGCAGCTGGGGAACGTGCCACAGGTTCTCTGTTTAACCTGGGGATCATCTGGTTAGGACCTGCTGCAGGTTAATGATTTCAGCAGAGCGGGGAGAACAGCAGCAGATGGGCAGGTGTGGTCAGGAAATGGCTGTGTCAGGGGGGATGTGCTGCTCCATCCGTGTCCTTTGTGGAAAACAGGTCCTGCTGCACCTCCAGGCCACATCCCAGCGTGTTTCAGGGCTGATTCAGCCCTCCCCTCCCTGCCTGCAGCTGGGAGTGAGAGCTGTCAGTGGGAACAGGAGGGGGACTCCGGGGCTTTGGTGGTGATGGGTGCCAGCTTCCTCCTCAGAACATGATGTCACCTTGTCACAGTCACGGGGAGAGGAAGCGTCTGGTCCTCATGCAGCCAGGGGTGATGTTTCTTTGGCAAATACGGGGCTTTTCTTTCCCCCATTTCTCTCACAAGCTGTAATAATAAAAAGTGCTTGTATAGAAGCAGAGCTTTGCACATTTAGTTTATTTTGTGGGTTGGGGGGGGGAACCAACTCTTTTAATCCCAGAAACTCTCAGAATCACTACAAATTTCCATTGTAAAAACTGGCATCCTGCAGTTGTGTTCCTCTTTATCTCCAACACCCCTGAGACAGCCCTGGGCCATGAAATGAAAGTGAGAATCCAAAACTTGGTGATAACAATGCAAATCCAGAACTGTTCCATCTTCCCAGCGAGTGGAAAAAGCCTGAGGGGCAGGACACATCTCCAGTGACCTGAGAGGGACAGAGCAGGCTCACTGCATGTGTTCTTCTGTCCTCCTGTGTCTGATCAGCTCTCGCCCCTTGGATGTGTTGTTAATTCTTGTGTTTTGTCTTGGCTTGAAAGCCGTGGCTACAAACTGAGGTTTTTCTCCATCCTAGTCCCTCAAGGTTTACAGAGCAATTCATATGGAAGCCTTTGAAGTGCTCTTTTCATGGCTTTCAAGTGGGGAGTAATGCCTAAAAGAAAGGATAAATCTTGGAACCACTTAAATGTCTCTTTTGAACTTGGTTCCCTTCCCTCTCTGCCATGGTGACCTCCTGAGATACAATAAATGCACAATAAACCTGTACTGGGAAGAGATGGAGCCTTTTTTTTTGGATCTGCCATTCCAGCTGCTGGGGAGAGTTATTAATTCTTGTTTGAATTCTTCATGTTTGTGTCCAGCCGGCCTCAAATTGGTAATTGTGTTTTGGATGTAATCAGCCAAAAGGGCAAGAGAAATATCTGGATGACATCAGTGAGGGAATAAGGGAACACTGCAGTCTGAAAATGTAATCAGTGCATGTGTCTGATTCTTCTGAGCCTGGTCCAGCTTCTGATTCCTCTGCATCAGGTCTTATAAAGTGGATGTGAGCTGACAGAAAACAACATGTGATGTCATTTAGGCTGCCTTTACTATGAGCTTGGCAGGCATGTGCAGCCCTTGGGTAGTTGTATTAGCACCATAAATGCTGCTCTGTGCAGGGCTGTAACTCTTCAGAATAATCTCTTTATTCCGGTATCTTTGCCTGGTGGGGAGGGAACAAAGAATAAAATACTGTGGGAATAAATCCCCACAAATACACAGAGCTGAAATCTGGTTGCTGGAGCCAGGATGTGAAGAAAATAATTTGTTTGATTTCTTATCAGCTGAGATGTGTCAGGTCTGTGGAGCAGTTCCCTTCAAAGCGATTTTGTGGCTGTCCTTCCTTTTCCCAGGTCAAACCCATGACCCAGAGTGTGGTCTAGAGGAAGGACTGGGATGGGGTCAGATAAAAGGAGGTGTGAGGCTCTTCTGGATCGCTTGATTGGGGATTTTTGAGCTCAGAGAAGGGCTGAGGTCTCTGGATGGGCTGCTGAGCTGGAAATGGGGGTTAATACTTAAATCAGAATTTTTGCTGCTGAAAACAGCTTTGTTACTCGATGAGGCAGCTTTTGGTAGCTCAATTCCTTGGCACAGAAAAGGGTCATGATACATAAAGGTGGAAGGGGTTGTGATATTTTACCAGCTGAGAATTTGAAGCCTCTGGATGAAATAAAGTTTGTGATTATGGGATAATCTTCCATGGGTCAGTCAAGGGCCTGACTTTCAGTTCACAGAGATTGATTTTATTCCTTTTGCTCTCGCAGAATTACTCCCATTTCACACCAAGAAATATTCCTGCAGCCACAGCCTGACAACTCCAGGCTTCTAAGCAGGGACCTGTGCAATTAGCAGGGCTGAATTTAATTACAACCTCTCAATAAAATGGCTTGTGACAGAATGTACAACTCCATAAATTCACCAGATTTCATCACACACAGTTGCTGTGGGGATTAAGTAGTATTAAACGGGCAGATGTGTTTATAGTGATCAAGCTGCTGCTTAAAGGTTTGGGTAGGGGAGATCTGCCTGCTAACAGTTGAGCTTAAATGTTAAGGATTTTCACCTTATAAACTTCTCTTAAACAACAGGAACATTTAATGGTGGTAGGAGCAGGAAATAATGTGTAAAACTGCAGTCTAGAATAGCAACTGGAACCCTGAATACATGGTTTTTATTGCATACACAATTTTGGTAACATCTGACCCTAATTCGTGTTTATATTGTCCATTTCAAACAGTTTTTCTCCTTCCTGGTAGTGGCATTCATGAGCTGAAGGCCCAGAAAAATTTCATGCATGCTTTGGATGACACTTAATTAAACCAGTTGAAAAAAAAAATCCTTTCCAGGGGAAAGCTGGGCTATTAATAGAAGCTCCAGGAAGGGGCTGTTTGCAAGCCAAGGCCTGCTCGACTGAGGCAGGATGCAAAAAAGAAAAAAAAAATGTACATGCCACAATGCCAGGAAGCTATAAAACCCATTAATCCCCACCCATGAGCACATCCATCCCAAAAGCTGAGTTTTGTTTTCAAGGCAAGGCAAAAAAGCTGGATGCAGCTCTCCCTCTGAAGCAATAATTTCTCTGGAGCTTAGCAAGGGGTCAAAAATATAAAGGCATTGCTCTTAATTTGCTTTTTTTAACTTGAGATTCCAAGTGCCAGAAAGAGATCATGTGGGATTTTTCTGGCTCTGGTCTCAGAGCATCCTGAGATGTTGGGTGATCCCTCGTGCCCAGGGTGCCACCCTGCTCCAGGAGAGCTCTTCAGCAGCAGAAAGCCCCCGAGTTTGGAAAAGGGAGCCAAGATGTGATGCAACATTTCCTAAAGCCACCATTTAAAGCCTGGCACCATTTTCAGTGGGCTGTGGAAGTGGTTTTGAAGTCTGGGAGAAGTTGGATGAAGACAAGGAGATGTTTCAGACCAGTCCTAACTTTGTTTTTCAGGCTGCCCTTTCTGGAATCAGTTGTTGGACTTGATCTGTGTGGGTCCCTTCCAGATCAGGGTATTCCATGATTCCATGAAAAAAGCAGTAGGAATGATCTGAACTTTGAAATTACTCACGTGTGTGTATGGGATTGTGCTGGGATCTGATTTCAGAGCAGGTTTGATGTTAATATATGATAAGAACGTGTTGATAATTGCTGCTGTTAGCACTTCCACCCCGTGTAGATCTCCCCATGCCCTTGTTAAAACAACACTGCTTTATTTTCCCCATCCTTGGAGCATTTAACCCATTCCCCTTAAATTTTTGCCTTCCCCTTTCATTTCACACCCAGACATCTCCCCAGCAGCATCCAAGCAGTTTGGCCCAGGAGAGACAGAGCATTCCAGCGTGGCTGGAGAGCCACACGGATCACCCAGGCTTCTTGTCTGCCTTTAATCCTGAGCCGATTAATCTGCCCGAGGAGCAGGAAAACAGCCCTGCCTGGGAGCTGGAAGGCTGGGAAGCAGGAGCAGATGCACCTTGTAAGCCTGTGCAGGATGACAGGAGAGCCAAAGCAGGCCTGGGAAGGGTAATTAAGAGTCTGGGTGATTAGGGCTGGAGCATGTGGGTCCACAGGTGCTCAAATCCCTCTGCCCTCAGAGGGAGGTGAGAGCTGGGATTGTCTGGGAGAAAGACTAGCCAGGTGTTTTGGAATCCTGTCACTGTTTAACAAGGAAAAAATTAGATTATTTATAATGTATAAAGTAGTTTGTCTCTTTCTTTTCTCTTTTTTTTTTTTTAAAGAAGTTCCTTTGCTGGTGTAACAGCCTTGCCTGGGCTGCTGCATTTTGGGTTCTGCAGCTCAAAAAGTTAAAAGATAATTAAAAGATAATCTACAGAATGTTTTCTGTTCATAGCTGAGAAACCAAAGTAACCCTGAGCTTGGCTTTTCCCTGTGCCTTGCTGAGAGTGTGTTTAGTAAAGAGAAACATTATGATTAGGCCTGAATTTCACTCAGATTCAGGGAGCCACTACAAGGCTCACACAAGTATTTAGTTTTTCCTTTGAAGATTTTAGCACTGATGAAGTGATTCTTAAATTATCTTTTCCTTTTTATTTTTTCTGTTTCCCTCTCTGTTTAGTTTCTGTTTTTGGGACAAGCTTTCAGTTCAAAAATGAGCTGGCAACTTCCTTCTCAGACCTCAAGCAGCTGAATTCATTTGCAGAGCAAAAAAAAAATCAACAGCAGGAAGCAAACATCTGGGCTGGGGAGCAGAGTGGATCAAGGCAGTGGTGGTGGAGGGAATAAAGGGGTGACAACAGCCTGGGTCACAAGAGCTTGTCCTGAGCGTGCCCTGCAGGCGTGGGGCCACCGCAGGGAGAGAGCACTGCCACTTCCAGGGGTGCTGGAAGGATGGATGGGGCATGGGATGGCAGTCCCAGGGAGAAGCAGCTCTGTGGGGTTAGCTCAGCACTGCTTTTCCCATTCCTGGGAATTCTCCACGGAGGGATTTGTGGGGTGGGTCAGCCCTTGTGTCCGAGGTGCTGGGACAGATGGTCCCCAGGGGTCCTGCTGGGAGCCTGGGGCTGTGGGAACGCCGTGGGACGGAGCCTCCTCAGCTGCTTGTGCTGCTCTGGAGCACAGGGACCTGAAAGAAAAAGCTTTTTGTTTTACTCTGAGCTCTTGAGCTGTGCCTGAGGGCTGGAAGAAACCTCTCTGAGCTGCATGTGGGCAGTTCCTGGCCATCTCAGCAGGCAGAAGCTGTTGCAGAGCTCAGTCCTTTCCAGAGCAGACATTGACTGCTCTCTTTTCCTGCATCTTTACTTACATTTTCACTCGTTTGCTCCCCCAAAACCCCACCCTTGCACGGAGGGATGTAGGCCACGAGTGTTTGCCCCCTCCCATTGCAGAGAGGATGGGAGAATGGAGGAGATTGCTGCCATTTGTGTCTGAGTTGTCTCCAGAGCAGGACTGGGGATTACACCCTCCACGCCTTCTGTGCAGCATTCACTGCTGCTGCTGCTGCCTGTGCTGTGGCAGCAGAGCTCCCCTCCTGCCCCAGGGACAGCTCTGGAGGCAGATCAGCCTGCCAAGGCTGTCCCTTGCAGGAATGTGCCCTGGGGGAGCTGTGATAAGCTCATCCCAGCCCTCTCCTGGAGAGACACCCCTTTGATGGGCCCATCCCCTCTTGTCACAGTGAGCTGTCTGCCATGCTTGGTGACTGTGCTGATCCTTTGTTTCCCCCTGGTACCACCCTGGCTTTCCCCTGTAAAAACCCATAAAAACCCCAGCTCCTGCCCAGTTCAGGGGGAGCTGCCATCCCTGGCTGCCCTTCACAGAGCTGCTGGACCATAAAGGCTGTCTCTGTGGGATCGCCACACGCTGCTCCTGTCTCCTGTCTCTGAGTCGGCCTGAGATAACCTCACAAGCAGAGCTGGAATCACTGAACTGGAATCACTGGGCTGAAATCACTGAGCTGAAATCACTGAGCTGGAATCACTGAGCTGGAATCACTGAGCTGAAATCACTGAGCTGGAATCACTGAACTGGAATCACTGGGCTGAGATCACTGAAATCACTGAGCTGAAATCACTGAAATCACTGGGCTGGAATCACTGAGCTGGAATCACTGGGCTGGAATCACTGAGCTGGAATCACTGAGCTGGAATCACTGGGCTGGAATCACTGAACTGAGATCACTGAACTGAGATCACGGAGCTGATCACTGAGCTGAGATCACTGAAATCACTGAGCTGGAATCACTGAACTGGAATCACTGGGCTGGAATCACTGAGCTGGAATCACTGAGCTGAAATCACTGAGCTGTAATCACTGAACTGGAATCACTGGGCTGAAATCACTGAAATCACTGAGCTGAGATCACTGAGCTGAAATCACTGAGCTGAGATCACTGAGCTGGAATCACTGAAATCATTGAGCTGAAATCACTGAGCTGAGATCACTGAAATCACTGGGCTGGAATCACTGAGCTGGAATCACTGAGCTGGAATCACTCACAGTCACAGGCTGCCCCTTGCTGAGGTTACCCTGTGGCCAGGGCTCACCAGAGACCCCCAAAGGCCATCCCTTGTGGGAGTGCTCCCTCTGGGAACGCTGTGGCATCCCGGAGCAGACCAGCCTGGCCACCACAGTCAGGAGCAGGACCCCAGCCCTGGGCATGTCCCTGTCACCGTGGCTGTCTCGTGGTGTCTCTGCGGGATCCTTTCCCCACATCCCTTCAGGGCAGTGTGGTCCTGGATGCACTGCTCACCTTTCTGCTTTCCTGCTGAGCCTGGGGAGTTTGCCGTGTCTGCCTGGCAGAGCTGCTGTGGAGAACAAGTGTGCTGTGTTTTGAAGGGGCTGGAGGGTGATTCGGCTGCCAGGGAGCTGCCACAGGGGATATTCCCAGCCCCTGGAGCTGACTTCCCTGCACACTCGCACCACCACCTCCATCCCTGACTCCTGCAGCCAGCTGTGGTTTGGCTTTGGCAGAGCTGGTGGAGCTCCCACTGCCCCCACCAAATCCATCAGCCATCCCTGGGCAGGGCATGAGGTGAGCTGGAGATAAAGCTCTGATCCCAAACACCTCAGTCATTCCTGAGGGCTCCAGAGCCATTGCCGGGGGCTCAGCACTGGGCTCTGAGGACTCTGTGTTAACCCCTTGGTGCCTCCAGGCATGATTTCCCAATGCCCACGAGCCATCCATCATCTTGGGGCTGACAGAGCTCTGAGGGCACCTTTAGTCTCACATGGAGATGGATTTATTCCTGTGATTTGTTAGAGATTAAATGGGCTTTTTTTTTTGCTTTTTAATTAGACATTTGTGTAAACCTGGGCTTTCTCCATGTCCCATTGGAAAAGCAGAGGGAATGTTATTTTTCTCCTTGTCGTTCATTCCACTTAAGCTAAAGATTAACTTTGGCAGAGCAGCAGGGGCTCTGTACTGGCCAGGAAACAATTCAGGCTGGAAGTTAGCAGAAGGTTTCTGACCACTGGGGAGGAGCAGATCATGGAACAGAAATGCAATGATTTTTTAAAAAACGGATCAGTTTATTGTCTGGTTATATTTGGGCTGCTTTTCCCAGTGGTGGTGTAAAGCACATCGTTGATGTGGTGCCAGAGGGAGGCACATTTCCAAGATTTCCCTCGTAGCGTGGATTTGTGTGGTGGGTGGGGAGGGAGCAGAGACCACCAGGCACTCCTGATGTGCTGAGCTCCCAGAGCTGCACATCGTGTCATTCCCTTGCTGTGACGCTTCCAGGGGAAGAGCCTTGCAGAAAAGCTGGGATATTCTGTCTCCCTGTGCAAAGGAGAGAGGTGGGAGGTTCCCTGCAGGTTTGCAGCAGGGTTTGGGCGAGCTCTCGGCTTTCTGCAGCGTGCGCACAGCTCGGGCTGGGATGTCTCTGCTGCCTCGGGGGCTGAGGCTCGTGGCTGCTCAGGAGAGCTGGGCTGCCTCTCCCAGTGGGAGTCTGGTTCTTTAGGCACTGCAGAAACAGTAAATCTCAGCTGCTGTGTCTGCGTGGGGGTGAAGCAAAGCTTTGTTCTGCCCTGGGGGTGAGTGGAGCCCACGGGCTCTGTCTCTCATCCCAGCTGTGACTTAGAGCAGCCCTGATCCTCACCATAAAGTTATAAATAAACTGCTAGGATTTCTCTGCTAATAATTAAACCAACTTTTTATTTTTCTGTGTGTTTTAATGTAGAATCAAGCCAGGCCCTCTCCTCCTCCCCAGCAGTGCCTGCCCAGTTTGTGACCCTGAAATCCCCCAGGCTTTTCCTACTCCCCCAGTTAAGCACTGGAGATGCTGGCTTGCTTCTTTCATTTCTCTGTGCCTTTTGAAGGTCTCAGAGACTCCATGTGCTCAAATTAAAACCAGGAACACTGAACCTTCAGATCCAGGTCCCTTGTGTCACCCTTTGAGGCTGTCCTGCAGCTGCCTGTGAATCCAGCTGCTGCTGGATTTGGTGTGAGGGTCAAGCTGAGCAGGTGGAGAGGCAGCAGGACCTTCTCAGTGTCAGAGAGATCTCTCCAACCACAAATTGTTGCTTCCTCCAGTCCTCTGGAAGGTTGGGATGTGTAGCACCAACAGTTGTAGTAAACAGGTTGTAGTAACAACTCATTTTCCTTCAGCTGCTGCTCCACAATCGACTTCCCTGGCCACATTCTCCAGAAACCACTGAGAAATTTCAAACTTCAAAATATTTTAAGGGGAAGGGGGATGCCTTGATTTTGTAGCAGCCTCTGCACAGCTGTGCCTGCTGTCCTGGGCACAGGGAAAGCTCCTGCACCAGCCACTCACCGGTGCTTTGGTTGTCGTTCCCAGTTGACCACGTGGTTCCCGAGCCTGGGACCAGTTTGCTGACGGCGTTCGACCAGTGGCGAGAGTGGGCAGACAGCAAATCCTGCTGTGACTATTCCCTGCATGTGGACATCACTGAGTGGCACAAAGGTGTCCAGGAGGAGATGGAAGCTCTGGTTAAAGATCATGGTAAGCTCAGGGAAGCTTTGCTGCTCCTTGTATTTCAGGATCCCCTGTGGTTTAGGGCTGTCTCTCATTTTACTTTTATTTTGCTTTTATATCCCAATAAAGCTGTTTTGGGGCCTGTTCTGGCTCCTTGAGAAGGTTTGGGCAGTTGGGGTTGCAGGGGGCTCGGGTTGGGGCACACAGGTGTTCCAGAGGTGAATCTCCTGCTTTTCCCATGCAGAGCAGCTGCTGTGTTCAGTGGAGGCCCTTTGGGTTCCTCAGTGCCCCTGGTGATACCTGCAGCCACTAAAGTGCTGTCAACAAGGGAAACAGGAGCCCCAGGAGGACCAATCCAGCTCTGGCTGCTAAAAGTGAAGAGCTGAATAAAATGACCTCATAGGTTTTCCCCCCCTCTTTAATACCTTGGCGTTTCATCCTCAGGCTGGAGTAATTTTCCATCCTGTTTGTAGTTTCAAAACCCAGCATTTTATGCCCTAATGGCAGCTTCTAATGGCAGCTTCCCACACATGCTGGGTGGGAGTTTCTACTGCTTCCAGAGTCTGGAGAGGGAAAGGCAGCTTAGGATCAGTGGGTCAGTTTGGACATGTTCTCACTGTTCTCCCTGGAGGGTGAGAGGGTCAGCCAGGCAGGCCCAGTCTCTGATTTGGTGTGAGATGCATTTCTGCTTTTATTTTGTTCCTCAGCCTCCCACAGCACTGAATCCATGGAATTATTGCTGGGGGCTGATTTAGGGGTTAAATTCCATGGCTTTACCTGCAGTGTGCTCTCTTTTCCCCAGGTGTGAATTCCTTCTTGGTGTACATGGCTTTCAAAGATCGCTTTCAGCTCAGTGATTCTCAGGTAGGAAGGAAAGCTTTGTGTTCCATTTGTCACAAATAAGTGTTTAAATTCAATATCCTGGGGTCTGACACTCTCTCCTGGTTCCAATCTTGATGTGTGCCATAGCACCCACAGCTCTGGTTTGAAGATCATATTTTTAATTAGAAATAAAACCCAACCAACAGCAAACCCTGAAAGGCTTGGTTGAGAGGAGCAATGGTAAAACTCTCATTTTGAGAGGTCAGAGGTTTTATTCCAGCTCCTTTGGGGCAGAACCAGTGGCAGTTCTATGAATTGCTGCTTTATGCCTCTGCACAGGGCAGGACAGGAAGATCTCTGGGCTCCTTACAATTACTCTGTTCAGAAGCTAAAACTGATCCAGAGGTGGTTTTTGGTGGTAGAATCACTGGGACCTTAGAGAGGAGTTAATTGCCTTCCTGTTTGCCGTTCTGGTGGGCACATCTGGGCACATTTAGCTGTTCAGAGGGGCAGTTAAGGAAGTTCCTGAAGGTGTGGGAGGAGAGGAATGCCTGGGAGTGGTGTGTGAGTTATCTCTGAGGGCTCTGGAAGCATTTTGATGAGGGAACATTGATGGCGCCAGCTGGGGGTTACTGGGTCTGAGCCCTCCCAGACTGGTTGCTGGAGTGGGAAATCAGCTGCTCCTGCTCCAGAGACTGCATTTCCATGGAGAACCTGCCCCCACCCCTCAGATACACGGGATGTTTTTCATGCCAGGCACCAGTAAATGAGACATCAAACAGCTACAACTCTGCAAGTCCTTTAAAATCATCCAGCTGTGGGGTTTGAGTTGTTGCTGTTTCTTCCTCCCATGCTCCAAACCTGCCACTGGATAATCCTCCTTTGCCACACCAGCAGCATCCAGCTGTAGAACTGGGAAATCCAGTGACAGGCATGAAAATGGTTTGTAACCCTCCAGCAAACCACATCTTACATTGCTTAATGCTTCTCTTTCTGTATTCCCTTCTGCCAAAATCTGTTTTCTGAGGGGGTCTGGGCTGTTTGCCCTTGCAGCAGGTGTGTTCCTGTTGTGACCTGTGCTTTGTGCCCCCCAGATTTACGAGGTCCTGAGCGTGATCCGGGACATCGGTGCCACAGCCCAAGTGCACGCTGAGAACGGTGACATCATTGCTGAGGTATGGCCTGTTTGTTCTCAGAGCTGGTGGCTTCAAACACCCGCGGGGCTTTAAATTCTGACTCCTTCTTTGCAAACCGAAAGCCAGCCAGGCTTTTGGGAGTGTGGCATGGCTGTATGGAGGGCAGGAGCAGGGCTGTGCAGCATTTGGCACTGATAAAATAGGGTTTTGTGGCACCTTTCAGCTTGGGGTAGATATTGGGCATCTCTGCCTCTCTCCCCTGAAGTGAAAAGCTGGGTGTGACTGTCACTGTGTGCAGCAAGATGTTCTGCAGGAAGTAAAAAGAAGGGGAGTGGGAGGGGATGTAGGTTCATACAGTTTGTGGGGTGCTGATGTTTGGGGTCTGTTTATCCTTCCAACAGCAGCAAGGGAGAAATGTTAATAATGTATCCAATTTAATCTTATCTCCAGCTCATTTTGTACACTCAAGCACTCAAGAGGATTTCTGTGTTCTCTGGCTGGGCAAGAGCCTGCCCCAGTCCTTGAGCCCAGTTGCAGGATGATTTTTTCCATGAGTTATCATTTAGCCACATCTTAGAGATGATTTTATAGACACAAATGAGTGCTGAGAGTCAAGGGAGCTATGAACCCAGTGTGAAGCAGATCCAAATAAGAGGTTTCCTTGACCTCCTGTGAACAAATCAGCAAGGTTTTGTGAGCTCTGGTTATCCTCAGCAAGGGGAGTTGGACAGGACTCTCTTGCAGGGCCCTTATGCAAAGCCCCATGTGATTTTTAGCCAGCACAGATGCTCAGGATCTCACTCATGCTCCTTTACAACAGCTGTGTGTGCTGCAGGAAATATTCCTTGTTGCTTTAAATCTCATCCCTGCTCTTTTTTCTTTTCTGCCTCAGGAGCAGCAAAGGATCCTGGAGCTGGGGATCACAGGCCCTGAAGGGCATGTGTTGAGCAGACCTGAAGAGGTGAGAACTCCTCTGCCTTTGCATTTATCCCCTCCCCAGTTTAGAACATCTCTGCGTCAGTGTGAATGTGGCTGGAAACAGGACTTCTTCCTGTTATGTTGGTGGAATTCTGCTACTGTCCTTTCTAGATCCAGTGTCTTGGGCTTCTCTCTTGGTCACTATTTTATCAGACTTCCAGTGAATTAGCAGAATTTTTTAGTATATGCCCAAATCCTGACATTGTTTTAGCTACTTCCATAGCTTCCATTACTCTGACATTTGATATTTGATGAAATTGGGGTGGTTTTTCACAGCAATGGATTAAGTGTTTGCTGAAGGCACAGAAAATATGTACCAGAGAGGGGAGGTCATGCTCAGGCCTTAGCCCAGCACTTGAATATAGTTACCCTTCATATTTCCCCATGGATTTCTCCAGGGATGGGCACCCCAATCCCTTTAATCCTTTGAAATAAATCCCAGAAGTATGAAAGAGCCTTCAAACTTTGCCTTTGAGGTCGGTTCCCGTTGCACTCTTCACTCACAGTCCGTCGCTGTCTGGGACACCTCACCGTGGCGTTCCAGGTCTGTGGGGTTCATCTGCTCTGTCCAAGCAGCTCTTTTTGTCCCTCCAAGATCCTGGGGCTTTGCTGCCTGCCAGATGTGGCAGCTGGGAGCTAGGGCTGTGAGATCATCCACACGTGCCCCTCATGCTCCATTTCCTCCCTTTGGTTCAGACAAGCAGCATCCAGAGGCATTTCAGTGGGAACATAAATCATTCTCTTGCCTGGGGGAAAAAAAAAAAAGCTCCACTTGGGCAGTAAGTGAATCCTCCCAGAATCTGTGTGTGGCTCCTGGAGCTGGGAGCTTTTGCTTCCTGAAATTGTGAGCAAACACTTTGCACTGAGCTTTCCAGTCACCCATCCAATTTGTGTTCTTCTAACACGTTTTTTTTGGTCTGCATCAGGAGAGAGGGAACAGATGCTGGTGTGACACTTTAGGGAGTTCAGTTTGTGTTGTTTTCAAAGGAGGGCTGCTCTTACCTTCAAGGATCTGGACATCAAACCAGCCAAGTTGTGTCCGGCTGTTTAAGAGCTCATCCTTCACGGAGATGGAGCTTTAAAGTGTGAGTTGTATGGCTCCCAGGTGTGGATGGGTTGTTCATCTGTGCAGGATTGTGCTCTGCCTCAGTACAGGGAGGTAAAAAGGCAGCCTGAGGCCACGTGGCTGCTGCAGATGAGGCTCAGTGAAGCCTGTCCCTGATGTCACACGGGGCAGGCTGTGTGCAGCTGAACTCAGCTGTGCTCTGCCCAGCCCTGGGAAGCGTTTGGTCCAACATTCTCCTCCTTGAAAGTCATAGGAAACAGAGCAGGAAACGATGTCATCTGGCTGCCTCCCCTCCCTTTCTGCAGCGCGGGAGTGACTTGGTGCTTTTAAAAACATCCAGCTCCCCTTGGGCTGGCTGGTGATAGAGACCAGATTCCAAGGGTGGCAGCAAATCCCTAATTCCTGTTGACTTCAGCAGAAGTGGATGTTTGTTGTATCCCTCTGGGGTGCTGTTGACACTAGAATTGGCTTTTCCTGCTGTCCCTTAGGGAACACAAAGCCCATCCTGAGGATAGCTGGCATCTGACTGGAGAGCTCCTGAGTTCAGACCTCCATCTACAGCAAACCAGCAGGAGTTGCTGAGCAAGTCTAAAGCATTTATTGACTCAAAACTCCTACTCATTTCAGGGAGAATTACACCAGAGTGAAGCATTCAGGGGCTGGCCATGTGCACTTGTGTCTCGGAGTGCACATATCTGAATTCCCAGGCTGGCAGGAGGCTCGAATCGAGGCTTAAGCTGACTCAGGGGTTCAGCTTTGCTCACCTCTGTCACCTGGGCTGAGCCAAGTGTTCAGCATGTTATTGCAGCCAGAAAACAGGGCCTGGCTTGAGACAGCACCATCCCAAGTCAGCCTCACCCATCACTTTCTGGAAAACTCTCCCCCTCACAGCTCAGTTCATTCTGTGATGACTTTTCGGAGCGATCCATCATTTTTTGTTTTTATTTCAGCCACAAAAACGCTGGAAGCACAAGCAGTCCAAGTGCTCCAGGAAATGTCTGTCTTTTTTTTTTTTTTTTTTTTTTTGTTCTGTTTTGTTTTTTCTCCAAGAGAACTGCTGTGCTAGGGCTTCTAATGCATCCTGGTAATTGCAAACATTCCCCTTTGGACTACTTGTTGGGTTATTGTTATGTGCCTGTCACCATAGCATCTGGGCACAAGGCAGGAATTCAGCAGCCTTGTTCAGAAAATATTCTCCTGCTGCTTCACAGTTTCTCAAACGCCTTCTGCCCAAAGGTCTGAGGGTGTGTGTTGTTTTATCCCTGCTTTGCCTGCAGGGAAACTGAGGCACGGAGTGGCAGTGTGGTTCCCAGGTACTGCAGAGCCATGCACAGACCCGCTCCAGTGGGGAGTTTGCAAAGGGAGGCCATGGCCTGGAAGCTTTGGCCTGTCTGAGTCCTCCCCTTGTCTCTCAGAAGGGACAACTGAGCTTTTCTTGGCTCTTCCTTGCAGCCCTTGTGAGTGTTGCTGGCATTTGGGTCCAACATCCTGGAACAAAACCCTCCCTCACAGCCTTTCCCATTTGCCTGTGGCAGCTGGGGCAGAAAATAGCCCCTTGTGAGCATCCCCTGCCTGGGGCTGTGACCCTTTGGGCCCCAGAGAGCACCCTGCTGACTCTGGGGGACTGGAAGCTCCTGGCTGTAGTTCTCCTGGAGTGTTCTGCCTGCAAACAGGGCATGGGTGTAAGTGGTGGCTTCTCTGGCATGAGCAGAGCTGTTGAGGACACTCGGGCATTGCCCTGGCCACGCTTCCCTAAGCTGGGGGTTCTTTTCCTCCAAGCACTGAGCTGAGAGCCAGCAGGATCCCAGAGTGGTTTGGGTAGGAAGGGAGCTCAAAGCCCACTCAGTCCCAGCCCACACCATTCCAGGATGCTGCAAGCCCTGTCCAACATGTCCCTGGACACTTGCAGGGAGGAGACACAGCCTGTCTGGGCAATGTGTTGTGGTCCAGATGCTGATGATTTGTGGCCCTTGGGCTGTGATCGGTCACTGCAGAGCAGATTTTCACAAGTGCTGAGTGTGTCCTGACCCAGAGCCCATGGGAGAGCTTCTGGGAGCCTCCTGCCCTGGGGAATCTGCTGGAGGATTGCTCTGGGTTCATTTCCTCTGTTGTTTGCTTGGAAAATGTCCGTGGCACTGCTGGCAGCAGTGAGCATCACCCAGCTGCTCAATCTGTCCTCTGGATCCTCTGGTTAGGACGTGTGATCCATAAAATCAGAGCGATGCCCATCATCCTGAGGCTGCAGTTACAACGTGACCCTCAGTGTGGCTGAGCTTAATTCTCTGTACACATGCAAGGAAAAGCAGATGATTTATGGGGTGGTTCTCACTCTGTCAGATCCCAAGCCAGAGATTGTAGCAGAGGGTACAATTTAGGAGCTTGTTTGCAAACGTGGCTTACCAGAGTATGTGCTGCAGCATCTCCCTTCTGCGTGGGCTGGAGAGGGAGCAGTTTTGTTGAGTCAACATCTGGTTGCTTATTTTTGTCTAGGTTAAAGAAGGGGCTTAATCATTCTGACCCCGAGCACCTGGAGTGGTGTTTTAGTTCAGGCAGAGAGGCTCTGAAGCAGCCAGGGAGAAAAGGTGGTAATGAGAGGGGATTGCAGCTTGATGTCATTTAATTGCTGTGATTACACTGTGCCTTTCCAGGCTCAGAGGTGGGAAATGCCTCGTGTCTCCTGTGCTCTGGGAGAGCAGGGTCTGTGCCTTCTGAGGGTGACTGGGTGCTCTTGGGTGTCCCTGACCTGCTGCCACCTCTGTTCCTCAGGTGGAGGCAGAGGCTGTGAACCGGGCAATAACCATTGCCAACCAGACCAACTGCCCCCTGTACATCACCAAGGTGATGAGCAAAAGTGCTGCTGATGTCATTGCTCAAGCCAGGAAAAAGGGTAAGTTATTTCCTCCTTAGCTCATGCACTTCAGCTCCTGCCAACATCAGCTTCATCACTACAGGAAAGGTTTCTTTTTCCAGTGTTACTGTCCAGGCTCTTTTTAAAAAGATCCCGAGCAACTCCTTCTGCCTCATCTCCCACAGACAAGGATTGTGTCAGGGCCAGGAGCTGCTTGTTCTGCTCAGTCCTGAACTTGCCTGTTCACACTCATCCTCCCCCACTGAGCCCTGTGCCCTCATGATCCCACAGAACCATTCCATGCTCTCTCCATGTCATGAATCCCCCTGGAGACCACAACTGGGTCCTCCTTCCAGTTGCTGTGGTTTTCCCTTGGTGCTTTCTGCTGAGCTTCCTGGGCTCAGCAGTGATTCCTGATGAGGTCTTGGCTGACAAGCCCTGTTGTATTTCACTTGAGTAGCCAAAGAGGCCCAGCAGTTCCAGCTGCCTGCTGTGCTTCTTGCTTGTGGAATAGATGCTCTCCATGTGGTGTAACTCACAGCCCAACATCCCTGCAGGGATTGGAATCAGCAGCCTGGGTCAGGTTTGGGAATTGTCTGATAACAACTCTGCTCGGGGATGCTGCAAGAAGCAAGACTCAGACCTGCTCTGGATGCTGCTGCCTGTGTCTCTCCTCCTGACTGAGGCTTGTGAGGGAGCTGAACTGCTCTGAGGGATGCAGGAGCTTCCCCCAAGCCCTGCCCCTGCTGCCTGGCCCTCCAAGGAGTCAGGATTGCCTGCAGAGTGAGTGCTGTCTGCTGCTTTATCCTGTGACTAAAGCCTTCAGTTCTGTTTAAAGCTGCTCAGGTTGGCTGAGTAACCAGGAGGGGTGATTTACCCCCTTCTTTCCTCACAAGGCTTGGATTTAATTTCCTGCAGCCTAAAGAAGCCTGGATGGGTATGCCAATGACATCACTTTCCATCTGGGTGTTTGGTGTGAGAAGAGCTGATTCCCAGCAAACAGGTTGGTGTTTGTGCATCAGCTCAGGAGTATTTTGGTCCCATGATTCCTGTTAAGGGAGTTGGTGAGGAGGACTGATCTTCAAGGCTGTTTGTGGAAGCAGCTCAAGCCATTTGGAATAAATCTTTCTCTCCCAGCTCCATCAGAGGGGATAATCCTGAAGGAAGATGCATCAACCCAACAGTGTGGCTGCACGTTGCTTCCCCCCAGAAAAGAACTTGATGTCGTGGTGCAGCTGTATCCTGAGAGCCAGGGAAGCCTCTCTTCCCTTTTCCAGATAAAACACTAAAGGCATGTTCCCCACAAAGGTGGAGCATCAACAGCAACACCTTCTTGCTACACTCAGTGTCCTGAGAGCAGCAGCTGCAAGGGGCGTTGGGATGAGGGACCACACACTTGGATCACAGAAAGCCATAAAACACAACTTGGCTGGGGTGGATGTTACCCTGCCTGTGAAAGGTGCTGGGATTGTCCCAGATCCACAGGGCTCGCTTCACTCAGCCTCCTGAGCGAGCCAGAACATGCAGTTTTCATCCAAAATACCTTTTCTCCTTATAAGGAGAATTTGGGGTATAAATGGTGCCCCATCCTCTGTTCCTTTATTGAAATGACTCGAGTTAAACACTGTGCAGTAACTGAGGAGGGCCACACACACTGGGCTTGCCCTCCCAAACAACAGAGGAAACAGAACCGAAGACTATGCAAGGCAAAAACAGACCAGGATTGATTCGGTGAATGGAAAAGAACGGACGTTATTTAAAGCCAGATGTTCCCCGTGGCTTTTGTATGGAGGAGATTCCCTGCAGACTCCATGGCTGGCAGATCTGGGACCCGAAAACATCACTCCCTGCAGAACAATACCCCCAGTGTGCTGGACCACAAGAGGCCTCCCGTTAATAGCCAGTGTGTGTTTGGCCTTGTCTTGATTTCAGAGCCCTGTTTGTGGCCAGTGATGTCAGGAAGCCTCTTCCTCTGCTCCTGGGAACTCTCTGGCAAAGGCTGTTCCTGCACCTCCTGTGTCAGCAGGGTCCTGGGAGCAGCATGGAGCCTGTTAATCATCATCCTGCCCCAGCTAGTGGCTTCTTGCCCAGCTCTTGAGACCCCAGAGGTATAACAGCAGCTCTGGCAATACAGTGAAAGAAATATTCTCTTTTCACTGGGCATGGTGAGGTGTGAGACCCTGCTGAGCAGCTCTGCTTTTCCCTCTGCCCATCCTTCCTGACTGAAGTATTTAGGGCTGGCATCTCAGCCGCCCACATCTTTGGCAGGCAGATCCAAACCCATGGAGTGCCTGGGCTGGGGAGGCAGGTGGGTGGGCACAGAGCAGGTTTTGGCGAGGTTGCATTTGGTGGGCAGATCCCTGGGACTGCCAGCTCGTGCTGCTTTTGAAGTTGCAGCATCTGCTTGGAGTGCAGATGGTGCTGCTGCGTTCCAGCTTGCAGAGTATCCTGGTCTTAAGGATCTGCTGCTCCTTCATGTGGTTCCAAAAATGTTAATGAGGAGGAAGGATGCACTGGTGGTGAGCGCACTGGACAGTCAGGAGATGCAGTTCCATTTCCCAGTTCTGCCACAGATTTGCTTGTGTGCCCTGAGGGGATCACAGAGTTCCCCTGAGCTGCATTTGTGAAGCAGGAACTCTGATATTTCCCCTGTGATGGGCTTCCTTTGTATGCAGAAAAACTTTCCTGGCAGTTTTCTCCCACCTGGTCTATGCACAGACCCTGCTTCAAGAAACCTGGGCTTGTTAGAAGGTCTTTAATTCACACTAATTTATAAAACCTCTTTTCATTCTTCTTCTTGCACATCTCTTCTGGATCAGACTGAACCTCCTCATGCCCTTACAGTTTCCCTCTTCCACAAAGTTCTTGGCCCAGGATAAATAAAATAAATATAAACAATAAAACTAATCTTTACAGTAACTATTTCAAGGACAATCAATCAGTGCCAGCCTCTGCAGTTGTGTAAAGGATTGTGCACATTTTGCTGCTCCCACCTTTGGTCAGTAGCAATATCTTTATTTAATGCTTCAGAGGAAGAACCAGGCAGCCCTGCATGCGTTCTGCCAGGAAGCCAGGCTGGAAATGCACATTCCTTGGTGTTCACAGAGGGTTTGTGTGTGTGTCCCTGTCCCACAGGCACCGTGGTGTATGGGGAGCCCATCACAGCCAGCCTGGGCACCGATGGATCCCATTACTGGAGCAAGAACTGGGCAAAGGCAGCAGCTTTTGTTACATCCCCACCGCTGAGTCCTGACCCCACCACTCCTGATTTTCTCAACTCCCTGCTGTCCTGGTGAGTAGAGCTCTGTGTGTAAACAACGTGTGATTCACCGGGAGAAAATGAGTGATAAAATAAGGGATGTTGCTGCCAGCAAGCAAAAGCTGTTTTACCTTCAGGAGCATACCTGTGACGATAAAATACCTCAAATCCCTTTTGTTTTATTTCCAGTGGAGATCTCCAAGTGACTGGCAGCGCCCACTGCACCTTCAACACTGCTCAGAAAGCTGTTGGGAAGGACAACTTCACCCTGATCCCTGAAGGAACCAATGGCACCGAGGAGAGGATGTCCATCATCTGGGATAAGGCTGTGGTAGGTCACAGCTCTCAGGGGTTTACATCTCAGCTGGCCGTTCAGAGGGGAAGGAGCTGCAGGAATGTGTTATTTTCTTGTCTTGGTCCTTCCACTCGGTGTTTTTACTCCTGTGGAGATGCTTGGGGATCTGCTGTACTGCCAGCTCCTTGCTGGCTCGTGCAGTGGCTCCTGTGCTGTCCCCACAGGTGACTGGCAAGATGGATGAGAACCAGTTCGTGGCTGTGACCAGCACAAACGCAGCCAAAATCTTCAACCTGTACCCGCGGAAGGGCCGCATCGCCGTGGGCTCCGACGCCGACCTGGTGATCTGGGATCCTGACAGCGTCAAGACAATCTCTGCCAAGACTCACAACATAGTAAGGATGTTCCCTACCATTCCCTGCTTCCTTCCCCCCTCTCTTTCTCAGTGCTGGCAGCAACAGGAGCTTGTGACAGCTCAGGGCTCATTTTCCCTGTGCCTGGAGCCCTCTCTGGTCTCACTCTGGAGCTCAGCTATGTGAGCAGGATGAGTCCGTCTGAAATCACATGGATTCCCCTGGAGCAGGGAGTGTGTCTGCTCTTCCTGGGTCTTGGGTGCTTGGATCTGAGCACACAGAAACTCTTTAAATCCTCTAAAATATCCAAAGGCCTCTTAGGACAATGTGTTGTTTATGACATCCAGGCTTGCCAGAGACTGGGAGCTGCCCCTTTTCACTGAAGTGTTAGCAGCTCATGGACACTTGTGGAAATCTGGCCCCACATCCAGGGTCTGAGTGGATTTACACCACCTACTGACCTGCCACATGTATGTGGAGTCAGGATTTTCCTGGAGCTCATCCCCACATTAGCTGGCAAAGGGCAGCATCCAAACCAACCAGACCTTCCCCTTAGCTCTTGTGCAGCTTTGTGGTGGCACTCTTAGGGACCCCTTTGCTGAATCCCCTGCAGTGACCAAGCTGTCCCAGCCTGTGGGAATCTGCAGGATGGTTTCAGTGCAGGGGCCTGCTTGGAGTCTCCCTGTGACATTTGAGCCCTGTCTCAGAGAAAGCAGCCACTGTTTGCATTTGTTGACAACTTGTTTTGCTGCTGGCCATGAACCTATGGAATCTTTCCCTGGAAAAAACTGCTCGTTCTTTTTTTCCTGTGAATGCTTTCATTCACTCTGGAGCTGAAGGAGCAAAATTTTCTTCCACACTTAGATCCCTGGGCACATTCACAAAGAAACTTCCTTTTTTTAAAAGGTTTGGTTCACTTCTCTGTGACTTAACTCTTCGTCAGAATTGGTCACAGATGGCCTGGCTGCATCTTGCCTCTGCTTGGGAATTCCAGGAGTCTGCTCACTTCAGTCACCTTGGAGGTGCTTCCAGACTCCTTCCAGTCTGGAGAGGAGTGACTTAAGAAGAGGGAACCCAGGGACTCACTGCTTTTAGGTGCCAGATTTCACAGTCTGAGCCTTTGCTTACGAATGGCTTGGAGAGCTGGAAGCATTGGGTGGATGCTTGAAAGTCATTGCTGTTTAGTGGCTGTTGTCTTTGGAAAATGAACTGGCTCTTTCCATTTCCTGACACAGAACTCAGAGACTTTCTCTTTTGTGGATATGCCCCAGTGCAGTCAGGATTGGCTCCGTGATTGTGCCACAAATCTGGGCAAGGCAAAGGAGAACCAGCTCCATTCACAAGTGTCTGAGAACTGCAGATCCCCTGAAACCCTGACGCTGTGTAAGAGGCCTCAGCACTCAGCTGTGGCCAAAGGCTGCATCATTGAACTGTGCCAAGAGAAGGGAGGATGAAGGGCTCTCATTCCCAAGAGTTTGGAAAGCTGAGCAATCACAGTTTGTTTACAAACACATCTCTGACCTCTCCCCACCATCGCTCCGCCTGTTGTACCTGGTGTCACACCTGAAGGTGGAATTCCATCATTCCTCCTACATCAGGAGGAATTTCCCCATGGAAAGGGTGGTCAGGCATTGGAAGGGGCTGCCCCTGGAGGTTTGGAGTCCCCATCCCTGGAGGTGTCCGAGGAAGGCGACCTGGACATGGCACTCGGTGCTCTGGGCCAGTGACAAGATGGGAATCAGGCCCAGCTTGGACTCAGTGACCTCAGAGCTCTTTTCCAGCCCTAATGATCCTGAAATTCTGTATTTTTTTGGGTCTCACAATGTCTTGTGTTAGAGGAGAAACTGATACAAGTGATGCCCTTGGAGTCCAGGCATCCTGGTTTAGCCAAGCAGAAAACAAAAAGCCTCTTGACAGTCAGCCCCAGGGACACCCTCTGATTATGTGGCCTTGGATGATTGTTAGTTTTTGAAATGTTCGAGCAACTTACGGATATTTTCCAAGAATTCACACTGCTCTTGCCACTCTCTGGCAAGGAAACATCAGGAGCTGGAGAGGGAGGTGGTGTTGTTCTTGGAAGCAGCCTAATCCATAAGCTCCTGACCCAGCCTCCTCCTTTGCCACCACAGTTTTTTTCAGGCTGGACCCGGTTCAGACTCGGTTTAACCGCTGGTCTGGCTAATTGCAAAGCTGCACTCAGGCCTGCCCATACTTATAACACACTTCAAGGGCAAACTCCATCATTAACTCAGTAAAAAAGACCTGCATTTGACTCAGAGATGGTCACTAGAGTAACAGTCCCCAAATAACATGGTTGCAGTGCATCTCATTCCAGGATGTTTCACATTTGCAGTGATTTCTTTCAAACTTGCCTTTTTTCCATGGTGTGATGTTTCCAATCCTGTTAATCGAGGATTAGCAATCCCATTAGAATAAAATAAGATTGTCCTGGTCCCTGACCCATCAACCAAAACAATGGTTTGAAATACAGATTTCTCAGAATTACTATTTTCGGTAGGAAACTCACATAAAGCTTTCTTTGGGTCCTAAATGTGCCCCCAGCTCAGCAGAGATAGGTGCCTAAATGTATTTAAACAGGGAGGCTCTGAGATAGTCTCATTTGAACTGGTTTTCCTCTTGCTCAGAGAAGCTGTGGCTGCTCCATTCCTGGAAGTGTCCAAGGCCAGGTTGGACAGGAGCAGCCTGGGACAGTGGGAGGTGTCACTGCCCATGGCAGGGGATGGAATGGTATGAACTTTAAGGTCCCTCACAGCCCAAACCATTTTGGTATTCTTTATCAACCTTATTTCAATGGAAATTTTGCATTAATAAACCCCTAAACTTAGACTGATAATTAAGAGCAGCCTTTATTAAATCACAGCAAATAGAGCTCAGGTAAACACTGTTGAGTTTGTTTCCATCTGTCCTTCAAACTTTGACAATTAGCATGGCTGGTGATTGCTAATTAAAGCCCAGCAGGCTCTGCTGGGTGAATATGTTTGCCTTACGTGCTGGTTTTGCTCCCTGCAGTCTCTGGAGTACAATATCTTCGAGGGCATGGAGTGCCGTGGCTCTCCCCTGGTAGTGATCAGCCAGGGCAAGATTGTGCTGGAGGATGGGAATCTGCACGTCACCGAGGGCTCCGGGAGGTACATCCCCAGGAAACCCTTCCCTGACTTTGTTTACAAGCGCATCAAAGCCCGGAGCAGGGTGAGTGTCAGTGCTTGGCTGCACATTTGTTCTCTCCCTCTGACAGCCCGAGGTAAAGCGGCTGGAAAACAGATGCTGTCGCCTGGCTCAGGCCACGCTGCTGTTCCCTGGATGGGAGCCACGTTTGTCTCGTTCCTCTTTCATTTTTGCTGTTCACTCAGGTCATTGCAGGAATATGCTTTGGGTTGAGCTTGGGTTTTCTGCAGGTTTTATTTTTCGGGTTTTAATTTTTCTCTGTCTGAGGACAGCCAACAGAAGTTGTGTCCAGGAACCCTCCAATTTGGCCATGAGTCAAACTTCCCAGAACCCACCAGGTTTCTCCTGTCACAGAGGCCCCAGGAGAAGTTACCATTAGCATTTCTATATCAAAGCTCTCAGCAGCAAACTAGAATTGTAATTTATTGTTACAGATACGTTATGCTGCTTTCCCTTCTCCCTGATACAATCAGATGCTCTTGTCTGGTGACTAGTGAGTCATAGGCACAGCCTACAGACTGCTTAAAAGGGACAATGTTCTATTTTTAAGAGGCTAAAATAGTTGAAAAGTGATTCTGTAAAATGCACCCATTCAAAACTGAACTTGTCTTTTGATACTCCTGAATTTGCCTGACAGGGGAGATGACACTGAATGCAGTTGCTGAGAATTGAAGAAGTTTATTTATAGATGAAATAATTTCTGAGGAGAAATTATTTTGCTGTTTGAAGTGTTGCCCTCTCCTGGACAACTCCTGAGCTGTGTTGGTTCTGCTGGCCACAAGTGATCCTCCCACTCCTTGCTAATCATCTTTCTTTGGTTGTTCTTTTGAAGAAATTGCAAGTTACCAAAATTCCAACCTGGCATAATTTAGCCCCATGGAGAACAGATTCCTGATTTCTGCTGTGTCCTCCCACAGAAATACACATTTGACCTATAAATCCAATTGGGCAGCATCTCAACTGGAATAATTGCATTTATCCCCATCTGCAGCTTCAGGGCTGACGATTGAAGCCAGCCTGGCTCCTCTGGGCTGCCCTGCCAGTCTCAGCACCGCTTGGCTTTTTGGGGATGAGTAATAAGGTGCATTTGAGACATGCCAGGAGCCTTTAATCCAGTGGCAGCTAGGCTGGGATCATGAAAGGACAGCACCTGTGGGGCAGGGGACAGACTGGCTGGAGCCACAGCACATTCCATGGCACAGACTGATTAGAAGGTTCCTCGTCCTGCACAAAAATCTGGAGGCAAAGCAGGAAGGTCCCCTGCTCCCAGCTCGGTGCCCCGGGGTTTTGGGGAGAGCAGAGCAGCCAGGGAGCCCTGGGGCACCCACAGACCCAGAGCCCCTCAGCTCTCCCTGGTGGAAGGTGTTGAGCTGCACAAACACTGGTTTGAGCTTGTACGAAAATAGTGCAAATTGACCATGTTTGCTGCAAAACTGGCTGGGTTGGACAGAGACACAGACATCTTTTATATAGATATGGATATAAAATAGAAATAGATGTAAGAAGCAATACAGATATAAACATATAGATATATAAATCTGGATATAATATAGATGGAAATATAAAATAGATATATATAGATATAAACATTTAGATATAAGTATGCATATAATATAGAGATATGCAATAGATATAGATATAAACAGCTATAAATATGATATAGAGATATAAAATATAGATATAAATATGGATATAATATATATAAAATAGATATAAACATATAAATGTAGATATAATCTATACAGAGATAAAATAGGTATATATATATATAATACATGTACAGATATAGAACTAGGTATTAAATACAAATAGACATGATATAGGTATCATACAGATATAAATGTTACAGATACAAAGCTATAGGTAGATAGCTATGGATATACTATAGATGTAAAGGAGATACAGATAAAATCTAACTATAGATACAAAATAAATAGAGATGGGAGCAGCTCCCCAGGGATGAGCACAGAGGAGATGCTGCTTGCTTTCAAATCTTCTTATCAACACCCAATCCCAGAGTGCGTGTCACTGGCTGAGCTACATCTGGGCAGCTGTTGGGCTGTGCTGGGCTGTGTTGGGCTGTGCTGGGCTGTGTTGGGCTGTGTTGGGCTGTGTTGGGCTGTGTTGGGCTGTGTTGAGCTGTGTTGGGCTGTGTTGGGCTGTGTTGGGCTGTGTTGGGCTGTGTTGGGCTGTGCTGGGCTGTGTTGAGCTGTGTTGGGCTGTGCTGGGCTGTGTTGGGCTGTGCTGGGCTGTGTTGGGCTGTGTTGGGCTGTGTTGGGCTGTGTTGGGCTGTGTTGAGCTGTGTTGGGCTGTGTTGGGCTGTGCTGGGCTGTGTTGGGCTGTGTTGGGCTGTGTTGGGCTGTGTTGGGCTGTGTTGAGCTGTGTTGGGCTGTGTTGGGCTGTGCTGGGCTGTGCTGGGCTGTGTTGAGCTGTGCTGGGCTGTGCTGGGCTGTGCTGGGCTGTGTTGAGCTGTGCTGGGCTGTGCTGGGCTGTGTTGAGCTGTGTTGAGCTGTGCTGGGCTGTGCTGGGCTGTGTTGGGCTGTGTTGGGCTGTGTTGAGCTGTGCTGGGCTGTGTTGAGCTGTGTTGGGCTGTGCTGGGCTGTGTTGAGCTGTGTTGGGCTGTGCTGGGCTGTGTTGAGCTGTGCTGGGCTGTGCTGGGCTGTGCTGGGCTGTGTTGAGCTGTGCTGGGCTGTGCTGGGCTGTGTTGAGCTGTGCTGGGCTGTGCTGGGCTGTGTTGGGCTGTGTTGAGCTGTGTTGGGCTGTGCTGGGCTGTGTTGAGCTGTGCTGGGCTGTGCTGGGCTGTGTTGGGCTGTGTTGGGCTGTGTTGAGCTGTGCTGGGCTGTGCTGGGCTGTGTTGAGCTGTGCTGGGCTGTGCTGGGCTGTGTTGAGCTGTGCTGGGCTGTGCTGGGCTGTGCTGGGCTGTGCTGGGCTGTGTTGGGCTGTGCTGGGCTGTGCTGGGCTGTGCTGGGCTGTGCTGGGCTGTGTTGGGCTGTGCTGGGCTGTGCTGGGCTGTGCTGGGCTGTGTTGGGCTGTGCTGGGCTGTGCTGGGCTGTGCTGGGCTGTGCTGGGCTGTGCTGGGCTGTGTTGGGCTTTACTGGGCTATGTTTTAAGGCTGTGTTTTAAGGCTGTCTGGGCTGTGTTTTAAGGCTGTCTGGGCTGTGTTTTAAGGCTGTGCTGCCCTCTCTCCCTGCAGCTGGCTGAACTGCGGGGTGTGCCGCGAGGTCTCTACGATGGCCCGGTCTGCGAGGTGTCAGTGACACCCAAAACAGTCACACCAGCGTCCTCAGCCAAGACCTCTCCTGCCAAACAGCAGGCACCCCCTGTGAGGAACCTGCACCAGTCTGGGTTCAGCTTGTCTGGTAGGTGATTTTTGGGAAGGGTTTGTTGCTGGGTGGGTTTCATGTGCTGAAGTTGTGGCTGGTTTGTGCTGCCATGCTCGGAGTTCATTCTGGGTAGGGCTGGAATGAGAGGGTTTAGCTGGGAGAGTTTCCCTTAAGGGAGGGAAAGGAGGAGGAGTACAGGAGCTGTCCTAAATTCCTGCTTCTTCTCACAATGTCACATGAGTGCTGAGCACTCCAGTGTGTTCTGGGCTCAGTCCTCAGCTGGGTGTCTGGAGAGGGCAGATCACGGAATCCTGGAATGGTTTGGGTTGGAAGAGACCTTAAAGCCCATCCAGCTCCACCCCCTGCCATGGGCAGGGACACCTCCCACTATCCCAGAGTGCTGCATCCTGGCCTTGGACACTTCCAGGGATGGAGCAGCCACAGCTCCTCTGGGAATTTCATCCCAGCCCCTCCCCACCCTCAAAGAGAGGAATTTCCTCCCAATATCCCATCTAACCCTGCCCTCCTTCAGCTTAAGACCTTTCCAAATGTGTTTAGAAGTGGGAATTTTCTGGTTTAAAGAGGCTATAGCAAAAAACCCTTTTTTTTTAAGATGGCACGAACTTCAGGAGAACTTTGCCAGCTGAGACCAGCTGTGGGTCTGGGATGTGGAAGGTTTGATTTCTCAGCTGCTGTTGCAGTACAAGAAGGGTGGACTGTAGAAAGGGATAGGAAGGCTGGCTAAAGGATAATCATTCATCCAGCTCTTATCTGCGCAGGGCTGGGTGCTCCAGGTGCTCAGGGCAGAGATATTATTAATGCACAACAGGTTTCAGCAGAATTAAGGCAGTGGGGGCTGGTGAAGGCTTTTCCGCCAAATACAGAATCACAGAATGGTTTAGGCTGGAAAAGCCCTCTGAGAGCAAATCCAACATCGAGGCAGCACCTTAGTGTCACAGCCACGTGGATTTAAAACCCTGGTGGAGTTGGTGACCCCTCCTCTCTCTCCCACAGGGGCACAGATCGATGACAACATCCCACGCCGCACGACCCAGCGCATCGTGGCCCCGCCGGGCGGCCGTGCCAACATCACCAGCTTGGGCTAAGGACGGAGCCCTCCTGTGCCCGCCGGGTACACCTGGGGGGACCGGGGCACCTGGAGACCCTTCTTGATTCTTTTAGAGCCTGTGACAGTTACTGCGGGCACCCAGTGTGGGCGGGGGCTGAAGTAAAAGCACCTCTCTCAGTCCCCTCAGGTTCCCTCCTCATCTTCACCAACCCCTCGCACTTCCCCCCCCTCAGCCCCTTACACATTTAAAGAAATAAACCCTGTTTTGACACCTCTGACATGAAAGAGTAAATGTAAAGAGGGTATTTGAGATATGTGGTCTCTGTCCTATTCAGCATCTTTCTTTTAATAAAGGAAGGATAAAGTGAATTTCCCAGGAGCTGCCTTTAAGACACACACACACACAAAAAAAAAAAAAAAAGAAAAATAAATGTATAAGAAAAGCTTTTTTTTTTATGTCAAGCAGAAGAGTAGTTCAAGGGTTTTCAACTGGATATTCTGTAGGGTTCTGTGTTCCAGTAGAATTAGCTAGGCAAGCATGGAGGGACAGGAATCTCAGCCTGCCTGTGGCCATTCACCACCAGCTCTGAGGTCACTAGATGCTTCCAGGAGAGAGGAACAGGACCCAGCAGTAGGAATGACAGAGAACATCACCCCAGCCACCGGGTGAGCCAGAATCCTTGGGGACTTCGTTCTCTTGAGTTGGTTTTTCCATGGTTTCTTTTTTCTTCTGGATTTTGCTGCAAATTAAGTCCTTGAGGAAACTTTTTTTTTTTTTAATGTTTGTGTGTGTGTTTTTAATACGTTTGTATCATTGTGTTTACGAAGCCTTATCTGAGAACTGGGAACCTCCCTGTTCTTCCCGAACCTCATCCAAGTCACAGACTCCCGCCAGTGTCACTGCCACTGCCACCCTGGTACTTCAGGTGTCCTTAGTTGCATCTTCTTGTCACGTAGCTGCAGTAAGGGCTTGGAGCAGGTCCGTAGGATCTTCAGTCCATCAGGTCTTGAGCTGGTGCAAACAGAGGAGCCAGACACCACGTGAGCTGCTGGGATGGAGTATCTGGAAGAGTTTGTAGCAGTTAGTTTTTCTTCTGTCCCTGAAGGTGGGTATGGACAGGCAGGGAGCTGTGGGCAAAGAGCAACGCGTTGCTTGAAAGGTTTCTGTAGCAGAAACCCCCTCCCTGGCCATCAAGGAGAGGTTATTTAAAGCTTTGAGGGCTTATCCTCAGCTCTCGAAGGGCAGGCAGGGAGTGTGTGCTGAGCACCTGTGGCAATTCCAGTCCAGGCCCAGCTGCTGTAACTGGGAGCTGGCTGGGTCCCCAGCAGCTGAGAATCTCTTGTACGAATGTCCCAGCTGCCCAGCCCGGCAGGAATCCTGCACATGGCAAGGCCTGGCTGTTCCCCAGCCAGCCTCACATGCCTGGGGCTTGGGGCACCATCAGTGGTGCTTAAAGGGATGGAGGAGCCCCAGCTTCGGGGTGTGTCTGACCATCCCCTGGGATTGAAGGTCTGCTAGTCTGGCAATGGAGGCTGCTTGTTTCTGGGACATGGAGGATAAAGCTGCACCATCAGATCCCCACTTAGGCATAGCTGGAGGGCTCAGCAGTCCCAAGGACTTGTCTTAGCACAGAGAGCTTTTATTACCCCGGCCTTGCCTTCACTGTCTGCCTGCCCTGGCACTTGGCTGCATCTTGTGCTCCCTCTTCTCATTGTGCTTTGCCACCTCCATCAACCTTTTCCATAGCTGTATTTTCTGAAATGGTGTTTACAGGTTCTTTTAGGAAAAAAAAAACCCTATATATATATAAATATATATATATGAAGGCTTTCAAGAAACGAGTACCAAATTTGTTGTTGTGAAGTATCAACGCTGGGATTTGCAAAGTGTCTGGAAGCTACTTAGCCCCCCAAACCCTCCCAGCTGCAGCACCTCAATTCTTTAGGCCCCTTCAAACATGAAAGTTAAAACTTTGCCATATTCCTCCACGCATTTTGCATTTAGGTTCAACTCCTGGGTCTTTTAGTTTTGCATAAAGAGTTTGCACTTTGTTTGTTAAGTAATCCGTGAACTTAATATATATTGCAGCTATTTTCATTTTTATTTTAATTTTTAATTTTTTTCTTTGTCACCTGTATGTTAAAATCAATTTGAACGAGTTGGGGAGAAAAAAAAAAAGAATTGTGGATCCGTTTCAATTCTACGAAACACTTGCGGCTCTTCAGTATTCACTTAAGTCTTCCTTTTTTTTTTCCTTCACTGACTCATGATAACTTGTTAAGTTTTAATTTGTTCTTGAAAAGGAAAGGAAAAAAAAATCACAAAAAAAAAAATTTTTTGCAGGCTGTGTAAGCATGTTTTTTCTGTGAGAGCTCGTCCGCTTTGTGTCTGTTTAATGAATGTCATATGTAAATGCTTAAAAAAAAAAAAAGACGATGACTTAATTAATTAATTAATTAACCGCAGTGACTTGAAGCTCTAAAAATAATAAAAGAAAAAGTAGGACTTAATACTAGCTGGATTTAACCCTTGGATTTGTGATTGTGAACCATGAGTGGAGGAGCTGTAAGTGCTAAAGCTGATCATGTGTGTAGACAAAGAGGAGTACTGATATTTGACTATTGTCTCAATGGCAAAACACCCCCCCCCAACCCAACCCCAAGTCTTGTGTTTTATTCCTTAAGAACTCTGTGTTATATTACCATGGGAACTCCTAATAAAGACAAAATGTTGTTGTTTCAGTAGGTGCACCTGTGTCTCGAGGCGCTGCGTGTTGTGCGTCGCCGCGTTGGGGCTGCTGCCTCCAGCAGGGACACAGAGCCCTGAGAACCGGGCTGGGCTGGAGAGGAGCAGGGGCAGAGCTGGGGAGGAGCTCCCGTGGTGCTGGGAAGGAGGAATTGATGGGCCATGGAGTCATTTCCTCTGGAGAAGAGTGAGCTGTGACCCAGGGCACTGTTTAAAACAGCATCGGGCAAAGCAGAGACGGCCGCGTGAACAATCTCGGCTCTGCATTGCACGGATCACGGATGGAATGTGAGCAGAAGCCCCTAAAAGCATTGGCATAGCTCTCAGCCCCCCAGTGTGGTTCTGCCTGGACCCTCTGGCAGCCAAGGAACGGGGGAAAAAGCAGTCATAAATAGGAGCCATGGGCAGCAACTGAGCAGGGAGAGCTGGGGTTGGTTGGAACAACTCCTGTGGAATGGAACTTGGGATTTACAGGAAAAACACCAGTGAAACTTCAGGTGGTCATGGTTGGGATTTACAGGAAAGAACAGTGGAACTTGGGGTTTGGTGCTTGGGATTTACAGGAAAAGCACCAGTGGAACTTCAGGTGATGGTGGTGCTTGGATTTCACTGTCACATGGACAAGCATCCCTGTCAGCTGCTCAGTTTTGGATGCTGCAGCCCTAGACCCACCAGCTCAACCCTCTGGGGGATCTTCCCCCAAATCTGAGCACAGCTGAAGCTTGTGACTGACTCTGTGAGGAGCTTTAGCTCTTGTTCCTCATCTGAACAAACCCAGATGTTGGAGTGCTCTGTGAAATGCATTGAGCTTCCTCCACACAGCTTTAAACCTGGCACCCCACACAGTGGGAAGTTTTAAAGGGTTTTTCCTTATTGCCTGCTGAGAAGGGGTCAGTGGTCATCCCCTGGTAAAGAGACCTCTGGTTAACATGAGGATCCTGGCTCTGCCACCAGTGACATGCAGTTACTTGGCCACTGGCAGCTTAAATGAAATATCAGCATCTGTGTAATCGGGTCCCTTGGAGCAGGGTTGGTGGGTAGCTGTAGGGAAGATTTATCAGCTAATCCCACCAATAATATCCCAGTGAAAGATGCATTCAGCCTGAAGCAGTCAGTTAACACACGCCTGCAGAGCTTCCTTTTGGTTTTATTCTTTTCTTCTTTTCTTCTTTTCTTCTTTTCTTCTTTTATTCTTTTCTTCTTTTATTTATTTTATTCTTTGGTTTTATTATTACTTTAATTCATTAATTTTTCCTTCCAGCACCTGAACCAGAATGAAAGAAACTTCTTCCTGAGGAAACAAATGTCAGGGACTCAGGGAAGTGATTGGAACTGGCAGAGTAGAGAAGGTTTTGAGGTCAGGAAGAATTGCCAGCAGCCAGATCTAAAGCCAGCATGTTTAGGCACAGGAGAAAGCTCAGGAGGATATTTGGGTCAGTGGGGCAGCCCTGGTTTGGTGCTGCACAGGAGCACAGGGATAGTTCTATTTGGTCAGCCCCTTAATCCAGGTAATTCCTGGGCTGGCAGCCCACAGCTCATTAACAGGTGCTAATTTGGTTCTCTGCCAGCCCACTGTGTAAGGCCCTATTTGGATTTAATCTGACCTGAACATCGGTGGAGTATCCTGTGGCTGAAAGGAGAAATAAAGCAGGTGATGAATGTGACTCTGACCTGGAACAGGAGCTGCCAGGGGCTCTCAGATGGGGACAATGCAGCCTGCTTTATCCCTTGGTGGCACAGCAATAAATGTCACTGTACTACAAAAGCTTTAGAATCCATTTCCCACCCTTTTTTTCGCCCCAGATTTGCCTGTTTTGCTCAGTGCCATCAGGACAGCAGGACATTGGGAAATGTCAAGGTCCAGCTCCCTCGAGGCACATGGATCATCTTGGGAATGATTTAGAATGGGATAAATGTGGAACTTGCACAGGGTTTATGATTGCTGTGACGTGACACACACACATCCTGTCACTTCTATGAATAGACTGGAGGGTATTTCAATGTTAAAGAGATATGAATCACCTGAGTGTGTTCTCTTCTTGTTAAAGCCTGACAAGACACTTATCTCAAATCAGATACAGAGCAGAAACTTTATCCATTACATCAAAGAACCCCCTGACATTTGAGAGAGCTGGAGAAGGACTTCTGACAAGGCCCTGGAGGGCCAGGACACAGGGAATGGTTTCCAGAGGGCAGGGATGGATGGGATATTGGGAAGGAATTCCTCCCATGAGGGTGGGGAGGGGCTGGGATGGAATTCCCAGAGGAGCTGTGGCTGCCCCTGGATCCCTGGAAGTGCCCAAGGCCAGGCTGGAGCAGCCTGGGACAGGGGCAGGTGTCCCTGCCCATGGCACGTTGGGACAAAGCTCCCTTCATTAAAGAGATAAAGTAAGCAATTAGAGGAAATGATTTTTCCTCTTCTCTAACCCAGGCCAGAGGAGCTGCCTTCTGCTAATTCCTGTAAGCTGTGACTGACTTCCAGCTCTGGTGCTCCAGCTGTGGATTTACCACTCTGTGCTTGAATGTGCTGCTCTTTCCACAAGCAGGTTTTTTTTGACCATTAACCACTAAAACTTGGCAAGTGCCTTCCAGTGTTGACTTGAGAAGCCTCAAATGGTAGGAAATACCTTGGTAATTTATTCCACAGATTAATCACATCTTCATGGTTCATTTTTCTCCCTGCTTCTGATCTGAACTGGCCTGCCTTGCATCTCTCCCCATCAGCCTCTTGTTCTGCATTCCCACAATAAAAGGAAGATCCCGTGGGATGTGTGGGGCTGTTCTCTGGGATCTGTTGGAACCTGGGGGCTCATTGTGGAGCAATCCTTCCTCCCCCTCCTGGAGCTGTGGCCCGTGGAATGATGACAACAGATCTGCAACCGATATTGGAACCGTGGACTGGTTTGGGTTGGAAGGAACCTCAAATCCCACCCAGTGCCACCCCTGCCATGGCTCCCACTGGCCCAGGTGCTCCAGCCTGGCCTTGGGCACTGCCACAGCTGCTCTGCTTCCATCCCAGCCCCTCCCCACCCTCCAAGGGAACAATTCTTTCCCAGTATCCCATCCATCCCTGCCCTGTGGCAGTGGGAGCATTCCCTGTGTCCTGTCCCTCCATCCCTTGTCCCCAGTTCCTCTCCAGCTCTCCCGGAGCCCCTTTAGCCCCTCTCCAGCCCTCCCTGGATCCTTCTTCTCTCCAGGTAACACCCCCAGCTGTCCCAGCCCGGCTCCAGGGCAGAGGAGGATCTGCTCATTAAATCCACTCGATACTTGCTGCTCTCATTTCCACAGGAGGGCACCAGATACCCGCGATTAAATCGAGATTTTATTCCTTTCCTGAGGCTCCCGTTCTCCCTCCAGCTCACATCATTTCCTCCCCAAAGCACACAGGCCTTGGCATTTTTGTGCGATGCTTTTCTACACCAAACCCTGCCCTATTTCACATTATGTTTGTCTGTAAGTACAATGGGGAATTTTAAAATTAAATAGCATTTTTAAATTTCCACACACAATTCTGCAGCAAGTTTTACAAGTGATTGTCCCCATCAGAGCCCATCAGAGCCACCCCCATAGGATTTTACACAGATTCTTGCAAGATTTTATTACCAAACAGTCCAAGCAAGAAAGCAGCTGCACCCCTCTCCCTTAATGACATCGAGCAAGCAGGAAAACGTCCTGCTTTATTTAGAAATATTCGTTTTATTTTATTTAGAAATATTTTTTTCTCTGCAGGACAAAGACAAATGGACCATGGGAGAGGCAGAGAGGGGAGGTGGATGTCACCTGGGTGTTCCTGGGACAGGCAGGACAGGCCAGGTGCCAACTCAGACTGCAGCTGGGACTTGGGGCCAAGTGACATTTGAGTGTCACAGCTCTCAGCAGCAGGCTCCTAGCCCTGAATTGCTGGCAATTCCCAGGAATGGCTTCTTTGGGGTGATACCTGAAGGAGCAGGAGCATCATGGGGTGTAAGGTGTCCTCCAGGCCATTTCCCAGCCCCTTGGGTAGAGGGGACGGTCCCAGGGGCACAGCAGGGTGAGACCCGAATTACCCACGGATTGACCAAAGCTCTCCAGAAACCCCCATGGTTTGCTCCCCTCCAATTCACTGCCCTCTCTGAAGCCTGCCTGGTGGTAGGATCAAGCTTTCCCAGGCTGAAATGAAATAATATCCCACATGTGTGCTTTAACCTGGTTTGGTTTTGTCCTTTCCTCGGACAGCTCAGAGCAGCCTCGCCCTGGGTGCAGGGGGGACCCCATGGGGATGTGACCAGGGCTTAGCAGTCAATTAAAAACCTCCTGAGATTTTACAGTGTAAGAAACAGAGTGAAAAAACTCACAAATCAGGCACGGGGATGAACCCTTCTAGCATGGAGGCTTGGAGGGATCAGAATTCATTTTCCAGCCTCCCTCCTCTAATTACAGACAGCTCCCACTGGCCCAGGGGGCTCCAAACCCCATCCAGCCTGGCTTGGGACACTCCCAGGGATCCAGGGGCAGCCACAGCTGCTCTGGGAATTCCATCCCAGCCCCTCACACCCTCCCAGTGTCCCCGAGGTTGTGTCCCTGCAGGTGACATCCTTCCTCCTCCCAGTGCACCAGGGAGGGATCTGTTTATTTTAGATTTTTGCAGCACCCAAGTTCATCAATTCTCTCCCAAAATCCCACTGGAGGCATGTGAATAAAAACGTCCCAGCTCGCCATGAGTGGGACTCAGCACCCCTGTGAGAACTTTATTCACTCGTGTTTTTCTGACAAAAATCCTCAGTTGATGCCAGCAGCAAAGTTTTTCTTTGGAGGAGGGAAGGGACCTCTTTTCCCTGAGCTACCATTGATTTACTGCCATGAGAGTTTTAATCAAGCCCTTGAAGCCATAAGTTCTTGGAGGAGAGCAGGAACAGTCTGTCTGAGGACTTGCTGACATTCTGAGTTTTTGGCATTATAACTCAAAAATGGGGTCTTGGAGAAGGTTTTTGGGGGGTTGGGATATTTTAATTTAATTTTTGTAGGTGCCACTAAACTGCTAAATAATGTCAAGTGGAGGACATATGAATTCCCCAGTGAGATCTATAAATAACAGCTATAAACGTGCCTCATAAATTATCCCAAGGGTTATCCTTGAATACCCTCTGTCACATCCTCTGTCACTGCAGGCTCACCTTCCCAGAACACCCAGGTTGGCTGGTGGGTTTTTTTCCCTGATGCATCTCTAAAGCAGTTTTTCCTGATATTTGATTTTCCAACAGCCACCAGAGGGCAAGAGTCCTTCATCCCGGGCTGGAGACATCTCCCTGTGCATCCATCCTGGACTGAAAACACGCTCACCCAAAATACTTAAATCAATGAGAGGATTTCCATCCATTTCAGCGCTCTTTGGATCGGGTCCTAGAGTTCTTTAAAAACCACAAAGCAAAGCCAGCAAGATGTTTTATATAAACTTAGAAACAAGGTTTTATAAACTGCAAAAAGCCCCTGGCATTTATATGCTTTGGGTTTTGCTGTAACCTCTCGCTTGGCTATTAAATGGGACTTTTTATTTACATTAAATTTATTTTCTAAATGTCCCCTGTTATGAACCAACCACGGCAACAGGGGACATAATCCAAACCCCTGCAACTTTTGTTTTAAATCTTCTTTGAAGAGCTGTGTCAGCCTGGAGCTGAAATGGGGCTGGCAGAGCTCATTATGCTCCCATCCAAAGGCGAGTGCCTGGCAGACAGTTTTAGGGCATAATTTAGTGGAATGTGTTGGCCTGTGCTGGGTTTTAGGCATGGAAGCAGCTCCCTGCCTGCAGGGGCAGAGGATGGAGCCTGAGGGTCAAAATCCCAGAGGAAAAGCCCCACTCCCCATCACAGAATCATGGAATGGTTTTTGTTGGAAAGAACCTTAAAGCTCATCCCTGCCATGGACAGGGACATCCTCCACTAGACCAGGGTCTGAATCCATCCAGCCTGGCCTTGGACACTTCCAGAGATGGGACAGCCCGAGCTCCTCTGGGCAAATCCCAGCCCTGTTTGCCTGCCCAGCTGCCATCAGCAGCGATGGTGAGAGGTTCCCTGATGTGCAACCCAGACCAGATCAACCTCTGGGTGCTGCGAGAATTCTGAATTGGTGGAGCTTTTTGGCCATGGTACCTACAGGCAGCAGTTCTTCTTCAGCCAGAGAAGAGGAGGAAGTGAGGGCGTGTGAGGGAAAACAACATGCGGCACCCAGGTCAGTGGAAAAGGAGGGGGAGGAGATGCTCCGAGTGCTGGAGCCGAGATTCCTCTGCAGGTTGTGGTGAGGACTGCAATGGAACAAACTGTTCACCTGGAATGAATGAAATCCATGGGGGATGCAGAGATCCACTGGCAGCCTCTGGGAAAATTGCTCACGCTGGAGCTGGTGGATGCCAGAGAATGTGATCAAGTGGAGAAAGCCCCTGATCCCAGAGACAGAGAATCCTTGATCCCAAAGATGGAGAGAGAGAATCCCTGATCCCAGAGATGGAGAGAGAGAATCCCTGATCCCAGAGATGGAGAGAGAGAATCCCTGATCCCAGAGACAGAGAGAGCCCCTGATCCCAGAGATGGAGAGAGAGAATCCCTGATCCCAGAGATGGAGAGAGAATCCCTGATCCCAGAGATGGAGAGAGAGAATCCCTGATCCCAGAGATAGAGCCCCTGATCCCAGAGATGGAGAGAGAGAATCCCTGATCCCAGAGATGGAGAGAGAATTCCTGATCCCAGAGATGGAGAGAGAGAATCCCTGATCCCAGAGATAGAGCCCCTGATCCCAGAGATGGAGAGAGAGAATTCCTGATCCCAGAGATGGAGAGAGAATTCCTGATCCCAGAGATGGAGAGAGAGAATTCCTGATCCCAGAGACAGAGAATCCCTGATCCCAGAGATGGAGAGAGAGAATCCCTGATCCCAGAGATGGAGAGAGAGAATTCCTGATCCCAGAGATGGAGAGAGAGAATCCCTGATCCCAGAGATGGAGAGAGAGAATCCCTGATCCCAGAGATGGAGAGAGAGAATCCCTGATCCCAGAGATGGAGAGAGAGAATTCCTGATCCCAGAGACAGAGAATCCTTGATCCCAAAGATGGAGAGAGAGAATCCCTGATCCCAGAGATGGAGAGAGAATTCCTGATCCCAGAGATGGAGAGAGAGAATTCCTGATCCCAGAGACAGAGAATCCCTGATCCCAGAGATGGAGAGAGAATCCCTGATCCCAGAGATGGAGAGAGAGAATCCCTGATCCCAGAGATGGAGAGAGAGAATCCCTGATCCCAGAGATGGAGAGAGAATCCCTGATCCCAGAGATGGAGAGAGAGAATCCCTGATCCCAGAGATGGAGAGAGAGAATCCCTGATCCCAGAGATGGAGAGAGAGAATTCCTGATCCCAGAGATGGAGAGAAAGAATCCCTGATCCCAGAGATAGAGCCCCTGATCCCAGACTAGAGCAGCCCATCCTCGAGGGCTGCACCCCAGGACCAGAGACCCAGGCCCAGCAGTTTTGGGAAGTTTTGTCTGCCCATGGCACGGACCCCACGGTGTGGCAGAGCAGGTTCCTCTCCCTGAGGAACAGAAGATCTCAAGTGAGGAACTGACCAAACCCCAGCCCTGTGTCCCTGCACTGCCAGTGAGGCCTGGGGGGGAAAGGTGTTTTACAGGCTTATTTTACATCTCATTATCCTCTGACTTGTTAATAATAAAATTTACCTTATAGCTTTAAATTTGAACCTGTTTTGCCCTTAGAGTCACAGTCTTTAACTCAAGAGCCTTTTGTTAATTTTTTTCCCCTCTCCTCTGCCCAACTACAACAAAAGAAGGTCAGCAAATGACTTCCATGGGTGCCTGGCATTTGGCCAGTGTCAAACCATGACAAGATAGAGAATTTGTCATGGCTCTTGGCAATCTGTTTTGCTCTCCCCGATAAACAATTTCTAATTTCTAATTTTCCTTTCAAATACTGACTTTTTTTTTTTTTTCAAACAAAGCAAAAAGTTAAAAAAATTCAGTTTTTTCAAAGAAATCTGCGTGGTCCCAAAGAGAATGGAAATCCCATTGCTGTGGGTTGCTGCCTTTCCTGAGCTGTGTCGTGTCACCAGTACAGATCCCAAAGAGGCAGATTCCTTTTACTTTGGTCATCTTAAAAAATATTTCTGGGGGTGTTTTTTTAAATGATTTTTTTTCCTATGGCTTGATTAGTTTGTCTTTGCATAATTCCAGCCTTGCCATTTGCCCAGGAGTTCTCTCTTCTAAATTTAGACCAGGCTGTTATTCCCTTTCATAAGAAGGGCTAATATCCCTTAGGTTAAGAATAATTAGATGCTAATTTTCAAAGCCTAAAAGGAAATTATACTTCTAATTCATCATTTAGAGATAAATAGCTGGTTTAAATGACACATGTAGCACATTAAACAAAGGTCTAGCCAGTTTTTTCCCAAACAAAAATTAACCTCAACACAAATTAAGATTATACAATTCCACTTAGATTAACAACACTAATTAAGTGAACACATTTCAAAAGCTCCTGGGGTTCATGGGAGAAGAAGGAAGAGCAGGAAAACAACCCCAGTTTCATTTTGCTTTCCTGGTTTCCATATGTCCACGTTAACCCTTTACAGCAACTGAGCCTGGACCCCACTGAAAAGTCTCTCTACAGCCAATTTCCGCCCCCCCTGAAAAAAAATTTCCTCCGTTGGAATAAACAGAAGTAATTCCAGAAGAACTGCAGAACCTTCGTTGTATAAAACTGGGAGAAGAAGATCCACCATTAACTCACTGCAGGAATCAGAGTTTCATGGGAAGGGTTCATTTTCTGTGTCACTCTCAACATTTCCTCGCTCTCCTCAGTTAATTTCAAGCGTTTTCTGCTGATGTTTCTGAGATTCTCCAAACCTGCCTCCCCCCTGCTCTGCCATCTCCCAAGCTGCTGTGACCCCTTTGCAGAGCCAACTCTCCATGTTCCTGTTTGGGATGAGCCTGCACATCCCTCGAGCAGCAGGAAGGGAGATTTTCCTCCCTGGGTGTTGCCATTGCTCAGCAGCACTGGGATCAGAAATAAAACCCTCCCAGTTCACCCTCAGGTGTAAATTGCTTGTGCAGAGCAGTGGGGCAACATCGTGGTGTAAAACAAAACCAGTGTAAAATGGGGAGGGCAAACTGCTGAGGGAAATTCCCTGCCTTCCCTATTTCCCCCATTTTCCTGAGTTCCTGTAGCATCACTTTCACCTCCCACATCTTTCTGACCTGGCTTTGCTTCCAGACCACCATGAGATGACAAAACTGCCCAGGACATTCCAGGGGGTACAGCCTATGTGCACTGGCCCATCTGCTCTTTGCCACCTGTCCCCAAAGTGGGGGGCATATATGTGTGTGTGTGTATATATATATGTATATATGTATATATATATATGTATATATGTATACGTGTGTGTGTGTGTGTATATATATATATGTATGTATGTGTATATATATATGTGTGTGTATATGTATGTGTGTGTGTATATATATGTGTATATATATGTATATGTGTGTGTATATGTATATGCATATGTATATGTATATGTATATACACACACATATAAAATAATATTATATATTATATTATATATATTATATTATATATTGCATACTATACATTGTATTATATATATTATATAATATATAATATATAATATATAATATATGATATATAATATATAATATATAACATATAATATATATATATATAATATATATTATATAATATATAATATATAATATATAATATATGATATATTACATATATATATGATATATTACATAGTATATAGTATATAGTATATAGTATATAGTATACAGTATATAGTATTTAGTATATTATTTATACTGCATTATTTATTTTATTTATTTTATATATGATATTTTATATGTCATTATTTTACATATTTTATATCTGATATATTATATATTATTATATAGTATATATTATATATTTTTAAAATTATATATTATAATATATAATTATATATTATAATATTATATATTATCTTCTCTCTCTCCATACATATATATACCTATACATACACACACACATACATATATACATATATATACACACACATATATACATATATACATATACATACATATACATGCATATATATGTATATATGTATATGTGTATATATATGTGTGTGTGTATATATATATATAATACCTGGCTTTCAGCAAACAGAAGTCTCCAGGGAGGTGAACAGGGATTCTGGGGTGTTTAGGCATCAACCCTTGGCAGCACGAGGGGTATATGGTTCTCAGGAATCCTCAGAAGTTTGCAACATGCCCAGATCCATATGGAAATATAGCTTAAGATGAGATTTAAATCCAGCTATTTCCTGGGGAGACACTGCAGGCATGTTGCAAATGAAACAACAACCTGAGCAAGCCTTGTAATTTAATTTAACTGCCTCTCTTTGGGGTGTGTGTCATGCATTCAGAATCAGGCAGCTGAATTCCCAATCAAATATTCTTTTGATATAACAACGGAGTGGAAGGCATGGAAGTGCCTGAAAATAGCTTGCTAACAACCTCATGGAACCTGTGCTTTTGGCAAAAGAAGGAGGCAATTTATGGCTCTGGGCTCAGTACTCATAAATAAGTCCATGCTCCTTTTCCTCTGCTTTGGCAGGGGTTTGGTTGTTCAGATTCTCGATAAATTCTCATACACTCTATAAATTCTCATACAACTCCTCAGGCAGCTGATGGGAATGCACAGACTTTTTGGGGATGTGAATTTATCCTGTTTGAACTGGCACGAGTTCTCTGTGTGTACCTTGTGAGGGAATTGTTCCAGAGCCGAGTACTCCAAATCCACTTCTGCTCCACCACCCTGAGCCCAGACGAGCTGCTTGTATTATTGAACCTGCTTGAAATATTGTTTTCCATAAAGGAAACAGCAGCAAACAAAAAGTTTAGCTTCTAGCCTCCATATTTTGTGATATCTGGTAGCAGCAAAAGGTCTTTTTGAAGTAGATTAACAGCAATTAAAAGTAGATACCTTTCTCTACTGCGGCACAAAATTATGCAGGATAAATGCACATTTTAATCCAGCAGGAGAACAGACCTGTGAAAGAAGCAGGAGGGCAACTGAGGTTTGATTTTGTTGGTTTGTTTTTTTTTTTCATTTGAAGTTTTCTCCAGAGTTTCCCTGGATGAAATTTCCCAGGGTTTCACTGGAAGCAGCCACAGGCAGGCCCTTCCAAGTTCCTGGTGCATCAGCTGGTTTTGAAATCTGTCTTTTCCTTCCCTGTGTCTCAGTTCTCCCTTTATAAATCAGGAAATAATAACTCAGCACTTGTCTTTCCCATTTACATTCTTGGGTGGACAAGGATTGTTCTCCTGGTGTTTGTTTATAAGGAATACAGCAAAATGGGCTGGATTTCATCTGGGACCTGATGTTTTACTGTAAGCAAACTGAAGGAGCAGAGTAAGGACCTGGGGCCCAAATGAAATTCTTCAAAGTTTTTTAAAGGACTTCAACTTTTTGCAGTAGAAATCTAAGTTTAATTCATTTATTCACTTGGCAACTTGCTCCTACCAAACCCCACTAAGATCAGAAGTATTGGGAAGAATCTCTACCTGATCCTGTGCCTGAAATGTTTGTTGAACGGGAGAAGACAAATCTGTATGAATAATTTGGAGGAAAAAAAACAACCAACCAGACTTGCAGCTCACATATCCCAAAGTGCACATTCCCCCCAAAATTTTATTTGTTCACCTTAGCAAGATTTCATATACATTCAGTATTTTGTTCAGGGAAATGACCAGCATGGACTGTTCAAACATGATAAAGCTGGAAAACAGCACATAGAAAATTCAATGACACAAGAATACCACATTCAGAAAATGCACTGCCTGTTTCAGGAGAAATCTTTTAAACCCAGTCAAACTTGTACAACATCCAGGCAAAAAAGCTGCTGCAGGCAGAAGGAAAAAAAAAAATACAAAACCATTTTTTCGGCAACCAAAAACTGGCAAAGCAAAAATTGTATACAATTCCCACAGTCATATTGTCAGGAAGAACTGAGTATTCAGTGAAATTCAGGGAGGTTTTCTATCATTGGCTGAGTGGACTTGCTCTGAAAGTGGAAATCTGCTGAAATTCTGGGCAGGTTTGTGTTTTCCTACTTCAGAAAATGGTTTACAAGGGCTGAGTTGGCAGCTGATAAAAAAAATTTGGATTAATGCGAGAAAGCCTCATTCTTTGGTTGAGACATTGAGAACTGTAAAATCATGTTTATTTTCACCATTAACACATGGAGGTTTTTGCCTCTGAAAAAGATCTTGATGTTAGCAGGGTGAGTAAGGAGAGGCTGCCCTGGGTTTGGGCTCAGTGCTGAGACAGAAATGTGCATTAAGCAGAGCTCTGAGCCATCGTGGGACTGACGGATGTGCTATTTCTCGTGTGATGGTCGCCATCCAGAGCTCTCCTCCTCAGCAATTCATTTCCCCTTAGCTCACATTTGCTATTTTCTCCTTCTCTGTCAGCATGAGAAATATGCAGCGTGCTCTGCGGAGAAGGAATGACATTTCACTCCAATCCCTGAGACAAATGCTCCATCTCCTCCCGGGAAATCAGAGCTTCAATTACATCTATCAAGCTGGGGGGAAGAGCTGTATTTTAATGCACCTCTGTAGTGTCTTGTGGTTTTTGTAACACTGTCGTTTATGAAGTACCTTCACAAACATTTGAGTGTGTGAGGGGTGCAGGCAGAGAGCAGATGCTGCTGTGAGAGCAGCTCTCTCACCACCTGTTGGATTTTTTTCTTCCTGGCAAAGGATAACACTGGTGCAGGTCCCAAATCTGTCTGGAGCTAAGTGCAACACTTTGAAGACCAACTGGCTTTTCTCTTTAGCTCTGCTGTCGGAAGAGATCATCTGGGAATAATTGGTGTCAACAGCCTGTCCCCTCGAGTTCATTTTCAACCTTGTCTTGCTTATCCAAACCACATTAAGACAGGAAAGAGGATCAAGGTATCTCTGGGTAGGATGTGGAGTTGATTACCCAGCAGGGATTCAGCCTGGGCCAGCTGAAACCTTGCTGGATGAATCACTGAGTTGCTCTGTGCCTCAGTAGCTTTATTTTAAAATGAAGTTCCTAATAAAACTCCACTGAGACATGAGCAGCAGTAGCTCAAGGCCAACAGGCACACCTAGAACTGGGCACTTGCACTTCTGCAGAGCAATAAGACCTTTTTTAACGGACTTCAATCAGAATAAGGTGCTGCAGCCTGTCAGTGTTGCCTTTCAAAAAATTGAAAAAGTCAGGCAGGGAAATTTTGTAAAGAAGCTGTGTGGAACCCATTTGCTTACTCCAAGCAGAGAAGCAAGAAATATTCCTGGCATAATCTTTCTTCTTTTCAGTGCTATTGATTTTCAGGACATTCAGGCCTGGAAAAGGAGAATATTCCTTTACACAATGCACAATTTATCCTTGGAGCTGGTGGAGCAAAATAAAGAATATAAAAATCAGAAGACATTTATTTGGATAGTGGGCAGCAGTTAAATATTTGGGATTTGAATAATCTTGCAAAGTACACAAAGCCTCAAAAACATCAGACAGTAGATCTGAATTGAGTGTGGAAACTGGACTACTGAACTTTCCCTACCCTGGGATGAAGAGGGGTTGGTGACCTGCTTCACCTCAGTCTGTGCAAATTAAATCATCCCTGTGATTCTCCAGCCCCCAGCTCTTTGCAGCAGAGACTGTGCTCCCCCCAGCACGGAAATCTTGGCTGTCACTCCCAGCAGAGATCTGAGAGCTTGGTGGGATGTCGGAGCCATCCCTTGGAGGTTTCAGGCAGGACATTTCCACTGCCAGGTCAGGGTGGCTTCGAGGGGACCTCCCAGCACTCGGCTGTTCTCACTCCCCATCTGGCCCCTCTCTGATCTCTGCCCTGTACTCCTGCCAGGTTTCACACCACAGAATCCTGATGCTGGGAAGGTTTTACAAGTGATGACTGATGTCCAGCCTCTGGGACATCAGAGCCTTGTCCTATTTGTGCTTTCAGACTGACAGATACATTCAGCCTCCGTGGCTGCAGCTCTTTCACCAGTGCCAAGTTCACTTTAAATAACAGAAAAAAATGGGCTGTTTCAATCTGCACGGGTTTTTTTCTGTTTCCTAGAGCTCCTTCTATGGTTTTTGAGACTTTTCAGTCCAAAAAGTCCACTGAGATGACAAGTGCCAATGACCCTTCTTGCGACAAGGGAACAAGGCAGTTTTCCTGCAGAAATTCTCTGGGGGAGCCAAGCAAATGCTGTGTTTGTTTTTGCTGGCAAACCTGGCAGCAGCAGAGACGTGGCTGGGACCAGGCTCACCTGATGCTGAAGGCTGGGAGCTTTTCAGAGTCACTGGACACAGAGAGGTCCCTTAGCATCTGTTTGGTGACAAAAAACAGGATGAAGATGAGACCAAGACTTCATTATTCCAACCTCTGTCTCTGCCATGCAGGAGAACTGTGCTATATCCATGTCCATCCTGACACTGCCAGCATCAGGTTGACTTATTTATCTTCATCTTACAGGGTCAGATTATATTGCTGCATCAGGACTGCTCTGGAGTTAAATTAATCCAGTTGTGGCAGCCTCCATGTGTAGCTCCACAACAACTCCTTGCCTGACACCATGAAACCTCAATAAATCTGAAATTACTGCAGCAACCCTGTGTAAATCTCACAGCTCCAAAGGAGAGATGGCAAAAAGGACCTTTCTGGTTATAAAACAAGTATTGGTTGTAGAATAAGACAGGGTTGGGCACCAAGGGTGTGCAGTGAAGACTTTAAATCTTGCCAGCCTTGCTCAATTTAAGGGGTGTTTTTTCAAAATGTTTCAAAGTTCAGGTTTTGTCCAAATGCATATCCCACGTATCTGAACCCTGTGTAACAGGAAACCTCGGCCATGAGTCTCACGTGACTTTCTTATGAGATTTCCAGCTTTTCTCCTTCTGCTCTTGGCTTGAAGCACCATGAGAATATTTTCTTACGTGGTATTTCCACACTTTTAGCTTCAAATTCTGGGCCTGAAAAACTTTAAGAGTGAGGTGGATTCCTTATTTAAACTAAAACTGGGATCATGCTACAGGTTTGTGTCCTGGGAGTGCATAAATAAAAGACACAGGAGACAAATCCTCTTGACATTGGGGACTTAATACTGAGAGATAAATAATGATTTCTCATCAACACTACCAAGGTGTTGTTTCAAGGCACTGTCCTGTGATAATGACACTCATCTCGAGCCCTTTCCCTTTTCAAGGCAGTGGATCCTCAGCACAGGAGCTGACACAGACAAGAGTAGGGGCTCATGTGTTGTTTCAAGGAGCTGAATTCTTACTTGGCAGGCTCAGGAGGAGTCATGTCAAGAGCTGCTTATTTCTAATATTGTACAGAGAATTCCTCCCACTATTTCTTCCAGATGCTGTCCATCTCATTTATTTATTTATTTGGATTAGCTGTATTAAAATATAACATGCTTCCAAATGCTTTGCTCCCAAATTCCCAAGGGACGGCCCTTTCTCATGGGGATGGATGTCCTTAAGCTGTTTAACATGCTTAACTCCCCCTGCTCAGAACAAGGGGAAAGTTCCTGACTCCAGAGTACCCAGGATCTCACAGAAAGCTTTGAGCACTTGGTATTGAAGGAGTCAGGAAAAGGAATGTAGCAAAACACTGGGCAGGGAGACAAGAAAAATCTGCAGCTTTTCCAGTGACTGTGGCACTGATCTGGCTATCGAGCACCTGAGCAAGGAATTGCTGAGCCTTTCAGCAGGTTCCTGATGGACTCAGAAGGTGAAAAACAAAAGGATGCGTGCAAGTGAGCTCTTTGAGCCTTGTTTGATGAGGACTTACCTAGTTTTGAGTTTTTTTAGACCCGCATCAAGGCGCAGGGATCGTCTGAATAAACCAGGGGCACATGCACATTTTCATTTGGTTTGGTGTGGAGATTAGGGAGGCTGATTGTACAAAAAGGGAAAGTTCTCCTTGGTTTCTGAAGCTCGGTGGAGTGCAGTCACTTGGATCAAGTTTTCCTTGGCAATGGAGTTGACTGAAATCCACAGCTGAGGTTTGGCTTTATGGGGAGGGGTGGAATCACAAAATGGCTCTGAAGGTGGAGCTGTCAGAGAGTGTTGAGGCTGAAAGGTCGACCACAGGGTCTTTGTGGCTCTCTCTTTCTCCTCCACTGCCCCTAAATGAGAGCAGTGGGAACTTTGAAAGAGGAGAACAGAGGGATAAAGCCTTTAAATGCCAAGGAAACGCCTGGCAGATGCTGGACCCTCAGAATACCATCCACTGAAGCCTTGCCCAGTCTTTGAGTGGCTCTGCTCATGCTCCCAGCACTCACAGACATCCTTCCTGGAAAGATTTGGCCCTGTTTCACCGGTTCAGACCCGGATCCTTTCAACTATCACCACACCTACTCCTACTTCCCCATCCCGCGAGGCCCTCAGGCCGGCAGCCCGGCGCGCCCAGCCGCTTACACATCCTCCCCGCTCTCGCTCAGGGAGATGGAGTGGATTTTAATGGTTGGCACTTTGCAGTTCTCGTGGCCGAGGCTCCCTGAAGCTCCTGGACAGCAGCATTCCTGCAGGAACCCTTTGCTCTTGGCTTTGGCAGCCGTGCAGTCTTTGGAGACGGCGGTTTTGGTGGGCACGCCCTGCACGGCCGAGAAGATCTTCCACTCGCAGACCCCGTCCGACTTGGAAATCTTGTAGAAGGTTTCTCCCGACCCCACAGGGATCCGCACCACCCCTTTGCCACTCTCCATGCCCTGGCCAGCAGGATGGTTGAGGTTGAAGCTGGGGGTTTGCTTCTTCGCTGGCTGCTTCCTCAGGAGGCACTGAGCTTTCAGCACGTTCTGGAACGCTTTCTTGAACTCTTGACTTGAGCATGGATAGATGATGGGGTTGATGCAGCTGTTTAAATATCCCAGCCAAAATGTTATTTTAAAAAGTGTGTCCGGGGGTTTGATTGCAGGAAAGAAAGAACCTAAAATGGAAAATACGCAGAGTGTTAGGGCAGAGGCAGTGAGGAATTGCAGGTAACCAAAGAAACTAAAACACTGGAAAAAATAAATAGGATTCTGTTCCGTCTTGAAAAAATCATGACTGGAAGGACAATTCCTGCAGGAACAAGGGTTTTGGGATCTATGGTGTCACACAGTTACATGGATGTTCCATGAGAAATCAGTTCAAGAGAGCTATTTTATAATTGCAAGCATTATATTCCCATATAGAGCTAGAGAGGCAGCCAGAGAGCTGATTCCAGGGATAGGGGAAAATTCCCTCCTCAGGGACTCCTAACTCAAGATTAATTACCCAGATGACAGAAGTATCTTTAAGGTCATCACATGGGGCTTCAGATGGCAAGAAAATCACACCATTTCAGAAGGGTTAGTGAAAAGAGGGGTTAGAGTTGACTGTGTTACATGAAATGATAAATTATTGGGTACTGATATTGCCCAAAACCTTCAGAAAATCTAACTATCTACATCCTGCCTCATGGAATACTGCTAAAATTGAGAAAATTGAGAGAAGTTAAAGGAAAGATTCCTTCTCATACCAAGGAACACTGGGGAGGGTCTCTTAGGGAGCCATGAGATGTGTGTATATATCTATATCTATATCTATATCTATATCTATATCTATATCTATATCTATATCTATATCTCTATATTTATATATAATTATATTCAATATATATTCAATATATATCAATATATTAATATATTTATAATATTATTTATATTATGTATATGTATATGTATATGTATATGTATATGTATATATTTATACATATATTTATATTTATATTTATATTTATATTTATATTTATATTTATACACAGATATTCTGAAATGCACTTTCCATGTTACCTTCCCAAAATGACTCAAAGAGCAAGAACTTCGATGGCTCCTTACCAAGGAAAGTACTTTGGCATTTCTTTTTCTATAGAATTATGAGTTATCTGCTGATTTAAAATCTTGGCAATGTTTTTCCTGATGCCAAACCTTTGGTTTTATTTAAAAAAATTAAAAATCCCAGAAACAAAATTGACTTGTTTTGGAATTTATATTCAAATTTATAATAAACAGGACTTTTAGCACTGGCAAAGCCTTGTCTTCCTGCTTCCCCTGTAATAACTGTAAGCATGAGGAAAGAAATACATTCTTTGGAAGGTTTAGGCATCGATGCATCCATCATCCTCTGCAGTTTAACCGTGTCTGGGATCAGCTCCCAAGCTTTACAGGGATTGATCTGTTCCTGGACCTCTCTTGGCCCAGGAAAAGCTGATAATGCTCTCTGAGGGTGCTCTGACAGAAATCTGAGAGCTGCCCGAACCATTTTCCTCACTCTTGGTCAAACAAAGCTGCAGCATTTGTAGCAAATGCCTGCCAGTGGCCAGAGCAATTCTTGGGGTGGTTCTGCGTGTGTGGGAACGCACCAGAACCCACCTGGGCTGCTCCTGGTGCAGAGGATCCATCTCCTGCTCATCCTGCAGGGCATTCCTGCCCAGGAACCTGCAGAGATCTCGTGGTGGCAGCAGCTTCTGCACCCGAGCAGAGCCCATGGCCTGGGCACACTGCGGCCAGGGAGGGGACATGGGGCAGTGAGAGGAGCCGTGCAGGCCTCTCTGACCTGGGAGCGGGGCTTTGTGTGTGCTACAGCAGCAGGGAAGTGACACCAGGGCAGGATCAACACAGCGTGCTTTGGGTTGGGAGGGACCTTAAATCCCACCCAGTGCCACCCCTGCCATGGGCAGGGACAGCTCCCACTCGCCCAGGCTGCTCCAAACCCTCTCCAGCCTGGCCTGGGACACTTCCAGGGATCCAGGGACAGCCACAGCTGCTCTGGAAATTCCATCCCAGCCCCTCTCCACCCTCACAGGGTGGAATTCCTTCCCAATATCCCCTCTAACCCTGCCCTCTGGCAGTTTGAAGCCATTCCCTCTTGCCCCTCAAGGCTTAGTCCCAAGTCTCTCTCCAGGTGTCTTGGAGCCTCTGGGGGCACTGAGCCTTTCCCAAAGCTCTCTTGGAGCCTCTGGGGACACTGAGCCTTTCTCAAAGCTCTCTTGGAGCCTCTGGGGACACTGAGCCTTTCCCAAAGCTGTCCCTTCCCCAGGCAGTGCAGAACGTGCCACAGGAGCTCTGTCTCTGTACCAAACCTCTGATTCCAGCCTCAGGTATGATCTGGCCACCAAGCATGGCCCTCACTGCCTCCATGATGGCTTCTGGTTGCCCCAAGCTGGCCCAGGTAGAGCAGTTTCATTATTGCTTTCAGTATCAACCAGATTTTAAGACCAAAAAGGTTTTGCTAAGGAAAACAAACGCTGTCTTGCAGTGAAGCACAAGCAAGCATGCGCATCCACAACCTAAAATTTTTCTCAGCAAATTAATGCTTCTCTCCTTTAGTGAAAACCAACTGAATAACATTCTCAAAGAACTTTTTGGCTGAAGTCATTGGCAGATGAAAAATAATGAAAGGCTTCTAAATGCCCAAATCACGCTCAATTTTTTGGTTTGTTTCCTCATTTAAATGCAGTGTATCTGCTGCTTTCCCTTTTTGTGGTGAGACAAAAGGTGAACCAAATCCCGCTTTAGGGAATCAGCTATGTGAGGCCAAGTGTAAAAATGGGTAAACAATAACAATTCCTGTTTGCTACAACTCCTCGCTCTCTCCAGATGGAATGCAAAGGCTGTGCCAAAGTCTGATAAAAATAGAAAACAGCCAGTGTCAGACTCTGTCCCTTGCTCTTTTTTTGGGGTGGGATCTGCATGTTAATTTATTAATGTCGCCTTTTTTGGTTCATCGGTGGAGAGCCTTGTTGCCTTGGAGTAACACACAGTGCAAGAAAATGAAGGAGTTTTAACAGCACAGGGACTTTGCTCTCTGCAAACCCCTCTATTCACTGGCTCTCAGAGAATCATGGAATGGTTTGGGTTGGAAATCATCTCATTCCAACCCTCTGCCATGGGCAGGGATACCTTCTGCTGTCCCAGAGTGCTCCTGGGACACTTGGACACTTCCAGGGATGGAGCAGCCACAGCTTCTCTGAGAATTCCATCCCAGCCCCTCCCCACCCTCACAGGAGGAATTTCTTCCCAATATCCCAATAATCCAAGTGTATCCTCCTTCACCCCAAAGCCATTCCCCCTGTGTTTTCAGTGCATGCCCTGGTAAAAACTCCCTCTCCAGCCTCCCCGTAGGGTGTGTTTGACACTCAGGGGCCACAGAAATCTCTGTCCTTCTCTTGCAGCCACACAGTTACCTCTGTAGCTCAGAACCATTCCCTAATCTTTCCTGTTGGCTACCTGAGTATCTAGGAAAAGGGGAAAAATATCTTATTTTCCAAATCCTTGAGGAATGGTGTTCCTCCCCACAGAGTCCTAAGAACGTGTCCCTTTCTTCCAAACCTTTAATATTCAGAGATGTTGTGATCAATCTCAGTGGCTGGTGGATCTGGTAATGAGCAGGAGGCATTTTCAAACCTGGTGACAAAGAGATTTTGTCAGTGCTGAGCACTCAGAATGGACAGCCCAGGTCAGATGAACTCAAAGGAGAAATAAAACAAGGATTTTGGTTGTTTTTTGTTTTTTTTTAAACAATGACCATAATTAATCATGAGATTAAACAAGAGTGGTGAATTATCTCTTTTTTAGGGTGTGTGGGACATGTTCCCTACTGAGCAGTGAGCTCAGGGAGAGCAGGTGGAGCTGGGATGAGCATTTCCATGCAATCCTTCACCATTCGGTGACTGCCAGTGTGTGTCAGACAAAGTTTGGGCACTTGGACACCATCAGCCAGGGCTGAGAAAACAGAATCAATGCATCTAATTCTCTGAGCAAATTTTTCCAATCCTCTCAACTCCAGACCAGGTGGAATCACAGGTGCCATCCAGGTGTCCTCCAGCAGAGCTGGAAGGTGAACAGCAACTAAGATATTAAGTTTTCACCCTTGAAATTAATTCTCTGTGCTGTTCACTGGTCTTAATATCTTCCTTTGCACACTGTCTGGAATTAAATGGTAAATAGTGGCAAAAGTTTAAAGGTTTCACCTAACGCTGTCTCCCTGCAGTCTGTGCTGGAGGAACAGTAAAGAAAGCTTCAAGAGGTGTTTTCATGCATTTTGAATCATGGATTGAGTAAATGATGCTGGAATTCCTGCTTTGTTTTCAAAAGGTTGGGGACACTCAAGTGTCAGTAGCAAAATACAATTTCTTCTTGTAAAATGAAATAAAATAAAATGTACTATGAGCCTCCTGAGATCTTTTGCCATTAGGTATTTCATCACTCATCCCTGGAAATGTCAGGATTGCATTTTCTTCCCTCATCATTTATTTTCCTGTTTGACATCTGGAAGTCTCTGCAGCTCTGAGAGATAAGTCTGCCACGTCCCTCCTGGTGAGTAAGTGCCAATTCACTCTCAAAGATGTAATTTGACTTCGTCATTTGTCACAAGAGTTGCCTGATTATGGGTTGTTTAAAAACCAGCCCTGATGTCTGCATCATTTCATTGATGGGCAGCAGAGACGGTTTTGGAACCTGCCAGACTGTAAAAACTTGTGTTGTTTACTCTGCATCATCGCTGCCAGCACCATGGGAATCAGATCCTTTATATTTGTGTGACCCATGAACTCTTTGTGGTGTTAAAACCATCTCAGCTACAAACCCATCTCTGTTACTGAATCTGGTTTAGGTTTGCTGCTTTTTGCCCCCTTTTTTTATTTTTGTGTAGCTTCAATTTGGTGACTGAGGCAGAGCACAGAGGTCATGTGGGGGTGATGCTGCTTCAGGGTTTGGGGGAGACCAGGGCTGTGTCCATAGAGAATCCTGAATTGGTTTGGGTTGGAAAGGACCTTAAACCCCACCAGTGCCACCCCTGCCATGGCAGGGACACCTCCCCCTGTCCCAGGCTGCTCCAGCCTGGCCTTGGGCACTACCAGGGATCCAGGGGCAGCCACAGCTTCTCTGGGAATTCCATCCCAGCCCCTCCCCACCTTCCCAGGGAACAATTCCTTCCCAATGTCCCATCTAAATCTCCACTTCTCCATTCTGAAGCCATTCCCTGTGCCCTGTCCCTCCATCCCTTGTCCCAAGTCCCTCTCCAACTCTTGGAGCCCCTTCAGGCTGGGAACAGGATGAGTGCTCTGGTTACAGGGAAGCAAAGCTCACACCTCAGGTCCTGCCTTGGAGCAGTCAGTCCAGAGGGTAGCAGCTCCTCCAGAGCCATAAAAACCCAGAGGAAGAAGCACAGAGGAGAGTTGATATCCCAAAAGGAATGAACTGTGTGCCAGGGCCTCCCTACATCTCTCATGGCTCTACAAACATTGATAAATATGCTACATGTTGTGTTCCCAAGCCCAGTGCTAGCTCTAAACTTTATTCCCTAAGACAAGTGTTCTATACTGCATCTCAGGGCATGACACAATCTGCCCTCTGGAAAGTGTATTTATAAATATAAGTGTATATTTATATATATATATACACATATATATATATGTTGCTGCAGACATTCAGCAGCTGCCCCCTGTGCACACATGACCTCCCCCATATGCTCTCACTGCTCCCTTATGGGAAGTATCGTTTATGGAATAAAAAATGGCATCAAGGAACCCTAGGACAGCAAGAAATGATCCTGGACTCTGCACAATCCAATTAACACAACCAGTGCAGAAAAAGCAGTGATGTGAGGAAGTCTTGCACTTTCCAGATGTGCCTCCCCAGGGTCTGGAATATTGTGGCTGTTCCAGAGGGAAAATGAGAGGGACTTTGTGCTTGGCTATCCCTGGTCCATAAAAAACAGACACAGAAGGAGGAGCGGGTTTGTTTTCCCTCCCAAAGCCCTGCATTCAGCTCTGTGCAGCACCAGGAGGGTGTCTGGGCACAGGTGAGAGGTGAAAAGCTCAGGCAGCAGGAATGGGTCGGTCTGGGAACACTGCTCTGATGATTTGGATTATTTCAGGCCTAATTTATGCTCTGTTTCATATTGTACCCACTTAGGATGGATGATATTTCTGGCAAATGTCTCAGCAAGCAACTATTTCCAGATTCGCTGCGGGCAGCTGCAGATTTAGAAAGCTGATAAAAAACCATGGGAAGGTAAACTGAGGTTTTGTTACCCTTGTAAACACGAATAATCACATTGTTTCACAAATCAGTCTAATTGTCACTCCAGTTCCAGTTCCTAAGCTGTGGAATGGGTCTGGATCCCATTGCTGACATTTTGGAGATATTTGATATTTGCCCTCAAGCCCTCGCTCTTGAAGTCATTCACTTACAATAAAATAATAATTTTCCTTTAAAAATTAAAAAAAAAAAACAACCAGAGAATAGTTTGAGAAGCTGGGCCTATCTCAGGCTGTCTCATGAGCTTTTTGTCTGTCATGATTTTGGAATCCTTGGAGCTAGAAACAAGGAATTATCTCCTTCAGCAAGAGCCAAGCGTCTCCCCCGTTATCCAAATTGCAGACAAATCCTGACATTTGCCCAGCAGGGTGGGAGAATCACTCACCACAGCCTTTCCATCACTCCCCAGCCCTGGATTGTGCTGTGGCATTTGGGAATGAGTGAGAGATGACACTCCTGCCTCCTTTACTCCGGGGACTTGCAAGTGGTGGCTGTGTGAGGAGGGATATTCTGGGACAAGGATGTGGCTCCGTGACAGGATCTCCTGAAGCAGAGCACAGCTATCCCACCTTCCCTCCCTTGGTTTTAGTATAAATCAGTATAAAAAGTTTTTTAACATTGATTCTTCCCCTCCTTTGCTGTGTTTTGAGCCACTGGGAGGCATTTCAGGATTTGGGAATGGTGGAGAAATGTTGGCCCAGGGATGTCTGTGGGATCTTTGTCATTAGCTGAGTTACTGACACAGACCAACAGTGCCTTTCCAGTCTGTGATTATGAAAAATGCCCCTTGTGATCAGCAAAAAACCTAAAAAAATCCCTTGCCATGGAAATGTCTTGGCTGTTTATCCTCATGGCTGAAGTTCTCCCCATTCAATGGTTTAACTCACACACACCCCCCTGTGCTCTGCAACTCCAGGAGTGCAAACATCCTTCCTCTCCCTGAGCAGGGCTCCAGAGAAAGAGCTGGAGCTTTATTCTGGGGGGGTTTTCCCACTTTTATATATTTTTTTTTCTCTCTTTCTCACTGAGGGAACACTGAAATATTCATGTGGGGAGTCTGTGTTGGTGTGTGTTGCTACTCTGAGCCTTTTGACCCTCTGAGAGGTCATGTTATGTCAACAGCAGAGATGGAAAAATGCACTTTATTTTTCTGGCTTATGTCTAATGAAAGTAGAGTGGTTCTCTTTGACTCCAGTTAAAAAAATTACCACAAAATAGTAAACAGAAACCAGCTGCAGACAGGATTAGAGGATTCCCTTGACAGTGTCTGTGTCAGTTCACAGGACTCATTTACTCCTCGACCACAAACACAAACACCCTCCAGCGCATCCTCTTTTTTGCTTTAATTACAAGAATGACTGACAAATGTTAAACCCTTCCTCTCCCTTGCCCACTTTAGGATTTTTTTTCCTGTGGCCTCCTAGCTTGGACTTTCTCTTTTCATTTCTTCCAGCTTTGGGAAGCAGCACCTACACCCAGAGCTGAGCCACAGGAAACAGACCCCAAGCAAAGTTCTGGGAACTTGTTCTCCTCTGAGGGTTTGTTAAGATAAATCATCAATCTCAGGCTGGGATCATTTTTTGCAACACCCCCAACGCTTTTTCTCCATCAGTTCTCTGCACGTTTCACCTTAAAAAAAACCTCCAAGCACTGTCTTTTATGCTGCTGATAAAAAAGATTTTGAAGAATTCCCAGAACAACACATCAATTTCAGTTACAGGACAAGGTCTGTTCTGTCACTTGTAACATGAAAACTTTTCATCACTGGGGGCTTTCACTGATTTCTGGGCTCTTCCAGCTCTGAGTCTTTCTACATCTATCTATCTATCTATCTATCTATCTATCTATCTATCTATCTATCTATCTATCTATCTATCTATCTCCTATATCCCTTTCTCTATCTATCTATATCCTATGTCCCTTTCTAGGAATTGCAAGAGGAGAACACAAAGCCAGAATTGCAGGTTGTGATTGGGAATGCAGAGCCCAGACTGCCCAGATGAAGCACCCAGATCTGAGCCTCTCCCCACAAAGCCCAGGAGCTGCAGATAAGGTCAGGCTCTTCCCCTTAGCCCTCTCTGAGAGATGCAGACGGGCTCAAAGTTGCTCTTTCCTGGCTCTGTTTTGTTGTTTTGTGTGCCTGGTGGTCACTGAACGGCCAGTTGAAGCCATCATTGATGCCAGCTCTGCTTGGTTCTGCTCACAGGAATGAAAACCTGACTTCTTCCAAGAGAAACCAAAGTTCTGACAACCTTGTGTGGTACAGAAGTGTTGTGAGCAGTGAGTTCACACTCCAGCATGCATAGGAAAAGCAAATATTAGCCTCACTTATTTTCCTGCAACAGGATTATAATTTCCTGGCTTTTTCCACAAACAGCCAGCTAAGGGAGAAGAAGGAGTGTTGGATTATTGGGCTGAAGGACTTTGCACTGACCCTTTGGAATGAAACTTCATCCAAGACAGTAAGAAAAAACCCCCATTCCTCACAAAGACTGCAACTGGTACCTTTACACCCCAGCTTCAGTTCAGGTTATTTTTTACGGCAGGGATACTCCAGCTGTTTCTCCATCAGCCAACATGGATATTGTGCCTTTCTCAGTATCCTTCTATCTCTCTTGTAATTCCCATACCTGCACCTCAAGGCTTTCTGCCCTGTTTTATTACACACTTGAATAAACCCAGTGTTTCTTGCTTGGATGCAGCTCTTGGCTGTCAGAATGGATGTCAGTGGATGTGGAAATTTTGAAGGTGCTGTAGATCAGAATGAAGTTAATCTAGGTTTGGGGAAGTCGTGCTGCATGGAATGAGCACAGCTGTCTGAAGAGGTCTGTGTAGCAGTTTTGGGGTGTCTGTCTCATGGGCAATCTGCACTGGAATCATGGAATTACAGGCATTTAGGTTGGAAAAGATCTCTTGGATCACTGAGTCCAACCATCCACCTATAAACGATGTCCCTGCGTGGCACCTCCACACCTGTCCAATCCCTCCAGAACTGCTTGGTGAGACCATGTTTTGGTCTGTCCCATGGCCACAGAGCTGCAGAGCCCAGCTAACAGCCATGTGTGCTCTGAGCTCCACCAGGGTTTCAACAAGGAGCATTTTATACACCTGGAAACTCTGATCCCTGCTGCAAGATCCTGTCAGGATCACTTCCCTTCCCTTTCCCAACTGGACCTGGCTGCAGGACAGACCTGAGTGTGGCTGCTGTCTTTTGGAAAGTGCTCTGCATCAAGATGTGAGTCCTTAGCTTTTTTGAGGACTTTTTTAGTGACACTTGCCAGTTTAATCAGTTTCTTAATCAGCAGCAAATAGCTTTTGAAAGCCCTATAATATATGCTTTAAAAATAACCGAGTAACCCCCAAAAACAGAGGAAAAAACCTCCAGTTTCCTTACAAGGGATCAAAGGAAGATGCAAAACCATTCTGGAGCCCAGAAGATTTCTTAAATCCAAAGCAAATTTATTAACAACAGCTCTGTGTGGGCAACCACATTTGCAGATGAAAAGTGTGTTTAATGCATTCTCCCAAACCCTTTCTGAGTATGTTTCAGTCATCTTGGCAAGCAGCATTCCAACGTGCTGACATCCCGGCCAGCACCAGCCAGGCCCTTGGGGGCTCCTCCTTAGGAAACAGCTCCAATCCAGCACATCCCAGCATTGACCAAGAGGAAAAAATTCTGAATTTTGGGGGTTTTTCACATTAGCAACAGGTTTTTTGTGTGAATTGATAAATCTTGCTAAAACCACTAGAGGTTAATTGAAAAAGAACAGTTATTTGTAAGATTGAAAAAAGCAGAATTAAAAAAAAATGGGAAATAAAACCCCCAAATCTTTCTTTTCATGTTTAGGTAAGGCTGCTTTACATTTTTCTTAGTGGTCCATATTGTTGTCTTACTAACTAAAGCTCCTTACTAACTAAAGCTAAATAAAATCTTACTTTATTTTTCCTGTGGTTTTGCCTGTGTTTTAAGATAGTCAGAAAGCATAAAAGCAGAATCCCTTTCCATAAAAAAAAAACCCTGAAATTGAGCAAGTCACAGATTTTAGTTTCCACGCTTGAAAACCCCAATATTTAATGGCAGAGCCCAACTCAGTGTGATGAGCCACATCCCTCACCCTCAGATATAGGTATGAAATTAGTATTCTGCCTTTACATCCTGCAACTGCATCAAAGGTAACTGAGCAAGGTTTAATTAAAATTCTAATTACTTCTTTATATTCCAGCAAAGCAGAACAAATCCCCAGCTTTGCTCCCCTTTGGAATGACAACTGGAGAATAAATATTCATCTCCAGCATGGTGGCTGAACCAGTGTTGGGCCAGTGGGCTCAGCGTGTTCCCAGAAAAGATGCAAAGCAGGGCAGTATAAAATTGGTTGGAAGGATCCACACTGCTGTCTCCTGACGGGTCATATGAAAAATTGGATTAGAAGATTAACTTTGTTTGGAGTTATGGTATCTCACAGGATGAATTTCCTGATAGGAAAATGATGTTTTTTCCTTAGAGGGGAAATCATCAGTGCTGAGCACTCCGTGAGATCTGTGAACAGCTGCTTCAACCCTGAATGTATTTATATCCTGACCTTTTATACGTTTAAGTCACCTGGCTGCAAACATAAACACACAAACCCCTAAAGATCCTGTTCCTATAGCAGAGATGGTCACAAATATCTGCTCCAGCTCACAAAGAGGATTTTCTATGTGGGAAAAGTACAAGCCTGTTTCCCTGGTTTTCAGAATTTTGTTTCTCATCACCAGAGACATTTGGTCTCATTTGAGCATTTCTTTCACGCTCCCTGCTTTGTGGTGGTGAGTGTTTTGTTTTTTTGACAGCTTTGCAGGACAAAATTGTTCCCTCAGAGCTTTTCTGATCAGCGTTATCACACCCAGCCACAAGCACAGCCCTCCCTGCACAGAAGGCTCTGGAAGACACACAGGGGTTGGCTCTACTTACCAAGAGGCATTACTACAAAAAATGGGAGCCAGCAGAGAACGAAGCATCCTACCACTATTCCCAGGGTCTTGGCAGCTTTCTTTTCCCTGGAGAACTTGAGCAGGCGCACAGAGAAGTGGTGCTTGCTCTTGGGGTTGGGCACGGAGCCGCTCGCACCGGGTGCATTTTTGCGGTGGATGCGGAGGGTCACCTCCTCGGAATGGGATCTCTCCGTCTTCAGCCCAGAGCTCAGCCCTTTGTTTTCCCTTTTGGCCACCACGTAGACGCGGCAGTACATCACCAGGATGATGATCAGGGGCAGGTAGAAGGAGCCCAGCGCCGAGAACAAGACGTAGCCAGGCTCCTCGGTGATCTGGCAGATAGTCTCATCCTCGGGGGCTGGCTCCTTCCAGCCAAAAAGGGGCCCGATGGAGATGACCAGGGACAGAGCCCAGACACACAGCAGGGCCAGGAGGCCCCTCCTCTCGGTCACTATGCTGGGGTACCTCAGCGGGTAGCTCACCCCGATGTATCGGTCGATGGAGATGATGCAGAGGCTCATGATGGAGGCAGTGCAGCAAAGCACGTCAACAGCTGCCCAGATGTTGCAGAAGATCCTCCCAAAGACCCAGTAGCCCAAAATCTCCATGGTAGCTGAGAAAGGCAGGACGGTAGAAGTCAGGAGGAGGTCAGCTACAGCCAGGTTGATGATGTAATAGTGGGTGACACTCTGGAGGTGTCTGTGGCAGGCTACAGACAGGATAACCAGGATATTCCCCAAAACCCCAAAAACAATCAGCCCCCCTAGAATAACACCCAGTAAGATGGCCTTGGAAATGTTCACGGGCTCCACAGAGTGGGTGCAGTTGGAGCACTCGGAGGAGTTTCCAGGGAGGAAAGCCATGGCTGGAAATGTCCATGTGAGGCTGCTGAACTTTCCAGGCAGGAACAGGGACAAGATCAGTTCTTGGAAGGTCCTATAGGCAACATTTGCCTGGCCTTGCTGGGGAATAGAGTTTTGAAGAATGTCTTAAAACTGCAGCACCAGCAGCAATGAGAAAGATCCAGAAACATATTAGAAAACCTACCTTTGCTCCTACGCTTTCACCAGAATAGCACGGTTGATACTCACCAGTATCGAGTCAAATTTAACTCCTGCATTTTCCTTGGGGTGCACAAATGGGGCTACACAAACCTGAGGCTGTTTATCCCACTTTCCAGGGTTATGTGATGAGAAGTACTGGAGCTGCAGGTTAAAATAATTTCTGTATTTTGGGGAAGGCTCTGTATTTAAGGAAAGTAAATATTCCAAAGGGCCCCCAATTTAGCTTCTGAGAAGAAATCACCGACGCTTTAGACTGCTTGGTGTTAATCCTGATTCTGCCTTAAAATTGGCTTAGAAACCTGACTGGGTAGAGGTTGCTGCTGTGTCTGCTCAGCAATTTTCTTTGAGATACCCATCATCAGGGTCTAGGCTGTCAGTCAGAGCTTTCCATACTTGGAGCACTCATCAGTCGAGGTCCTGGGCCGCAGATTAAAGCTCATTTACATCAGCTGGCTCTGAGGGGAAGAGTGGAGTTTGCTGTGTGCACAGGGCCGTGCTCTTGCGCTCTCTGCAGATCCTCACCCCCCTGGAGAAGACAAAAACACGAACAATGCGATTCCCAGAAGCCACACTCGCTGCTAGGGTTCCCATATAAGAATAGAGCAGGAGGCTATTTTAGGGCGCTTTCCTCAGGCTGCCTCCAGCCAGTGGAACCAACCTTTTCCAGCCCAGCATTGTTTAACAGCAACTGAGAGATCCAAGTGGGTTTTCCTGCCTGAATTTTCCCTTCTTTATGGCAATAGGCATCAATCCTAATTACCAGCTCATCTGCAGAGACCAGCTTTAGGAGAGACAGAAGCCTGCAGGACACAATTCAGGACTATACAAACTGTGAAGCAGATTTAGAAGCCCAGGATTTAATCCTTCCTTTATTAAGTGAGACCTTTCCCCACTGAAGTGTTAATTCAGCTGAGCTGCCCATTTTGAAGATCTATAGGGAAAATCAATTCCAAAGCCAAGCAGAAGACGTTGCAAGGAGCAAGCCTCCTAGTGAGTAACACAACATTTCAGAGTATCTGGAAGCCAAGCTCAGCCTTTGCTGACTAAATATGGAGAAAAGGTACCTCAGATGGAAAAGTGAGGATTAGCCTGGGAACCAAGACCTGGGGGGCACGGAGAGGAGGGCTGCAAGTGGGAGCTGCAAAACCTTTCCCAGCACCTCCATGTGGATATAGAATTCCTGTCCCAAATATTAATCAGATGTGAAAAATCACCATGAAGACTTTGGCTGTAAAACCCCAGATGAGGAAGGACTCTCTAAGTGTCCATGGGATGAGTCCCTCAGATCGTGCTTTAAGCAGCAACAACTGTCCCCCTCCCAAACCTCCACGCTGAACTTCCCTGCAGTTAAAGCATTTCAAACACTGAAGCCCCGAAATTCCCAGCTCACAGCCAGGGAGGAGGGAGGGAAGGGGGAGATGGATAGGTATCACACTGTGGGAATTCTACTTCAGTGCACTAAAATGAAATTGGATCTTTTATTTTCTTTCTCACCAGATGGAACAAGTTGAGGAATAATCCCAAGGATGAAAAGTGAGTGTTGCATGGAGCATCTCTGAGCATTATAATTGTGGTCATTACAGTGTACAAAATGAGGTCATTATAGGGCTGAGAGAAAACTAAGAAATTATTAATTTTACTTTTAAGCACATGAAGAAAAACTTCCCAGGAAGTCAAGGAGATGCAGCAGAAAGGACTGAGAGAGATTTCCATGCTCCAAACCAAATAATGCCCAGCCTGTGGAGACAGCTGATGCTGGGAAGAGCAGACCCCAGGCTCCCGTGCCTGCCCCACACTCACCTCTTTAGTCTCCAGAAGGCAGCACAGCTCCTCTGAGCATCTGGGAAGGAGATTCAGCACAGCAGGCTCCTCTTTCACACAGGGATGGGACTCCGTGCCTGGAAATCCTCTGCTTTCCTCCCTTTATGTTCCCACTGGTATTCCAGCAGCTGGCAGTGGGGCTGATTCCCTGAAACCCACGGCTGTGGGGGCTGGCTCCAGGCTCCCTGGAGGGACCCGAGCCCGGATCAGAGCTCAGCTCCACACTGGGAAGGAGCAGCAGGAGCTGTGCTGCCCTGCTGATGTAGCAGAGCAGCAGTCTTACCATTACCGTAATTCACTGCCACTCCCATATTGCCCAGAAAGAAAGAGCACTCTCAAGCGTGGTTTTAAATCTTCTTTTCTTTTTTTTTCCCACTCAAACTCCTGGTTCCTGCAGAGACCGGAGAGTGGAGGGCAGATAACAAGCTCCTGTTTATGAGATAACAAGAAATTTTGGGGATCTAAAAAGAGAACTTCCTGCAGGACAAACGGAACAAGGAGATGAAGGCAGGACACACTGTCTGGGGTTCTGCATGGTGGGACAAAGCCCAGCTGACTGGAGATGGGGGTTTAAGGAGGAAATTCCTCCAGCACATTGTGCTGTTGAAAGGAGGTTGATTTTCACGTGGCTCTTAATTGCAGTTTAAAAAGAAGCGTCCGAAGAAATCCCCGATGAAGAACAGATACAAAAGTGATGTCCTGAGGTGGACAGAGTGGGATTTCACAGCCAAAGGCCAACAAACCCTGTAGCCACAAGGTTTGTCCTTGTTCTTGCATGACAGACCCATCTCCTCCTCTTCCTCCTCCTCCTCCTGGGCAGAGAGGGAAACTTTGGGCTCTTGGGTTCAAGAGTTTCATGGACAGAGGTAGATCTGAGTGATGCTCAGATTCCTCCAGGAGAGTACTGAAAACAGATCTGGGCTTGCCAGCAGCCCTGATCACTGCTCCAACAAATTCAGAGTGCCTGCTTGCTGCTGGGACAGCCACTGCTGCTGGAGGAAAAATGATAAAAGCAGCTCCCAGGAAGCTGCAATTTGTACAGGCTGGGCAAAGAGTTTGGGACAGTGTAGTGACCCTCGTGGCAGCTCCATCTACACCATCGTTTGCTGCCTGTGTGAGGGTAAAAAACCCCATGAGAACAAACAGCAAAGTGAGGGGGTGGGGGGAAGAAAATTCAAGCTAATTTTGAGGAACTTGCAAACTATAAAAATGAGGTGATTTTTAAATGCTCAGCTGCTGTTTCTCCACAGTTTTCTTGGCACGTGCAGCCCCTGTTCCATTGCACATCTACAGAAGGTCTTACACTGGTTTTTGGAGGCTGCTTGGAGGTCTCGTCCTTCCGTGAGTAACAAAGGTGCTGGGACAGAGCAAACCCTAAATGGATGAAGGGAATCTGGAGTTATTAAAGACCCTTGAAGGCTGTGATTCGAGCAGGTTCATTTTAGATGCCTATCTTCAGATGAGCTCTGTTTCCATCGATCCACTGGGAAATGAGTCAAAATGACTGGGAAAGGAGCTGAACCCCACTCTGGGTTTTGTTTCTACTGGTACACACTTTGCTATACTGGTGGCTTGTTCCAGGCTCTTAAATGCATGACGGAAATAAATACATTTATATTCATGGCTTTAGTCATTAATATACTCAATATATCAGCTCGTCTGTGAGTAATGCCCTTGTTAGGGGATATCTTTCCAGAATGGAGGGAAGCAGAAAGAAGGGACTGCAGATTTTTTCCTAAAATCCTCAGAGAAAAACGAATTTATGGCAGTGAAGAGCTCATACACCTGGACACCACGAAGAGCCTGAGGTCAGAGGGTCATTAAACACAGTGCAGGGTGTCCCCAGGCAGGGAGGGACAGGGCAGGATTTGGGCCACATCAGCCTTGTGCTTGGCTCTGGCAAGACATGCTGGAATTGTCTGTGTCCAGTTTAAAAGTCTGGGATGAATCAAAGTTTGGGAGAAAGCAGAGAGAGGGATGCAAGTCTAGAAAACAAAAGGAGGAGCTGTGGGTAGCACCCACAAATCAGATCCTGTGTGGTGTGGTTATTGATAAACTATGAGTAATTAATAATTTTATTAATTAGATATATCTTATAAAATAACAGTATTTCATAAATAATAATTTTATTAAGATAAAATTATTATATAGTTATATATAATATATAAACATAAGAACATTTATAAATATATATTTATAATTTACAAAATATATAATATATATAATATATAATAATATACATATATATAATAATACAAATTACTATATTTAAATATATAAATTATATATAGAACATAAAATATTATATAGTATCTATATAGTATATATAATATATAATGTACAAATAAATATATTTCTATATTTATATAGAAATATATATATTCTTATATTTAAACATTTATATTACTAAATTTTCTTAATGTAGATATTAATAAATAATTATTAATAGTATTGATAACATATTAATTAATTATAATTATGAGTAATTATACTCATTAGCACAAGACGGTCCCTAGGGAGAGCTCCAGGCAATCCACAGCAGCTCAGCTGTTTCTGAGCTAAAAAAATGTTAAAATCAGAGCCTTAAATCCCAACTTTTGGGCAGCAATTGTGTTTTCATTACAAATATCTCATGAAAAGGCCCGAATCGAATTGTTTGTGTGTCTGATGTCATTTGATGAAGTGTTGTTGGTAATCTGCTCAGCTCAGTGCCAGACCATGCAGGCAGCTGGCCCAGGAGTGAGGGAACTTCTCTGAGGTGCTCCAGGCCTTGCAATTATTATTTACTTGCCCAGAAAGAAGTGAAAATGGTGGTTTTGATGAATCATCCCTCACATTTTAGCAAGGGTTCGACTTCTGCTTGGATAAGAAAGAAAACCCACCCAAAGGCAAGAGATGTTAAATGTTGTCTATTAAACTCAAAGCTGGACTCATTGCACTGTCTTTTAGGACTAGGACAGCCTGAAGCTTTTAGCATGGCTGAGCTGAAGATAAACTGGGAAATTCTGAGTGTTTAGAAAGGAAAAAACCCAACCCAGCACAGGGACTCTGAGTGAGCATTCAAAATGTGGATTAAAAAGTGGATTGGGCATAAAAAAAGGCTGAAATTTTCAAACAAGGTAGATCTGTCATCTCATACTTAATGACAACACGTCCAAGTATTAGAGGTTTCTCTGTCTTGGGATTCATAGGGACTTTTCACAATGTTCCTAAATCACTTAAGCACAGGCTGGTTAAACATGATTTATGCTTTTGCATATATTTATGCTTTTGCATAAATCAAGGCAGCCTCATTAAAACTCAGGGTACCTCCTTAATTCTCCACAGATGAAGATTTGGGCCACTGGATTTTGTGTACAGCTGAAGCTCTGAAAGCTGCCTAATTACTGAGAGGAGCTGTTAAATGTTTATTCCTGTGTAATTCACAACAAATTTCCTGGTTTGATTTATTAGCTGGATGATCTGATAAAAGCTGCCCACATATGGGGGACACGGCTCTTTTGTAGCCTCAGGAACACTGATTTTACCTAGAGTTGGAATAAATCTACCCAGAAATGAGCGCTTGCCTCAGTTTCCATCCCTCCCCTCCCTCCTTCCCCATCCTGGCACTGCTGCTTCCCTCAGCTGAGAGTTCACGCCACTTTTCTGAGCTTTAGCTCAACATTCATCTTTAATATGTAAAATAGTTGGGGGAAATTTAAGATGTGTCTAAATCATGCCTTTCTCAGACTCATTTAAATCCTTCCTTCATTCTTTCATCTGCTGCCTGCCCACCTGTGAGAAGCCACGAGATCCAATGCCCTGGAACACCTCCTTCATCCCAATGACTTGATTTCATCACCAAGGCATCTCCCTCCATCTCCCTTTCCCAATCCAGCTTTTGGCAAGGCAAGGCCCCCTCTAGGGCCAGAGCTCTGACAGTGTGTCCTGTGTGGCACATCCAGCTCTTTGTGCAGTGCAGGTCACAATCCGTAAAACAGAAATAAACCCAGAGTTCTGCTTTATCTTTCCTGAATCTGAGCTAGATTTAGACCTGGTCCTGTGCCTCAGCACTCACCACAGGCCTCTAAGATTTCCTTACCATCGAGGGCACGCAGTCCAGTAAATCTCTTAGGGAAACATGGCTCTGAAAAACCCCAGGGAAGAAATTCTGTCTTTATTCTTATTCCAGAGGGGCTGGAAGCTGCTGTGAGTGTATTGTCCCCTGTTTTGGCTGATTGTCCAGGCTCGGAACTCTCTTGCCACATGACTTTGTGTATAATTCTGTCATCTCTGCTGAGCCTCCACCTCCCTCCTGTGCTCCCAACTGCAGTTTGTGTTTAAACAATCCTCCAAGCAGCCCAGCCCACAGCAATGCTACGTTTGACAAATGGAGCCTCTCATCTCCAAGGAGCTGTGGTACTTGGGGACTGTAAATGCAAAGCTCGTGTCACCCCTGCCATCCCTGGGCAGCAACTGCTAGGAAAAAAAATTGTTTAGGGGAAGGATGGGAAAGAATGTGCTTTTAGTGATGTATCAGTCTTTCCATAGGCACATATTTACCCATTATTTGCTTATCACTACATCTTGTCTGAGATCCCCTTGGAAGGAAAGGGGCCCGAGCTGATGACAGCAGAAGTCAGCAGCTTGGGAAGGAATGTGGCAGCAGAGTCCTCTTGGCTGTGTGTCCCTGTGAGCAGAGCTGGCCTGGGCAGGGAGGAGATCCAAAGCCCCCCAAGTCAGAGGCAGCAGCTGGAGCCCCAGAAATGTCTGTTGAGCTCACTGGGCTCTTTCTCTCATGGGTAGACACTGCCATGCCAGGACAGATCAGGCTAATTTAGGAGCCTGTCACACAGCGGGCAGCACAGGATGTTCCAGACAAAGAGACATTTGTAGAACAAGCTCACAAGTCTACAGAAGACCAATCAACAACATACCTGTGCAAGACCTCTGGAGCTGCTGCTTTAACCTTTCCCAGGCCAACCTGTTGCCATGGCAGCCTCCTCCTCAGCTGGTGGGTTTGGCCAGGCAGAGGATGAACCACTCCTGTCTCCTGGTGCACCCCCTGCTCCTTCTCACACCTGCTCTGTTGTGTCTGAAGCACAACCCCTTCAGCCCAGCAGAAGCCCTGAACAGAAGAGAGCATTAATTAAGATATTTGTTCCTAATTAAGGTATTGCCATAACACCAACAAAGAGCTGGGCTTTATTCTTTCTCTGCTGATGGGTTTTGTAGCATTGGGTGCAGGTGGTGAGGTGACACTACCTTCCCAAAAACACCTCCAGAGAGGAGAGTGTCTGGGCTACAATCACACTCACTCACACACACACTCACACACGCACTCACACACGCACTCACACACGCACGGGCACACGCACGGGCACACGCACGGGCACACGCACGGGCACACGCACGGGCACACGCACGGGCACACGCACTCATGGACGCACACACACTCATGGGCACACACACTCATGGACGCACAAACACTCATGGACGCACAAACACTCATGGACGCACACACACACACATGCGCACACACACACACTCACGGACGCACACACACTCACGGACGCACACACACTCACGGACGCACACACACTCACGGACGCACACACACACATGCGCGCACACACACTCACGGACGCGCACACACACATGCGCGCACACACACATGCGCACACACACTCACGGACGCACACACACACACTCACACACTCACGGACGCACACACACACATGCGCACACACACACATGCGCACACACACACACTCACGGACACACACACACACTCACGGACGCACACACACGGACGCACACACACACACACTCACACACACTCACGGACGCACACACACACATGCGCACACACACACATGCGCACACACACACACTCACGGACACACACACACTCACACACTCACACACACACACACTCACGGACGCACCACAGACAGCTGAGCGACAGCCCAGAGCCAGGAAAGGTCTCTGTATGGAGCTCCCACGGGGTTTATTGCAGCCACACACTGAAGGGGCGCAGGAACAAAGACAGGGAGCAATGGAGGGGCCAGGGATGGGCTGGGGGGGTGGAGCTGAGGGTCGGGGTCCAATAGGAACAGAGTAAATTGGTGCATAGGCGGGGCCAGGGGGAGGGGGAGCCAATGGGATCACAGGGGCGGGGCATTGCAGCAAACTGGGGCCAATGGGGAAGCAGGGAAGGGAGAACTTTCTAGAGAAAGGACGTATAAGGTAAAAAAGGGGAGGGACAGCCCACAGGCCAGCTGGCTACATAGAACTGGGGTACAGTAACATGGTGGTGCAAAGGACTATGGGAAAAACTTTTTCCTACAAGCTTTATGTAGGGGAAAACCTTCGTTTTATGCTTTAATTTCACACCTTAGAGGCCTCCTTCCACACCATCACTGCCTCTGTGCTCCAGGGTCTCCACAGGTTCTTTCCCTCAAGAAGCTCGAGTTAGAAGCTTCCATGCACCTTGTACTGCAACCGAAACCATTTTCCATTTCTTCTTTAATCTGCACTAATTGCCTTAAATTAAGGCTGTCTGTAGAAATGTACACAGTTTGTATATTTGATGGGATGCCAGCAGACATAGGTGCTTGAGAGACACCAGACAGATTTTTATTCCCTTAAAGGAACAAGCTGGAGCTTTCTTCCGAAGGACGTGAGCATTTTAATGATATGTTTTCTTCTGTATTTTTTTTTTTTTTTCTTTCTTTCCTGGCTCTCTGATGGTTATTACTAAAATACACACACCAATAATTCCCTTCCTCTGAGCCAGGCTCTCATGGATGCAGAATGCAATTACCACAAATTAACGTCTCAAGGAAAACAAAGAGACAACAAAAAGCTCAAAAAAACCCAAAAAAACCTTCCCAACTGCTTGGGGAATTTAAAACTCTACTTAAAGCACCAGACAGGCAAGTGTGGTAATAAGATTTGCAAAGCAAAATGGTTTTACACATTAAAGAGCACCAGGGGAAGGGATTCTCCTGCTCTGCCCTGCTCAGGTGAGACCTCATCTGCAGAGCTGCCTCCAGATCTGGGGACATCAAGAGGATGTGGAGCTGCTGGAGAGAGGCCAGAGGAGGCCATGGAGATGCTCCAAGGGTTGAAGCCAGGCTGGGAGAGCTGGGAGTGTTCACCTGGAGAAGGGAAAGCTCCAGGGAGAGCTCAGAACCCCTTCCAGAGCCTGAAGGGGCTCCAGGAGAGCTGGAGAGGGACTGGGGACAAGGGTTGGAGAGACAGGACACAGTGAATGGCTCCCACTGCCAGAGGGCAGGGCTGGATGGGATACTGGGAGGGAATTCCTGGCTGGGAGGGTGGTTATAAATTCTAATTGAAAATGGGAAAGGCACCACAGACTGTTCCATGGGTATGGATGGGTTTCTGTCCAGAGGAACAGAGGGTTTTGTGGCTGGGCCAGTAGCACGGAGGTTCTGATTTCGTGGCAGTGGAGAGTCAGCCTCAGGAGTTGTCTCCTGGGTTCTGTTCCCAGCTCCCCAGCAGACATTTATGTCGCCTATGCTTTAAGATAGCCAGAATTTACTGTTAATGAAAACAGTATTTCTTAGCATTGCATGGTTGTTAATGTTCAATAAATGCCTCCTTATTTCAGAGCTGTAAGATGTCATCAATTCCCTTGATACCCCTTATATATAAATATACACACACATATATATATATATGTATGTTTGGTTTTTTTAAATTTTTTTTATGAAGTGTTCTCTGGGTTTTAGTGCAGTGAGGAACATTGGCTTGGGCATGTGGCAAAGTGATTTGTAGAGATGTTCTGTGGTCCTTTGTGAGCTGGCACATGGTTGTTGATGTTCACACAGGACTGGGCTTTGATTTAGGTGCACTTGATCACTCTTGGAAAGATGACCAAAATAGCAAGAGTCTTTATAGCTGCTGGGTTGGAGCATTTTCCCTGGTTTATGGTGGTCACTCCAAAGGCAGATGACTCCTAATCATATCCTTGTCAGAAAACCCTCCTTCCCTGGAGCTTCAAAACCCACATTTGTAGAAATATGGATTTCTCAGGCTGTTCTCTACCTTGAAACTAGTCCCCACCAATGCCCCCAGTCTGGCTGGAGTCAGTGCCAGTATTTTGGTCTTTATATACCAAAGAATAGACCCAAACAAAAGATATTCCCTCCAAAAATAATTCAGACAAACACTACACAGAATTCCTGTGACTCAGCTTGAGAGAAACCCATCTCAGGTGCTGGGTTTTGCAATTAAACCTTGTCCTAAAGTCAGTGTGATGGAAGGAGGGGCAGGAAGTGGTGACATCTCTCATTTTTAATGCCTGGTTCTAGGCACAGTACTAAGTACCTGGAGGAAAGGACTAACTGCTGACTTATTTAAGTTCTTGTTTCAAAAACAAAAATTCCCTTGCCAAGGACAGTGATCCAGCAGAGGTTTGAATTTACAAAGCATCTGTGTGGATTTTCTGAGCCTGTCTAGGGAGTGTTGCTCCTTTTGCTGTTGATTTGACTGCTGGTTTATCAGGCTGAGAAGATGAAAATGTCCCTATTGCCTAATATTTGAGCCTGGTTTGTTTAGGATTAATTCTACTGCTGCTGCTGCTACTACAACTAATAATACAACACCAGAGTTCCCAGTATCTAGGGACACACATTTTCTAAACCTTATCTCCAAAAAGCTGGGGTTCAAATGCTGACTTATTTTAGCAAAAGAGATATTAATTTTAGATTATATTTTAAAACTGTAAAAATCACACCCATCACTCATCTTTCTTGTGCCTTGCAGGAAAATAACAAATGTCATGAAATGCTGGAGGCAGCTCCAGCTCTGGAATATCACAAACTCCTCAATTCTGCACTAAACAGCCCCTATGAAATAAGATTTCACTGGGGAGTGGGGGTAACCTGAGACACAGAGATTAAATAATGTCTTCCCTGAGCACAGAATTGACCCCACACATCCCAAATAACCTCCTGCTCTGCCCTCTTGGCTTTTCCATTCTTGTTGGTGCCACAAGTCTGAGCCAGCTGTAAAACTTCCGCTGCTTTGGGTTCCCATCAAGACTCAGAGCTGGCCTGCACAGAATAATGGCCCTGTCACAGCCCAATGTGATGCCTTTTAAATTCAGTGCTAGTGACCCTGGCAAGGTACAAGGGACACTTGCTGCTGGAATTACTCCTTGGATATGTTCCTGTATTTATTTCTCCCCATATGCTACAGCGTATTTCACAAATAAGACATTTATTTGAGATTGAGGTAACAAATAGCACAGGAGCACGGGAAGAAAAGGATGAATCATAAAATGAATCATGGAGTGGTTTGGGTAGGAAATGACCTTCAGGATGATCCATCCCTAACCCTCAGCCATGGCAGGGACAGCTCTCACTGTCCCAGGCTGCTCCAGCCTGGCCTTGGGCACTTCCAGTGATCCAGGTGCAGCCACAGCTGCTCTGGGAATTCCATCCCAGCCCATCCCCACCCTCACAGGGGACAATTCCTTCCCAATATCCCATCCATCCCTGCCCTCTGGCAGTGGGAAGCTCCTTGTTTTCTCATTCCCTTGTCCCCAGTCCCTCTCCAGCTCTCCTGGAGCCCCTTTAGCCACTGGAAGGGGCAGTCTCTGTGTGTTCACTCTCTCAGGCTGAGGATTTGCTGACTTATTTAATGTAATGTGGCATATTGGGAATGTCTTTGTTTAAAACAAAGCTGCTGCCTTGCATTTAGCTCCATTTAAAGTGTTTAAAAGCAGCTGCTTATTTGTGGTCAGCTTAAATTTCACTGTAACTCCATTAGGAAAAGAAAAAAGCTCAGAATGAGAAATAATTAAAGCCCTTCTAATGTGTTAAAGGAGGTTGGGGGAGGGGGTTGGAATATCAGTGCAAGCTCTTCCAGGTTTCAGATTAACTTTATTATTTGGTGCAAATGAGAATCTGTCTTGAACAAATTCATTAGAGGTCCTGGTGGTCCCTGAATTCCCCTGTGCTGATGTGACTGCAGCTGTGGGAAACTCACGGAGCTCTGACTCCTCAGGTGTTCCCCACTGCCTGCAAACCATCCAAAACCCATGGAAAGCAGCAGCAGCATAAGAAAATTGGGGCTTTTTTTGGTCCAAAGAACAATCCTGATGGCTGCATCATCAAAAACAGGACAGCTGCTGTTTTGTTCATAAAAACCCCAGATGGAGAGCTTCCCCCAGCTCTGCTTGCAGCTTTATTCCATTTCGTTTAATCTTGATTTTGCTGATGTTTGTATTCTAGCATTGCAAGAGGCAAGAGTTCAACAACTCCCCTCTGAAATAGGACATTTCTCTTTATTCCCAGCTAGGAGCATTCCCAACATCTTGGGAATGCAGCCTGCACACCAAAGCAGCACATCTGACAACAAATCTCCTTCTCAGGAAGGCAGCCTCCTTTCCTGGTGCTCCAGAAGATTGCATTTCATCTGCAGGAGTTCTGGAAACAGCATTTGGGTATTACAGTAAATATCTCTGTGGGTGGAAAACAATCCAAGGAAAATTCTTCCCTCTCTGCAGTCAGGCAGGGACTGGATCCATTAATTTACCTCGAATTGCTCTGGTTTTGTAACACAGGTTTCGCTGCAGGGAACAGGTACAACGATATCCAGGCGGCATGCAGGAGAGAAAAGCAATGTACCCATTTTCCATTTGCATGGATTTATTGCTAGTTAAAGATGCTCTCAGGGCGCTGGTGTGGTGGGGAATTACAGTTTTTCTGGTTAGCAGCCAGGCACAGCAGTGAACTGGGATCAGCCTGGCTTACCAGGGAGGCAGACTTTCACCATTATCCCAGTTTTAATTCTGCATTCATAGATATTTCCTGACACCGACTCACCAGACTGGGAAGAGGTCCAGGACTTCAGACGTCAAGGTCAGGAAAGCACATGATGAAGATGCTTGTCAAGACCTCCTGCCTGAGCTGGATTTGGTCAGGAAGCCCCTAAAGAAAGCAGTAAGATCTCATGAAGCCAGGGTAATTTCTGCCAGCTCAGGCCTGTCTCACACCTTGTGGAGTCAATCCTGCTGATTGGGAGAGCGGATGGGCAAAGCAAGATGTGGCCACTGCAGCTGGGGATTGAGGGGAAAAAGCTGGTTCCAAAGTTAACCAAGAGATCCATCCCTGACCCAACTTTCTCTCACGCCGAGGACTCTCCCGTGGATGGAGCAGGGAGGGGCTCAGTTTTTGTTGAAGTGAAGCAGCAGGAAGAGGGATCAGAGCTCAGGGGACAGCAGGGACTGCTGAGCTGGCAACTGGAGGAGTTTTTCAAAGCCTGTGGTTTAACCCCGGATGAATTCACATTTTCTGAGTAATCTCCAAAAGCAAAGCTCGTTGCCATGCAGCAGCAATGCTCCCAAATCCCAGTCTTCCCCAGTAGCAGTGACTGCTGCCCATCTCCAGCCAGAGCCTCCAGGCTGCACCAAGGCAAGGAGCAGAGCCTTGTTTTGGCAGGACAGCTGGAAATCCAGACAGCCTTGAAAATCCTGGGTGGAGAGGATCAGGCTCCATTGCAAGGAAAGGAGCAATTTGAAGAGAATAACTATGGATTTCTACAGCAACACTGCTAATTTCTCTTTTTCAAATCCATGGGTTTAAGAGCTGCTGTGAAGGGAAAGGGAGCTGTGAAAACCTAACGCTTTTTGCCTGCAGCAAATTTATCCAGAGGCTACATTATATCCAGGGTTTCTTCCTTCAGATAATTTGTTGGCAAAGCAAATGCAGCTTCAGCAAGGTTGGGCTTTTGTTCTCAGTAAAATAACTTGGCTGGAGGATCAGACTTTGACTGTAAGTGTTCCTGTCATCTCACAAAATATTTGAAATAAAAGGATGCTGGACTGTTCTTTTAGAGTTGGGTCCAAGAACCAGCTCCAAACCTGAGCAGTATCTGAGCTCTCAGGGCTCAGACACGGCTCAGATCTTTAAATCTTTCTGGGGCTGATTTGGTTTTTCCCTGGATGCTCCATGTGCTGGTGCCAGCCAGGGAATTGTATGTCTGTGAATGATGATGTGCTTCTGGGTCTGTGAATGATGATGTGCTTCTGGTTGTAGACCCCAGTCCAGGGGAGGTTTTACTGCAACAAAACCTTTTCCCACAGTTAGTTCTCCCAAGGAAAGGAAAACTTTGAGCTCCAGATTAAGGGGATGGCCAGTCAGTAACACGGACAATGCCTGAGAAAGGTGAAACCACACTGTGCTGATGTGACTTGACAGTATTTTTAAAAGAAGGATGGGAATTATCTGTTTTGATGAAGAAATTATAAAAATACGTGGAAAAAGAGAGAAAGTGTTTAATTGTATGGGTAATGTATGCAAATGTGTAGTTGACACCAGAAATCAGGTGAAGAAGAAACTGTATATTCTAGAAACTAATAGGAGTTCTTGGAACTTCCCTGATCCCAAAAATAGACTGGGCTTGGAGGGGCACAGGAGAGAACAACACCCAGGAAAGTTCTGAAATGTATCCATTGATCCACCACACCCTGATTCGGAAAAAGACTTGAACTGACAACAATTGAAAATGAAACCCATTTTGTCATTTGTATTTTGCTCAGTAATAGGATTTCTGGAATGGACAGCCTTGAGAGGGGCAGCATTAGGAGCCTCTTCCCATGTAATCAAGCTATAAAAAATCACTTTTGTCAGGACTGAAGGGATGTTCCTCCCAAATCAACCTGCACTGAGATCCTCCACAGCCCATCCCTCCCTGATGGGATCTGATCCCAGATCCCCACTTGCTGCTGGGGCAAATCTTTACATCCTAATTGTTTTGCTGTCAAACAATTATATTAATTAATGCTCCTCATCCTCCTACCCCGTGTGCCTGGCAGATTTCCACCGATACTTTCAGCCCATTGTGCAGTCAAGTAAAAAATGCAGCTCTGAGACAGAGAACAAGTCCTGCTGTGCACAGATTACATTTGCTGTAGATTTTTCTTTCCCAAACTGTCAGATATCTACAAACTGTTCATACTTAGGTTTTAATGAATAGCACAGCTCAGCTCTTAAAATGGCTGCATAATGATTTCAACCTATTTAAGGTGGGATCCACCTTAAAAATTGGTTGAAGTTTCTAATAATTTCTAAGAGCAACTTCCTTTCTGTAAGCAAAGAGAACTATTTTTCTTCCAAACTCGTTCCATCAGTAGATATTGATCACTTAACCAAGCCAGCCTTTCAGCTGTGAAAGGCCTTTGATTAAAATTTCCCTTGGCATTGCCTTGGATTAGATATTTTATCATCATCATGAATACTAAACCACCATAATGTAAAAAGAGGAAATGAAATGAGGAGAAGAAATGATGGAAGAAGTGGAAAATTGCGTATTAAATGCCAGACACACTCTTAGATACTCCTGGCCCACTTTACATATTGTACAGTCACTTAAAAGAAAATCTCAGGGCTAAAAATGTTCAATTTAATGTAAGCATTCTGAGTAGCACCTGTAAATCTTACTGGGGTTGTTAAGAGGCTGCAGATTTTCTGCTGTGTTCTTGTGGTAATTGGAATTCTCTCTCTGCCTCAAAAAACGGAGAGCAATTGAATAGCAAACAACCTGTCCACCACAAAATCTGCTCTCATACAGGCCAAGTGTCAGCTTGCTCCTTGTTTTTAGCAGAAAACTCCCCACCACATGGGTAGAGTGCTGATATTCCGGATAAATGCCACTGCAGATGAGTCAGCTGCAGAGGAGGGGAGCACTGCTCAAGTATCTCGCTGTAGAGAGAAAAAAAATTCTCTTTCAGGATTCAACAAAAAGGCAGAAGGCAGCATTTATTTCACAGGGAGGCAGCAGTGATGGTCAGAGCTGATATTTAGTGGTGAGGCAGCAGTGATGATCAGACATGACAAAGGATGATGGGGATTTTTGTGTTATAACCAGGAAAAAATTGTATCTATTGCAAGTGATGCATTATGGCCCTGATAAAGTCTATCAGTGGCTGGTTTAACCCTTTCTTATGATGTTCTTTAATCTGTTTCAGCAAGGAGCTCTTTGGAGGACAATGCCACTAATGGCACAGTGGGTTTGATGGTGTGTTTCTCAAAAAAACCTCCCATTTTTAAGTTAATGATGCAGAGCTGCAGCCACAGTCATTGAGAGAAAATGAAAGAGCAGCAGTGCTAAGGTGATTTCAAACCCATGAGATTTAATGCTGATTTTTATGTCCTCCTGGGCAGCAATAAGAAGCCAGCAGCTGACTCAGGAGTTTCTTGTTAAGCAAGATTTGAGCACCTAATTCTGACATCTGTGGATAAAACTTTGCTGTACAGAAGAGGTCAAGGGATGCATGAGCCAGAATTTCCTATTTAATTCCACTGTAAGGTGAGCTTTAATTAGAATTATGTCTGCAGGATGGCTGTGGCTAGGGGCAGGGTGTTTTTGAGTCTTACTCTCAGCAAAATTACTCTCAGTGGGTTTTCAAGACAGATGAGTGGAGGGCTGTGCTGGCAGAATTACACCCCTAAAAGGTTAAACCTGTCAGAATGCAACCTGAAACACAGAGCATCAACTCTGCCATTTATTGAGGTAAATATTTATTGTCTTCTGCAACATCAACCTGCCCAGGGGGCTCCCAGATTCCTGCAGAAGATGTGGAAGCAGCAACAACTGCAGAAACAGAAGCTGCCCAGACTTTCATTGGTTCCTCTCCCCATTTCAGCTCCCAGCTTCCAATGTCTTGCTGATAGCCCAGCCACAAACAAGCTGTTCATCCAGCGTGAAATGATTTTTTGAATTTGTATCCATTATCTGAGGCAGAAAAGCCCCTCTCCCCCTGTTTGCTGTGCCAGTAAAGAGCTTCCAGTGACACCGGGGTGGTCGGGAAAGAAAGCTGGGTCTGGCTTTGTTTTGCTAATTCATTGGAGCTGCTTTGCAGCTTCTTCAGGATCTTTGTTGGCCTCATTTTCTTTCAGCTAATTACTTGGGTATCATGGTCTGGCCTAAAGCATCAGATAAAAGAGTTCAGGACTCGGTAACAGCTGGTACACAGCTGGATTGTGATTCCTTAGAAGGAAAACCAGAGGTGCTGTAGGAAGGAGGCAGTGGGGTTTTTCCACACCTTTCAGATCTCATTTTGAGGCAGCAGAAGATGCACAAGCCATTGATGTCTCTGGGTGGTGAAGGGCTCTCAGAGTCCCTCTCTGGCTTCTCTGAAGGCCTGAGTGGAGGAGCTGTGAATGAAGAGGATCAAGGCCCTGCTGTGAGGATTGGGAGAGATGAAATGATGGGCTGGACCACACTTGAGAGAGCAAAGACAGCTCTTCAGCAGATATCTCTGGCACACTGCTGTCCTTTTAGTGGGAGGAGGTTTGAGTAAACAGAAATGCACTTTATGATTCTTTAACGCTGCCAGTGTAAGAACCAATCCTTCTCTGGTGCACGGTGTCTTAAAGATTTTAATAGAAAACGTGGAAGAGGTGCAGGAAGAGATTGAATGTGTTCAAACAGGGAGAAAAATGAGACATTTTTGTTCCCTTACTCCACCAGACAAAGGTCACTCACCCATTCTGACCCAGTTCCCCATTTTGCAGCATGTTCCTCCTCTGGCCTCCAGCCCACCTCAACCCCTTCTTTAGAGAGGCCTAATTTGGGTTTTCTGAGTCTGACCTGAAACCAGCCCAAGTTAAAATCCTCTCTTTGACTTGACTTCCTTCTCTGGCCACATCCAGCCCCTTCTAGGGAGGTGTAATTTGTTTTTTTTTGCGGTCTGACCCGAAACAAGCCCAAATTAAAATCTTTTCCCTTTGACTTCAGCATCTGCTCCATGAGATCCTTCAAACCCAGCCCTGCTCCGGTTCTGCTGCATTGATGGAAATTCATTGACTGCAGTGGAGTTGGGATAATGATGCTGTTGTAGAATAAGAACTAAATCAAGGCATCAGCAATGAAACTGAAAAAATAAACTTTGGCGTCAAAGTCCACTTCAGCCAGGGGTTGTGCAAACATTCTCATGAAAAGCAAAGCATGAAGGGAGCAAGGAAAATAAACTCTCTAGCAGTTGTCCCAGAAGTTTCAGGCACTGGGTCCTGTGATTCCATGAATGACAGAGAGCTGAAAATATTTACTAATCTCATTTTGAAGTATTTAATTATGTTCAGCTGTGATTTAAAGAGAACACGCTGGCATGTAATTTCTCATGGAGAGAAAATCTACTCTTTATGTCACCAGCAGGTATTTTATTTTACTTCCATGAACCCGGTGTCAGCAGCACGAAGGCATTTCTGATCCATAGAAATTCCCAGGAGGAGTTAGTGACACAAACAGCGGAGCCTGGGCAGCAGCAGGAGCAGGGGAGCAGCGTGCTCTTCCCACGTTCCATTGGTGGCTCTGATGACAAGTCTTTGGCATCCTGGGCCGCTCACTGGAGCCAAGAGACCACGGGCAAACTTCACCATTTCTATTTCTGTGATCTGTAGGTTTTTGTTTTTGTTTTTTTTTTGTTTTGTTTTTTTTTTTAACAATTTCATGCTCCTTTTTCTGATGGAGCAAAGCTTTGGCTTTTTTGTAGTCAGATTTTCCTTGCTGGTTTTCTGGAACCTGCCATGGCTCAGGCAGATCCAAGTGCTGATAAAGTGAGCTCCGTTATTTATCATAAAACAAGAGGAAAAGCACATGTGACACCCCCATTCCCATGGCTGCTCTGCATCAAGGGAACCACAGATTAATTATCAGCACTCCTGATGCCTGACAGTAAATGCCTCAAGAATTACCTTCTTCAATAAATTATTGAAACGTGAAAATTATTTGCTATAATCTCAGAATGCCTTGGCATTGCAATATAAAATTTAATAGTAATTCCTTGCACTTTGTGTCCTGTAGATGAGAGATGCTTTGTAAATATAAAAGGACATTTATTTCCAAAGATATCATCCAAAGATATCATTATCCATGTGATGAGTGCAAGGCACCTCTCAGGCTGGAGGGCTCTAGATGAACGTTTCTTTTCCTTCTGTGGCCAATACATTTTAATTCCCCTGTGTCTTTGTTTGAAAGGCAGGTGTCTGCCTGGGAATCTCCCTTGGAATGGAAAATGTGACCCCCTTCCCTCTAAATTATTACTCATTAAATGTATACATCCCTGTGATGACTTATTCAAGGATGTACTCTGAGCACAGAAATTCAGGTGCTTTCTTAGAAATCCAAGCCCAACTGAATCATTTGAGAAGATCTGAGGGAGCTGCACAGACCCACAAAAGCTCTCCCAGTGCTCCAGGAGTGTAGCCTTTCCCATGTTATGCAGCTGGACAAAGGAGGAACATGAAGATTGAAGGGTTTATCTGTGTTTTGTCAGCAGAGGACTGAGAGAAACACACCAGGAACAAGTGAAACCAGCATGTCCATCTCCCTAAGCAGAATTTTTTCCCCTGTGATATATTTCCCTGTGTGTTTCCAGGTAATTTGACGAATAAGACTCTTGAATCCCTCGGGGATTGTGAATACAGGGGACCTGACAACCAATTTATTTACTAATGGTGGAAGAGTTCTGGTATTCCTTTAATGGGTGTACAAATTTCCTTGTCTCTGTGCAGCAGATTTTCTGTAGCAGGGATTTAATGTTGGACCTCTTAATATGAAGAACAAGGTTTTATATCTACAATAAAGACATTTTACAGCATCTCAAAGATTTCAGTCACTAGAGGGTAACAGAATCATGTAAGGGAGCCACAGACTACTTGACCTACTCCTGGTCCTAACTTGACCTAGCATTAGTGGAAAATGTTCCCGTCTTTATATTAACAGAGCAATTCCAGTGAAAACGATTGAGCCAATCTGTTCAGCCCTGACAGTGAGAAATCTCTCCTCTGCCTCCAAGGGTAATTAGGGTAATTATACACATGTCAATTAAATGTGAGAAAGAATAAATCAGTGTCAGTACCCTAAACCACAGCCCATTCCTTCCATCATCATGAAGTAACTTGTTGTATCAACATCCTTTGCATTTATTGTTATCTTTTAGCCCTCAAATCTCCTGCTTTGGCCATAGAAGGTTCAAATTCCTGGTTTTGAAAGAAAGCACCCTGATTTTCCATCAAGAGTTCTGAGAACTTGTTCATGGCCTGCCCAGGTGCCACTTCATGCCATAAAACACATTTCCTCTTAAAAACTGAATCCTAAACTGGGGGTTAGGATAAATAAATCCACGATTTTCTCATGTATCTCTCTTTCTGTTTGTACTGTTCTCGTAGGTGTGAGGAAGTGCTGGCAGAGTTTGGAGGCTGCAAAGGCTCTGAGTGCCTGAAAACAGGGCACAGTGTGGAATTCACAGGTCTTAAATAAAACCCTGAGGTGATGACACTGAGAATGTTTCACCAAACGAGTCAGTCACAACTCAGAGACCTCCAAGGAGACAAACATCAGTATTTGCACCTCCAAATCTATGCAAATCAGGAAAGGATTCTCTTTTCTTTATTATTAACTCTTTTACTGCATGTGTGACATATCCCACTCTTTAGTGTCTGCATGTCTCAAGTTCAAAATGAGTGAAAAAAACCTCTTTTCTGGCTGGTGCCTTGTGGAAACCCCTTTGGATGTGACACACAAACCTGGTTCTTACTGAGCTGAGCCTCAGGCTGAGGAGATCTCATGAAATCTGCTAAAATAAGTCAGGAATCTTCAGAATTGCTGGAAAAGCAACCTTGCTTAAGGAAACAAAAGAAATACAGGCTAAAGCAGGAAAAAAAAAAAAAAGGGCCAAATTCCAATGAACCTGGATTTATTGAAATGCAAGCGATTGATTTCAGTGGGAGCAGCAGTTGGCTCCGAGCAGACCTGATTAATTAACAATAACGATATTTTGGCAGACTCCTCCAAAGTCCCAGAGGAGCAGTCCATGCAATTACCACTGCAAAATCCCCATAAATACGTGCCTGCATTTGCTCTATTAAATAAAAAGGCTGTAGAGAGTTAATGGATTGGGGGAGCCCTTTATGCAGAAGAGGGCTCATGATGAAGCACCAGAGTGCCATGGACAAAGAATGTGACTTCACACAAGCCCATGGCACAATTCCACCCGATTCTGTAGGATAAAGTTTCACTTTGACAGTCAGTCAAAGTGAAGGTGGGAGCTTTTGCCCAGTGGCAGTTTTGTGCCAGCACCTGCTCAGGAAACGCGTCTGTTCCAGCTTGTGCAGCCCTTCAGCTGGAAGGACCTGCTGGACTGAGCTCACAGATCCCTCCTGCCCTGCGTTCTGATTGAAATTCTGTGAGTGCTTTCACTTGCAGCCTGGAGAAACAGCAGAATAAAAGGGAAAACAAACCTGAGTAATGGAATTGAAGTGATGGAAGAGGGGAAAACTCCTGGCTGTTTGAAGGAAGCTTTTGGTTTCTTTTCTTTTCAACAGGCTGCTGGGGTTTAGTCACTGGCACTACTAACCACAGGTGGAAAACATAAATTATTACCAGACTTTCTAATAATATAAAACATTGCCAGGCTTGGAAGTCTATTTAGGACTAGCTGATTAAACATGTATCCTGTGGTCTGTGCTCCCTAAAATGTTTCATTGACCCTTGTATCCTGGATAAATCAGAGCATCTCACCTCTGTGCCTCCCCTCAACCCAGCTCCTGAGAGAATGAGATCCACACTGTCCTGGACATTCATGGCAGTGACAGAGGAATGGTCAGGAGTTCCTCTGCCTGCTCTTTCCCCACATCCAGGTTTCCTCCCCTGCCAGGCTCCTGCTTCAGGCTGTGACTGTTCAGTGTCTGGCCCATTTTTGCAGCAGTAATTCGGGATGGATAATACTGCTGCTCTGCATAGCTCAGATAAAGCCCCATTTATTTCCCATCTCATTGGCTCTGAGGGATAATTGAAACACAGTTCTACAGTTTAGCTCTTCATAAATACCAGCAAGGGTGAAGAATTTTGCCTTTTGAATTATATTTATGCTCATGTCTGAATTATATTTTATTGAATATGTTTTGGTTCCCTCCCAGTGTGTTGTAAGCGCACCAGCAGGGAGCTCCAAACTCTGTTGTCTGATGATTGACATCTGATTTTCTACTGTGGGATTAGATCAGGGAAAAATCAGAGAGCCCAAGATATCCAAGACTAACAGCTTCAAAATGCTCCTGGCATTCCTTTCAGGTAACCACAAATATCCTTATTTTAACTGACTTCCAGGAACAACGCAATATTAATTAATATTTTGCCTAAAGAGTTTGGAATATTTGATGCCATGACTTGTTCACCTCTGGATCTTGACAAAGTAAGGAAGAGGACCCTGTGACAGGACAAAATTTCTCATCCTCTCAGGGGGGAAAGCAAAAAACAAGGGGGTAAGAAATTAAAGCAATTTAGAGGCTGATAATGAAGAAAATCACAGACCCTCTTTGAAGGCTGTTAAGAGCTCTAAACCAAGGCAAGATATTTGTGCAGAAATCACTGATAGCATTTTCTGTCTACATTCTGAGACATCCATGCCTTGCTCATTGTGTTGTTGCTGTAATAAAAACTCCATCTCATGCTTCAGCACAGTTCACTGTCCAGCACAAATTATACCCAAACATGCTGAGACAGGCAGCGGAGGAGAGGAGAAAGGGAAGCAGAGTGATGCTATAAAAAAAGCTGTTTGTTAAAGGTGGTATTGATCCTCTCCTTCTGAATTCCTCCACATAACTTGCTCAGGCTCCCTCTGCAAATGTTTATCCTGTTAATACATGTGCCTGGAACATTTACTGCCAGTCTGTGACAGTCCAAGGCAGTGAAAGCCATGAGCAATGTGGTGTGGCCCCAGACTTTACAACAAACTGATCACTTGTGACTGCAAGGCAAGCGAGGGTGTTAATTACCCCCAGTATTAATTTTTGACCTCTGTTATGGGGAAGATTGCAATAAACCCTGCTCTGACCTCGCTGTCTTTGTAGAGGAAAGGCTTTTAGAGGCTGTTTCTTCAGCTGCAAAACTTTCTGACTGCTTCATGCATCAGCACATCCTCACTGGTGTCCACCAGGATAAAGGATGTTGATTAATTGATTAAATCTTGCTAATAGTGCTCTGAGACTTCACAAAAATGCATATTGAAGAGGAGAACTTCATCAAGAGAATCTTGGATACCGCATTTAATCTGTTCTATCTGCCCAGGAATGATGGAGACTTCCCAGCAAATTCTGCTGGGATGGTGGGGATTTGATATTTGGCATTTCTACAGCTCAGCCATCTCTCAGCATTTACCGTGGTGTGTGTGTGCTTGTCATGGTGACATGTCCTGCTCCTGGAGTCTAAAATGAGCAAGATCCCATTAGCAGTGGGAGCTGAGCATGACTGGGGAGAGAACTGGAGGTGTTCCAGTCATGCTAATAACACTTTTTGCCTGGAGATAATAACAATCCCGTTATGTTAATTTTTTGCTTGGCACATCCAGTATGCTGCTGACAATTACGGCCCATAAGTGTTTTTACGAGGGCTTAATGCACACTGCAGGGTCCTGCAGAGCAGTTGGCAGGGTAAAACACGGGACAAATCAGATGGTTGATCAGCATGTGAATGCACGAGGAGCCTGCACACCAGGCCCAGCTGTTTTTAAACCCCTGGGGAGCTCTGCCACCAGATGGGCGCTTTTTTGAGCTATGAGTACCGCTCAGAACGGTTTGGTTTGGGCCTTCCACAACCTCTGGTAACTTTGGGAATTCTCTTCTGCAGCTACTCAACCTGGCTCCTCATTTTTGACATAGGGATCAATCAACACTAAGAAAGTTCAGGAAAATCCTGTAAGTTTGTCAGGCCGGATGGAGCTTGGGCCTGGTGTGGATATTGGGCTTTGTTTTACCTGTCCTGACCCTTGGGATACATCAGGAATAATTCAGAATGAGATGTCCCAGCCCTGGAAATGTCCCAGGCCAGGTTTGATGGGGCTTGGAGCAACCTGGGATGGTGGGATGTGTCCCTGCCCATGGAATGAGTTGATCCTCATGCTCCCTTCTAACCCAAACCAATCCATGATTCTATTTAAAGACGCAAACTCACTGATTTGGGGAGTTAAACACCTGGATACAAATGCAGTTTCTACATCCATTTGTGAGCCTGGATTTTTAACCTCCAGTTAATTCCTGGAAATAAATAAACCACTTCACAGCTCAAGCTTATTTGAAAACTTCTAAGTGGGGTTTTGTCATATTTAATTAAAACTTGACCAAAATGTATACAGACTCAAAAGATAGGATGTTAGAAGGAAGTTGAAAGTGAAAATATCTGGTTTTCATTAATTTTTCTTCCTGTGTCTCTAATGTGTTCATTTTTCTCCCGGCTCCTAAATGAATAGGGGAGACAATTTCCATTAAAAGTGGATGAGCTGGAAGAGTGAGTGGAGGGTTTTCTACTCTGAAATTTAAATTCTTTGCTCTTCAAAATCACTGCCCAAGTGCTCAATTGTTTCATGTTCCACCTCCATGACCACATTATCTGCTAAAACATCTGCAATGACTTTATTATTAATAGGCAATGTCATGATTTTCCTCTAGCAAACTTGCCTGGGACTTCATCTCTACTCTGAGCAACACAATAATATTTACTCACACTAAAAAAATCCTGTCAAGAATTTTGATGTTCCTTCTGACCATTAATTAAGCTTGAAAAGCACTTACCAGCACTACTATTAGCACTTCATGCCTGGCTAAACCTACAGAGAAAAAAGTGAAGAGAGCAATTTGATATATTGTGAAATAAATTTGCAGCCAGGAAAGGATGATACAGAAACATGAATACAATCAACAGAAAACTTATTTTTCTACTTTGATCAAGAACTAGAGGCTTCTGGTAAATAGAATATATTTTGCTCCATACCATCTACAATTTTTTATATACTCAAAATACTCTACAACATCCTTCCACTTCTTCCTTTTTCCATTGAAATAATTACTATTTCTATTATTTACGTTGAAATAATTACTATTACTCTAATAAATAATTCATGCTTCTTTTTGGGATACTGAATGATTTTTCCCCTCTTTTCTTTTTTTCCTCTGTTTCCCCTTTCTCCCAGGAATACCATTGCTGTTTGATGTGCTATGTTCATTCCCACAAAGAGTTTGGGTTCTGAGAATCTGACATTTTCCAACAGAAACCCATTCCATGAGAAAATCTCCAAGCCAGTCGTTTCTCTAACTACAACCAGTTTGCCTCCCATGGGCCCAGATCCAGCAGCAATCACACAAATATCAACAAAACCTCACAAGCTCTTCCAGCCCAGTCCACTCCTGTAGCCATGGTTTATATAAAATTTAATACAGAGAGGCATTTCTACCTTTTTCTGGGGTTCTACAGTGGTGTTCCTCTGTGGCTGCCTGATAGATTTAAATCTAAAATTTGATTTAAAATTAAATTTCAAATGACATTTAAAATTTAATTTCAAATCAAATTTCAAATCTAATTTAAAAATGCATGTAGTATAAAGCTTTCTCCCAATGGGTACGGGTATAAAGGACCCTCTCTGCAAACACAACATGGAAAAAGTGTGATTTATTTTTTAATGACAGTTCCTGCCAACTTTCTCCCCTTGGTCCCAGGTTTAAGTTCATTTGATGGTTTTGAGGAAAGATAAGGATTTGAGGATTGAGGATTGCAAATGACAAAAAGGACAGAAGGAAGAGACTGTTTGGCAGTAGAGTTTTTTTATGAAGGAAATATTTAAAATAAGAGGGATGAAATTCAAATGGATTCTTGCAGCACAACTACTGACTTTATTGGAAGCAGTTTGATTTATAGCTTGCATTGATTCTTGAGTTCCCGGAACATTCTTTGTTTTCTCATTGTCAGTGTGCACTGTAGCAAAACCATGCTGCAGTTTGCTCTTCCCCAGAAGACATCTCCATTGCAGGGAGAAAATAGAAAAAAAGGCAGAAATTCCCATCAGTTCAGAGCAGATGCTTCCCTCTGTATTTGCAAAACAAAAGCATTGTCTGTAAATTTTCAGCATAAGGTTCTTAGAATGAAAAATGATATATTATGCATACAAAAGTCTGCCAAAATGACAGCAGCTCTTGTTAAAGTTCTTTTGTCAGGGAGAAAAACTTAGACAAGTTGCCTCACTATTTTATTAGGAAATGAAAAACAAATATCCAAGTGGTTTTTGTTTTAGAATTGTATTGTAAATGGAATTAAATACATTGAAAAGGTAAACGTGGTTTGATTGATGTGTATTATATCTCCCTGTATCCCTGTATTTCCCTATTCACATCACTTTTGTTCCAATTTTGACCTGGGTTCTTTTCTTAATGCTCAATATTTTTGTAGGGAAAAGACACCCTCCTTCCCAAGCTGTCATCTACAAATCCAAAAGGAGAACTGTGTCCTTCTGATCAGCCTGATGATCACCACAGACCATCTGGGCTGCACTTCTGGCCAATATTCAGGTGTGAAGTAGACTTGAAGCATTTCAAACTCTCAGACAAAAAGAAGTGCAAGTACTTTGCCAGACAAAGCCAGCTTAGGTACAGGCAGAATTTTAGCAAAGACTGGGGTGACTACACACTCCTGTACTAAAAATAGAAATACTTCTCCTTCAGACCTTTATTTAGGATTCCTAGTGCAGAAGTGGAGCAGGAAAGGAGCCGTGTTATCAATCAGTCCGAGGGCTCTCACCCGGCTGGAACAGGACACGTTGTGCACTATATATTTATATTTACCCATTTCAAAAGGCTGCAGATTCATTTTTATTTTTCCCTGACATGAGAAATATTGGTGGAAGTACTGAAGGATTAGAGAGTGCCTGTGATTTTCCTGCTAAAGTAAACATCAGCCAATGCTGTAACCAGATCACATTCTTGTGGCGGGCTGAAGAGACTTTAATTTTCAGCCACACTGAGAAGAAGCAAAAAGTGCACCAGGAAATGGGCTGAGCTTTCTTTAGTGCGGGAATGAAAACGTGGGAGAAATGGGGATATTTGGCCTCATTTTACCTGTCCTGATCCTTGGGATACATCAAGAATAGTTCGGGATGAGATGCCCCATCCCTGGAAGTGTCCAGGTTGGGTGAGGCCTGAAGCAACCTGGCATGGTGGAAGGTGGGGCAGGGATGGCACTGGATAGGCTTTAAGGTCCTTCCTACCCCAACCATTCTGGGATTTGAAGGATTCTGCAGACAAGAAATAAAATGGATTTCTCCATTTTGGAGACAGCAGTGCCGTCCTGCCCAAGCAATTTCTGCACTGAGTGCGTGTGGTGGCACTTGCAGGCAGGACAGAGCCCCACCAGGGAGCAAACACGTGGCAAAAGAGCCCCTCACTCCAAAAAACCTTCACCAGGGCAAGTTCAGGGAGGGAGGAGACTGGCCCCATCAGCTGCCCTGTGCTGGCTGAGGTGTGAGGAGCAGAAATGTCACAGAGCTGAGGTCACCCAGGCAGCTTTTAGCAGACAGGTCCCTGGAGCCCAACCACTCCAACGAGTCAGCAGAGGTCAGATCACAGCGAGGCTCCTCCTTCCCTTCCTTGGAGGACATTTCTGTGCAGGCACCAGAGAGGATTTATCTGTAAATGGTTTTGATAACCACCATTTGTAAATGGTTTTGATAACCACGAGAAATGAAAGCTGAAAATTATGTACTCTAAAGAGTAATTAAAGACAAGCATGACCCCAAGTCAAGGGGGTTAAAAATATTTTTTAAGAGCACACAGATGGCAGATGGAAGATAAAGTTTTCTGCTTTTTAAAACCCCAAACACCAAGCAGTGTACTGCAAAATAAATTCATTGTTTTGCCCTGTTATTGTGAAGAGGGTACCTGGTGCAGTGGAAGATGATTCTCTGAGTAATTTTTGGACATCACTCTGTTTTCACAATGCAAAATTCCGCATACATTGGGTGGGAGCTGGATGAGTCACCCAATATCTGCTGTGATTTTAATGCCAAGTTATTTTAACTTCTAAGGGAAAGCATAAATCAGAAGTTTTCAAATGACAGGCACATTTCTGGAGCAATGTTGCAAACCCATGTAGGTGAACAAGCTGAGAGTTACAGCTGAGTTCTTTTCTTTGAGTGCCTGTACAAAGCTCTGGATCCAGCCCAGAGAAAGGGAGAAGGAATAAAATTAATACAGCTCATAGGAATGCCTGGATTTTTGATGTGAATTTCTCTCTTAATGTATTACAGTTACTTTTTTGGGAAATTTTCTGCTTTCCAACTAAACATGTTTTAATATAAATAATAACAATGATAATAAAATCCAGCAGTTTGCATTGAGGTCTTATTTTCCCACAAGGATTCTTGAGAAGCTGAACAGGGAATGTTCTCCAGAAGAAAAACAACTTCTGCCCAGCCAAGCAGAGTCCTGCTGCAAAAAGGTGCAACTCCAGTGACTTCAGCACAGCTCTGTGACCTAAAAAATGGCCAGAATTGATGTAAGAGGGAAAAATGTTGCTCCGGCTCACATAAAGAAACAGCACATTCTGTCCCAGAGTGGTTATGTGGCCCCTGCTGAGCTGAACTTCCCCTGGATAATTTCTTTATGTCTTGGAATTCAACCTCCAGCCAGCCCAAGGCTTTTTGTGCTACTTAAATTCAATGGAAAAATCATCTGGGGAGTCTTGGTGATGTCCTGTGCTCTGTGCTTGTCTACATGCACAGCAAATTTACTGTGCTAGCTCGAGGCTTTGATGTTATTATTAAAAGTTCTTGAGGGCTGACAAGACTCCTTGAGTTTGGGGTCAAGCTGGAGAGACTGAAGTGGGGACACAGATATTTTCTGATTTATTTTAGCATCTTGTGCATGATGCAGCCCTGGGCTGTGTCCACCTCTTCCCACCTCCCTTCATACCAGTTCACTCTGGCAAAAATATGGGAATTTGTAGTTTCTCCCCCTATTTTTATTTCCTGTGCAGAGAAGACATTTTTATACCGTATTTCGAACAGTTTTTGTTGCTACTTTTTTTTTTGCTGCTGAAAATTTCTTAGACATATTTAGCGAAGGTTTGCCACTTGTATTTTGTTCTAATAAAACTTCATTTCTGGTGTAAGGGACTTCTTGGTTTTCAACACATCTCACTGTTTTCTGTCACATTGTTAGAGAAAGTTTGTTTCACTGAGTTACCTCAATAATTCAACTCTTGACAGCTGATAATTTACATTTTTGCTGCAGTCGGTGGTACCAGGGCTCCCTCTCCTGGCTTTCCCTCTTCTCCTGCTGATTCCCTGAGCAGTTTAATTCCCCACCACTGCAGAACTGGGATTAAACATTACAAATTGTGCAGATTTGGGGGAGCAGGAACAGAGTTCTGCCACAGAAACCCACGCAATTTCCCTCCTTCCAGCACACATCCACGATTTTTACCTAATCATTATTTCTTCAAGTTGTATAAAGAGCCAAGAAACAGCAGCCAGAGGAGTTTTTTTCTAAACCATCCCTTTGCTCTCTAGGATGGAAGAAATCCTCTAGGAAGAAGATGTTTCCATCACGTTCCTGTCCTGCTGTGAGTGCCTTACTCGCTCTCTACACCCTCTATTAAACTGCACAGCATTCACTCCCAGAGATCCATAACTGGGATATCTCCCCCCTCTGCCGAGTATAAACCATTGCCTCATGTTTTTTGACATTTTTACAAAGGTGCCCTGACTGCACACAAAAATCCAGGTGTTAAATGCTCAGTGTATTTTGTTTTATTTTAGACAAAAAAACCTTTCCCCAAAACTGTGAACTGGTTGAACGGCTCCACATTTCTCCCCTTCACATTCCAATTTTAAAAGTCCCCAAAACCATAAAGCATTCTGCTCTAAAAATAAAGCACATTCCTATTCCACCTGGCCCCCTCTACCCCCTGAGCTAATTAGTGAATGTTTTACTGTCCCGAGGCTTTATTAATGTTAATACTAAAAATTAACATTACATAAAAATGTTAATAATAAAAATTAATTTATTAATTAATATTTCTTTCACAGCTGATTAGAATCTCCAGGTAATGGAGATGTCAGGTGGCAAAGGCAGGGAGCAGGTGAGCAGGCAGCCAAAAAGCTGTCATTATTTAGTTGGGAAGGAGGAATAAGGGACAATAAAGCCCAGCATTAGAGACTTGTAAATACAAAATACTCAAGGAAGCTGCTGGGTGTGTTGGGCCACCATAAATAATTCACTGATGCTGCTTTAAAAATCTTATTTTAAAGATATTATTGTGCAGAAGACACTGAGATTCTGTTCTCAACCTGTGGCTACTCTGCTGGAGCAGAAGGATCAGAAGATTTGGATTATTCCAGTTTGATCTAAAGAATTATTGACTTTTGTGCCAATACACCAGAAAATTGATGGTGGTTTTTTTGAGTAGTTTGTGAGGGTTTGTCCAAATTCAAGTGAATTGTACTGAAAGGAAACACAACACTTTTAGTTAGTAATTAACTCTGTGTTAATTGACTTGCAATTAAACTCCCAGAAATCTCATAAACATCAGTGTCGTGTTGAAAAATATACACCTTGTAGCTTTTATTAATTGTGAAAATCACAGTTTTTATAACAATTTTAGTTTTGTGCTCATCACAATGAGACTTGGATCACCACCCAGAATTATTAAATCTGAAAAATTCCACCTGTAACAGCAATTAACATTCAGCCAATCCATTTTAAATCTTTAGACTTTCCAAAGGTGACCTTGGAAATGGAGCCTCTGGGATATGCTCCTGAAACTTCCATCATTCTTCAAGGAAAGTGTAAAAAAAAGCAACATTCCAGCTGTTCCTGTGTGTCTGCAGATTACTGATATTATTCTCTTATGCTTATTTGAACACTGAGTTAATTTTAATTAGGCTCCTGTGCCTAATTGCTCGGGAAAACACCTCCTAGTAACAAATGTTGCTCCTTGCTACTTAAAAGAAGCTGAATCACAACCCCACGTTGCATTCTATAAATGTCTGTGTTATAGCTCATTAGGCTGATATTTTAAAGTTGTTTTAAATGGCTTGGTTCTCCCTTTAAAGCTGAGCAGAATGAAGTATTTGCTTTAAAAGGGAAAATTAAATAATGGAAAATAATAATTTATTGCTCTCGCTCTGACAGGCAAGACATCAATTTGATGTTGTTCAGCTTCTATTGCCATGGTGCTCAAAGCTGCTTTCTCCTCCCTAAACAACAAATGAGTTTTGATTTCTCTTCATTAAATGCATCATTAATTCCTCCTCCCAGTTTCTGTTTGTTTTCCCTTCCTGCTCTCTGGTGCCCGACTTGGAGGATGTGGGGGTTTTCCCCCGTGGCTTTGCAGCTTCAGGGGATTTCTGTTCCAAATTCAATATTATACCCCAAAATTCAATATTATTCCCCGATTCCTGCTGACAAGTCCATGCCCAGGAAATATTGGAGTTGCCAATATTCAACTGTGCTGGTTGTATTGTGTCCCCTACCTAAAAGGACATTACAATTGAAGATTTTGACTATTTGTTTTTATTGTAAAAACCCAAATCAAACCAGCCCACTTGGTTTTCTCTGACATTTTTTGAATCCCCTTGGCCTGATGTTGGAGGGAATCACAGTTTCCTTTGGAGTTGTGACTGAACCAGACATCATTGAAAGGCATCAGGTTTGTATATCTGGGGAATTGAAGGTGAGGAGGACATGAGAAGGTTTGTGAGGGCCAAACAGGGCAGAGCCTGCACAGACAAAACCTCGTGGCTTTCAGTGGGAGCCTTCAGTTTGAGAGGCACATCTGGAAAGTTCTATGCAATAAAAAGCTTTGATAAATGATATCTTATAAACAGGACTGAGGTTCCATCCTGCTGCATCATGCAAGGACAAACTGTGTCTGGAGGAGGTTCAGGAGAGTCCTCAGCTGCCACCTCAGCCATGGAGATTTTTCTTTATTTACTCCGGACTCCTCTGTGTGCTCTGACCCTGGACTTTTGATTCCCTCTCACATTGCTTTAAGGTTGCCCTCATTCTCTCTAATGACCTTAAACCACTTGGTTTGATGTCTACTTTATCTTCTCAAAATGTAACAGCCCTGACTGCATCAAATTCCCTCCTTAATCCCCTTGGCATCTCTGATCACTGAAGACTGGAGTTAGATAAACTCTCCCAGGTAACCTTTGCCGACTTTCCAGAGGCAGATGAATACCATAAAAGATCCATCATGCTTTCCTTGGTGTCAGAAAGGTTTTGCTATTAAAGATTAGGGAGGCTGGAGGTCACTCCAAATCACGGTATTGCTCACTTTATAAGCCCATTTTATCCTGTCATCTGGTATTTTGTGTTCCAGTTGTTTCAGAGGAGTCCACAGCATTCATCAATTCCTCATCCTTCGGCCTCTTTGCACACTGGGTTTTAAGCACTGAGTGATTCGTTAAATGTCTCCAAAGTCAAGCCATTTATCTTTTTCACTGTATTTTATTGCCTCTGTTTTCCCTGCCTTACAAACCTCCAGCACAACACTGAGTTCTTCTTGCTTTAAGTGCTGGTCCCTCACAATGGGATCCTGCAGAAAAAAATCCTTGGGTAGTGAAACACCATCCATTGAAATACTACTTTAAAAATAAGGAAAAAAGAAAAATGTAGCGGCCAAAACACAGTTTCATGGTCCAAATGATTGTTGTTGATTATTTCTCAGACTCAACACTGAGCTTTCCAAGCCCAAATCCTTACTCATATAATGCAAGCCTCAAAACTGGGGAGAAGAGCATCACTTTTAAATCCCCAAAGCCCACATTTGGGAGACCAAAGAATTGATTTGAGGTCCAAATTCACTCTCTGGGACTACAAAACCACACTTGTAAGCTGCAAGGTTATGATTTTAAAACTCAAAGCCTCATTTAAAGGGCTCTGAGAATAATTTTTCAAAAGCCTGATGTGGAATATTGGTGGGACTGTGATGTCACACAAAGCCTGTGACACAGAGGGACAAAAGGGAGGTGGGTTCTGCGCTCTGGAGAGAGCCCTGAGGGTGAACATCCTCACCACCGAGGACATGGCTGTAGACCCAGCCCAGATGGATTTCTGGGATGGGATGGAGTCCGTGTTCATGATGCCCAGCGTCACCCCCGCAGGTACGGGCCGGAGCATCGCTGGAGCCGCTCTCAGGGATCAGGGACAAGACCCAGCACTGACCCGTGTGGGGCTGGGGACAGCACTGACACATGCCAGGGCTGCTGGAAGGCTGAGAGCCAGCAGAAGCACAGCGTAACCTGGTGTTTCCTGCTTTTCCAGAGAGAAAGGCTGTCTGGGATGCAGTGGCTGGCTATGTCCAACAACAGCTGTTGCTGCACAAGGTGGGATGATGCCCTGGGACAACACTGACATCCTTCTTTGCCCACCCAGAGCAGTGAGGAGTTCCCATGGCCCTTCTCATGGCTCATGGCCTGCAGTTCCTCTTGTTCTCCTCAGAATGCAGCACACCCACCCCAAAATCCCCTGCTGAGGGACTACCAGAGCTTGTGCAAGGGTGGAATCACCTCTGGGAGGTGGCATTGTACCCCAGGGCTGATCCCGGTCACTGGAGACCAGGGGTGCCCTCAAGCTGCCTCTGTCTGCCCTGACCCCAGCACGGATTTTTTGGTGAGAGAAGGGAAACGAGAGGCCCCAGCATCTCCTCCCCAGGGCTCTCCCCACTGTTCTGTCATGACTTCTGAACACAGGGAGTTGGCAGAGTTCGGTCAAAGGCACCATCCCTTGATGGAACCATCCTCAGCTCTTCCCTCTGTCCAGTCCTCACCCTTTGGGCCTTTCCCTTCTGCTCCAGGGGATCCGGATTCCCACCCTTGGGTCCTTTGATGTGGTCCACACAGAAACCCTGGTGGGGAACAAGACAGTCATCCTGCAGACTCCAGTGTTCCACCTGGCCAGGAATCTTGGAGGAGTCCAGAACCTGGAAAATAAGGATGACCTGGCTGGTAAGACAGAGGATTTAACCCTGAGGCCCAGGGTGGAGTAGGGTACCACACCACATTTCTAAAAGCATCTCCAGGGAAATGCCTTTGGCCAAGCCCTGGGGAAGTGCTTCCATCCCTCTCCTGTGGTTCTTCAGGAGGAAAGCAGCTGGAGCCTCTGAAATATGCCAAGGTGGCCATGAAGGCCTCTGTGTCCCGGAGGAAAGTGGAGCGCTGCATCCTCGGCACCACGTCCCTGCTGTACCACTGCCTGGAGAAGGGCGTGAGCGTCGCCTTTGTCCTGAGGGACGTGGGCATGCTCCTCATCGAAGGCAGCATGGTGCAAATGAGATTCTACCTGGACTTCCTGGAGAAGGTGATTGGGAAGAGGATCCAGGACAGGGCTATACTCAAGGTGAGCCTTTTGTTGCCCCCCTGCTTGGGCAGGCCCACAGCAGTTCCCCAGCACTGCTGGCATGTGGACATGGGGATGTGCCCAGGGGCTGTGGCCAGGCAGGAGTGTGACTCCACCTGCTCTGCTCACCCTGAGCTCCCCCTCTCCTGAGTGCCTCAGCCACACTGAGGATGTGCTGGCACCTTCCTGTTTCTGTGCTGCAGGCTCTCCAGCAGCTGGACATGGTGGTGTCCCAGGCGGTGCCCATTGCTTCCCTGAGCTTCACTGGCCGTGTCATCATCTTTCCCAAGTGAGTCAAACACCCTGGCAGCTTTGGCCTCTGGAGAGCTCTGGGAGCAGTTTCTCCTCGTGACCACAGCAGCCCTGCAGAGCACTGACTCTTGTTTGTGTCTGCCTGTTCGTCATCCCTGTCAGCAGACCTGAGGGACAGAGGGAGTATTTTAGGCAACCCTTGCTTCTCCGTCATGGCCAGGAATCCTTTCCTGGGTGGCTCTGTTTTCCAGGATGGTCCTGGGGGCTGGGGCACAGCTGACTTAGGAGAACAATGGCCTTTACCCTACTGCCCAAACTCACCTGTGAGCAGGTGATGGTGGCAAGGGGCCAGGGCTGGCGGGGACATGGGTCAGGATTGTGTTGTCTCTTTGTCTCCAGCTTTGAACAGACATTTCAGCCCACATCACTGCCCAGGGATCATCTCAAGGACTTTGGATTTGTTCCTGGGGAGGACAAGATGAACAAAATGGGTTTGACATCCATCAGGCAAGGCATGGAAGGTAAAGCAGCTCCTCACTCGTTTCCACAGCACAGGCAACTGGCGGCTCTGATCTGGCGAGAGAATCTCCAGCTGTGATTGTCACAAGGATCTGATTGTGCCAAAGCTTGGTGTGAGCTCCTCATGGCCTTTTCTCCTAGGGCTGGCTCCACAAGAGCTGAGCCCTGGGCTGGGAGGTGCCCAAGATGCTCGTCCCTGGGATCCAAGGGTCCATACTTGCCCTCAGAAATTACCTCTGCTTCCAGAAGAGATTCTGTCCCAAACCTGGCACTGTGGATGGGAGAGTGCCAGGCCTCTGGAGGCAGCAGTGTGAGGGGACTGGGAATTCCCTCTTGGATGTGCTGGGAAGAAGACTGACATTGCCATGTGTCACTTGTGGCCAGCAGCATCACAGCTGTGCTCTTCTGACAGGCTCTGTCCTTCCTGATTCCAGGGAGGTTTCCTGGCCTGCCCGTGCCTGCTCACCAGGGTTCCACTGCCAAGGCAGGAGAGCAGCCCTGGCATGAGAAGGAGATGGCGATAAGGCACAACTCTCGGGTCAGGTGAGACTGGAGCCTCAGGGCATGGGGCCTTTTCCTCATCCAGCCAGAGCTTGTTCCCCAGCACGCCCACCACGTGGACTGGGGCTGCCCCACGTCACAGGGCTGGTTCTTCTCCATCCCTCCTGAAGAGCCCCCCATGACAGCTGGAGCCATCCATGGGGACAGACAAGTATCAGCCACGGCTTCCAGCTCAGGGTTCATCTCCTGAGCTGGGCACAGCCATGGTCTGAGGACACATAGCTCCTGTGGGCAGAATGTGGCCCCAGACCCCTCCCAGCCCCACTCAGCCCCCTCCTGCTGTGTCCTTGCAGGGAGCTGCCAGGGACCCCAGCGGCTGCTGCTGGAAGAAAGCAGCCTGTGACTGACCAAGTCAAGGGCAAAGCTGTGCCCAAGGGCCAAGTGCCACAGCAGAGTGACAAAGAGGCAGCAACAGCTCAGAGGGGCAGAGGAGGAAGAGGAGAAAGAAAAGATCCTCTGAAGACAGAGGGAGAAAAGGAAGTTCAGCTTGGAAAAGAAGGAGAAAGAGGAGAATCCCTTGGAAGAAAAGGAGAAAAGAAAGCTCATCTCAGGAGAGAGGGAGAAAAGAAAGTTCAGCTTGGAAAAGAAGGAGAAAGAAGAGAATCTCCTGGAAGAGAAGGAGAAAAAGCTTATCTCAGGAGAGGAGAAAGAAGGGATTCTCTCAGAAGAGGAGAAAGAAGAGATTCTTTAAGAGAAAGAGATGGAAGAGATTCTTTTAGAAGAGAAGAAAGAAGGGATTCTCTCAGAAAGGAAGGAGAAAGAAATGATTCTCTCAGAAAGGAAGGAGAAAGAAATGATTCTCTCAGAAAAGAAGGAGAAAAGAAAGTTGGACGAGGAAGAGAAAAAGAAGCAAAAGATGCAGTTGGGAGTGAAGGAGAAAAGAAAGTTCATCCCAAAAGAGGAGAAGATAAAGTTTCTTCTAGAAGAAAAGGAGAAAAAAAAGTTCCTCTTGGAAGAGGAGAAAAGAAAGTTCCTCTTGGAAGAGAAGGAGAAAAGTTTAGTCTCAAAAGAGAAGTGAAATATCTCCTTGCGAGAGAAAAAGAAAAGAAATTTCTTCCTTTCCTCCAGTTCAAAGGAATTCAAGTTCCTCTTGGAAGAGAAGGAGAAAAGGAAGTCCCTCTTGGGACCCCATCAGTGCCATGGAGTGCCCAGGCCAGGAATCCTCAGGACTCCAAGATGTTCATCCTGCAGCGGCTGGGGGCCGAGGCAGCGCAGGGCCTGCGAGCCAGGCCTGAGTCCTTCTGGTCAGTGCTCAAGGAGCCCCAGAAGAGCATTTTGGCAGGCTACAGCTTTGAATCCTCCCGCCTGCTGCCCCCCCTGCCCAGAGGCGCCGTGCCTTCGCAGGTGCCCATGCTGAAGAAGAGAGAAATGGTCTCCAGGGGCCCGTGGCCCTGGGTGGAGTAAGCAGGGATGAGGGGGAGCAGCACCTGAGGTGGCAAAACAGGGACATGACTGGAACAGGAACTGTTATTCTGGGAGGCTGTTTCTTCCTAGAAGTGCAGAGTTAGGGGATCTTCAAAATCTTTCTGTTCTGGTGGACGTCATGGCCAAGGTGCCACCTTGGACTCATCCATCTCCAGGGCCAAGGGACTCCTTTTCCAACAAGAAGGAGCCTCAGGACACACCCTGGCCAGGCTCTCTGGGGTTAGAGAAAGCCTAGCTCAGCACAAGGCTTCTCTTTAAACCCCCACTGGGAAGACAAAGCCTCTCTGGGAGGGTCTGGCAAAGCTTGGGAACAAAGTGCTGCTGCTGCAGAGGCTGCAGTGAAGGGGAAGTAGAGAGAAAGAGAGAAAGAGAGAAAAAAAGAGAGAGAGAGAAAGAGAGAAAAAGAGAGAGAGAAAGAGAGAAAGAGAGAAAAAAAGAGAGAAAGAAAAAGAGAAAAAGAGAAAGAGAGAAAAAGAGAAAGAGAAAGAGAGAAAAAGAGAGAAAGAGAGAAAGAGAGAAAGAGAGAAAGAGAGAAAGAGAGAAAGAGAGAAAGAGAGAAAGAGAGAAAGAGAGAAAGAGAGAAAGAAAGAGTTGCCCTCCTGTCAGTATCCTGACCTGAAGCCATCCAGGAGAATTTTATTAAAAGAAAAATCCCAGAGTAGCAAATTAAACAGACTTCACTGTTCTACTGAACAACCCATCCCTTGCACACGTGCAATATCCATTTCTTGTCCTTCAGTCCCTTAGGTTTAAGCGCTGATAGCTTCAACAAATGTCTCCAATGTAAATGATTAATCTTTTAATTAGTGTTGTGCCTCCTGCACAACACTGAGTTCTGTTTGCTTTAAGAATCTCTGTAAATACGGGGTATTTTTACAGAAAGAGGAACCTGCAAATGCTTTTATACAATATTCAAAATTGCACTGTGTTTTATGGGAATTTTAGTGAGTTTTCATTTGGCTTTTATAGTATTGTGTATCTCCAGGTAAGATGTTCACCCTGTTCTTTTATTCAGGACTGGTTTTGTTTCATTTCACAATTTTAACTCAGTTAAAATATGGAATATGGCCACATGTATTTAAGAAGTTAATGTGCCAGAAAGAAGAAAATACAAATACATTTATTAAATGCTGGTAAGAACCAACAAAGCTGCTCAGTTCTTTAAAAATCTGCTTTAATGCAAAGCTCCTGCACTGCCTGCCTGACCATGACCTTAGGGTCACGGAGTGGTTTGGGTTGGAAGGGATTTTAAAGCCCATCCAGTGAGCAGGGACACCTCCCACTAACCCAGGCTGCTCCATGTCCTGTCCAACCTGGCCTTGGACACTTCCAGGGATGGGGCAGCCTCAGCTTCTCTGGGAATTCCATTCTAGCACCCCACCACCCTCACAGGGAGCAGTCCCTTCCCAATATCCCATCTATCCCTGCCCTCTGGCAGTGTAAAACCCTCAGCCCTGGGCCTGCCACTGCAGACCCTGATAAAGAAATATCTCTGTGTCTTTCCCATGACCCCTTTTATCCACTGAAAGGTCACAACAACGTCTCCTGGAGCCTTCTCACCTCCAGGATGAGGAGGAGAAAACCTCCAAATCTTGCAGGATTTCTGTTCCAGGGAGCTATTGCAGCCCTGGGATAATTTTTATGGCCTTCTCTGGACCTGATCTAACAGGGCTGGGTTTTGCATGACGTGGAGGCTCCAGACAAGGGAGCAGAGAGCAAGAATTCCTTCTAACCCAAAACTTTCACACACACCACTGTGCTGCTTATCTTTATTTAGACTTCTACCACTAATTCCTTGTCTTCAGTCTCATTGTCCAGGAGCTCAGAACTGACTCTCAAAGCCGTGAGGCGCCTGTGGAGAGAGAGGAGGCTGCTGAAGCCCTGCCATGGCTGTGTTTGTGGTGGGAGTGAGGATGTGGAGTGGTGCTGGCTATCCCATGGGATGTGGCAGCCAGGAGCTGAGGGCATAGAGAGCTCTGGGTGGGACAGGGGGCAGCAGCTCCCAGAACAAATCTGCTGAGTTTGGCCAGTGACCAACTGGGCATCCAGAGCTCAGTTTCTCGAAACGCCTCATGGCAGATCAGCTACCCTGCCCAAAACTTGGCAACCCTGGAAATGGCTCACGGCAGGTTCATCCCCCCAGCACCAACATTTGGCAACCCCCCCCCCACCCCAGTCACTCACTTTTTTATGTCCTTTGCCCATGCAGGGGCCACCCTGAGAAGCAGCAGAACAATCAGGCTGCAGACCACAGACACGAGGAAGGCTCTGATAAAAACACTCCAGGTGATTTTAGCGTCAACTGTGCCTGTGTTTTCCATGTCCTCCACAATGTTTGGGTCTGTCTTGTTGTCCTCAGCACTGCTGAATCTCTTGAACACACCTGGAGGAAATCCCCAAAGCTCTGAAATCCCTGGGAATGGGGTGTGAGGGGTGGTGGGCACTCACTGCACACACAGAGGGTCCGAGTGTGTGTCCCTGGCACAGGAATGGCCACAACCTCCACCCTGAGGGATGGCTAGGGGACAGGGATTCCCTGACTCACCTGTTGGCTGAAGGGCCTCACTGTTTCCCTCAGGGACTGGCTCTTCCTGATGGTCTTCCTGAGGTATCTCCTTGTCCACATGCTCAGGCTCCAGCACTTTAGACACAAAGTGTGCCAATTTAATTCCAAGTCACCCTTCCTCATGGGAATCTGAAAGCCCAGCTCCACAACTCCTGTGGTTAAGAGTTACTTGTACCTGGAAGTGTTTCCTTCAGTAAAGTCATTAATTCAGACTGTTCCATTAAGGGCCAGGAAATGTTTCCCAACCTAGTTTCATTCTTCAGACCTTCAGGGAAAGAATGAAAAATTCCCACCACAGAAATCCCTGGAATCTCCTCTGGGGCTGTGCAGCCAGCCAGGACTGAGCAGTGACCCTGGTGCTGCTTGGTCTGGCTGAGGAGTTGGGAAAGCTCAGGGACACCAGACCCCCCTGAGGAGCTCCTGTCACACTCAGTGGCTTTCCCTGTCCTCACTAACCAGCAGCACAGGGAGGGGCTCAGGGAATGACACAGCACACACAGGCAAGGCTGGATTCTCATACCTGCAGGAAATGCCTCGCTCACATTTGGGCCTTGATCTGGCACTTCCCAAAACAAATCAAAAGCCACGTAGGATCCAGGAGAGTCAGATCCAGCACCTGGATCTCCACTGCCTCCAGCCACAGCTGTGAACAGGACAAAGAAGCTCAAATGAAATATTTCCATGTACTTTCCATGGCAGGAACTGTGGTTGAAACATGCAATGGCTCTGGGGACCTGTTTGTCCCTTCCCCTCTGGAGCACCATGTAGGCAGGTGCCAGGTGTCTGACCCATGACAATCCCAAACAAACGGTGCAGGAGCTGGCAAACCCAACCCCAGCAATCCTGCTGGCATTGCTCCTGGAAGCAGCTCAGGGCCCTGGAACCTGGGAGGGACCGCTCTGCATAGCTGTGTGTTCTGAGGCCATCCCTGAGCCAGACCCATTGCCTCTCTGCTCCGCTGCACAGCTGAGCATCAGACAGAAAAATGTTAAATTTCCTGTCAACAGGATATTGAAACCTAAATGCTCCTTGAGGGGACCTGTGGGACCTGCCCCTCCCTGCCCACGTACCTGCCTCCTCCATGGGGGGCTGGGCCCTGGGGGCTAGCAGGGCTGCCAGGGATAGCAGGATCACCAGAGACACCAGGACTGTCAGGGCTCTCTGGAGAGCCAGGAGGACGATGGTGACCATGGCCCATCGTGTCCACGTCATGATGAGGCCGCTGAAGCCTCACACTGCACACCGGAGCCCGGCTGTGTGACCCCTTGGGAGCTGTGTGACTCCTCAGGGGGCTGTGTCAACCCTCAGGGGGCTGTGTGACCTCATGGGAGGCTTCTATCACCAACATTCCACCATCTCCAGGGGAGCCCCAAATGTCCTGCAGGTGCCTGGGACAGCCCCATCCCATCCCATCCCATCCCATCCCATCCCATCCCATCCCATCCCATCCCATCCCATCCCATCCCATCCCATCCCATCCCATCCCATCCCATCCCATCCCATCCCATCCCATCTCAAGCTCTCTGCTCTAGGAAACTCTGTGTAGGTTCCCTGGGACTTCACCTGTCTCCAGAGAGAACCCCAGAGCAAAAGGAGGCACTCCAAACTCATGATTTTTAGCTGTTTGATGGAAAAATGGAGATCAGACTGATTTTTTGGGACGGCATTTCTGTCATGGGTCAGAATCGTAGAATCCCAGAACGGTTTGGGTTGGAAGGGACCACAAAAACCATCTGGTTCCAACCCCCTGCCATGGGCAGGGACATCTTCTGCTAGGGAAGGAGATAGGAGATATTTAACACAGCTGATCCTCAGGATACAGGAAAGCAGCAAAGTCACAGTTTAGGAGCCAAAATTTGGCTTGTGGGTGTCCAAACCCAGATGCTTCCCAACACCAGATCCTCCTTCAGCATCACTTTCTAACCCACAACCCCTGTGGAGCCATCAAACTCCTCTAGACCCACCACAAAAAAACTTTTATCCCTTTTCCCCCTGCCAAAACACACATCACAGATTTATCCTGCAGCTGGTCTCACAAATAACAGAAGAGTAATTGCTCAATTTGCAGTGGGAAAAAAGGGGAGAGTGGGACCTGCTTGGGGATGTTGGGCAGAAGCCAGCAGGGACCTGGGAACTCCTCTGTCTCCAGAGGAGGCCAAGAAGTGACTGCAGATGCCTGGGAGGAGTTCTTGGCAAGTGCCAGGCACGAATTTCCCCCAACACACACATGTAGCTCTCTCAGAATAGTCTGGGGATGATGCCAGGGAATTCCCTGCTCCCCAGGAAACACCAAAATGCTCCTGGAGATGCCCAGAGGAGTCACAGTCAGCAATGAGGCACAAACCTGACTCCAGCATAGATAAAGCTCTTCAGGAAACTGCCTAAGAATCCAATGTTTCTACCCAGGACCTGTTCCCAGGGAAGGCCAAATAAGATGAGACATGGAAGCGATGCAAAACCTGCAGCAGGTGAAGGGCTTATCTGACATCCTTCAAAATTAAATGTCTTAGATGAAGGTTTTCCCTGCCACTCTTGATATTGGGTTCAACAACTGCTTAAAGTTGCATTTGCATTGCCCTTAGGAAGTTTCTTACCCAATATCCTTTTTCCTGGCATACTCTGCTACTCACACAAGCTTCTTCCCTGCTAACAGCTCTTACCATTTATAAGCTTTGCTGTGGAAATGCTGGTTCTGCCTGTTCAAGAGGATCTGGGAAAACTTCACTGTCAGATTTAACATATTAGCTCACTGTAACAGAGGCCAGTGAAGTTGACTTTGAATTAAATGTTATTAAATATTATTAACATGTTTACACAGCAATGTCAGCCTGCAGTTATACACAACACTGGAGTATTCCTTAACTGCTGTCTGCTGTTCCTAAGCAGGATTCCAGGCTGAGTTAATGGCCTTTCTTATGGCTTCCTCTAACACAGATACATTTGGTGGCTGAAACGCCCTTGGTCTGTCTTAGGGCTCTGTCAAACAAGTTCCTTCAAGCAGCACTGCAGATATTTTGAGCAATTTTGTGCTGAAACAAAGCCAGAGCCCTCTGATGGGCACCAGTCCTGTCTCAGCTGGGCAGTGAGAATACAGAAGAGATGCTGCCAGCCCTGGCACAACCCAGCTGCCAAAATATGCCTGGCTTTTAGAAAAAAAATCTGTGTAGGTAACTAATCCTGTCTGGATGCTGCTGTGGGGAAGGTTTTGGCAAACAAAACAATGTAGAATTGGCTGGTTTCACATTAATCCTCAAATCTGTGTGTGTACAGTGCTGAACCTCAAATCCTGTTTTGGAGTGAACCAGATCTGGGCATGAGGCTTGACTGCACCCCGAAACATGTGGCAAATACAAGATGGGAGGGAGCAAAAAGCCAGAGCTTCAGCTTGTGCAGTAACCATGGTTTTCCTGCAGGGCAGTTCCCAAAGGGAAGCTCAGGGCTGGTTTTATGTGAGCAGAGTTAGAAATGTCAGCTGCTCCTCTGAACTACTGGAGAATTTTCTCCACCATGCAGAGGAGGATTCATCTCTTGGCAGCTGGGCCTGGTGAGAGCTGAAGGTTTGCTGTGACTGCAGTACAAAGGTAGGGGTTTAATCATGACAAAATACTGGGCAATTTAGGTTTGGTCCAATCTGACTTTCCAGCAGTGCTGGCCTCAATCCCCTTGTCTGAAGCTTTCCCCCTGAGCTCAGGGCTGTGTTGATGCCAGAGTGGGAAGCATACTACCAAAGAGCTGCCCTGCCTTCCCACATTTATCTGCCCTTGGTCAGCTTGGAAGGAAGAAAAAGTCAGACAAAGATTTAATTACTTTGATAAAATTGGAGTTAGTTTGCATGTTCTTCCTCCCTGGGCTGCTGCTGTCCCTTCTCTTGTGTTAAATAAGTCAATCCTCAATATTGCCTCACTACCATGCTCCTGAATGTTTGTTGAGGTGTCTTTTCTTCAGGGATGCTCCTTGCACTGGGGAAATATTTAAGAATCACAATAAAAATCTATTTTGTTTAATTAGTGCTTAAATTATGCTGGGAATTACCCAGAGCTGAGTACATTTGTTTCCACAGTGAGCAGTTAACTGTGTGTCAGTGTGGATATAGCAAGTCTGAGATAATAACAGAATAAAAACAGAACTCATAGCCCAGAATTCTGCAAGACTTCGAGTTTATTTATAGTGGAAATTCCAGGTAAGGACTACCCCAACTCTCCCAAATGGAATGCCCAAATTCATGTGCCAGGAATGCAAACCACAGAAGGCTTCTTCCCAAATTACCTGCTTTGCTGCTGGGGGTATTTGCTCTGGGAGACTTGACAAATCTGTGCAGCCTTAGAGGTTGATAATGGATGATCTAATCTCGTGTTCATGGCAGGAAAATAAAAATCAGGACTCTTGTAACATCGACAGGCAGCCTTTCTGCTCTTGTGCTTGTCACTGTTCTGCACTGTTTTAGCAAATGTTAGAAAATAAATGTAGGTTTTCATCCCAGTTTAATACAATATCAGGTTAATGTATCCACCCCCTTCATCTTTGTTTGCATCTAAGGCAAAGTGATGGGAAGGAGAACATAAGCCTTGACTTGTAAAATGTATTGGTTTTCGAATTTCCCATTTCTAAATAATGTTTCTACCAAAAGACACTTAGCCTGGGAGGAAGAAAAGGTTTTCCTACATCATAATTAGCATTAGAGCACTGAAAAATGCAGTATTTCCAAGCAATTTGTATTTAGGGGTGTAAGAACATTTTATATGTCATGAATTTTGGAGAAGGCAGAATGTAGAACAGGTTTGCGCAGGGCTGCCAGACAGTGTTTACTAAACCAGATGATGCTGGGTTTTGCCTGATGCTTTCCTCTTCTCCCAGGCTGCAAAACCCTTTTGTCCAGGACATTGCTTTCACAAAATTCCCCCTGCAGTCACCCAGGAGTTGCAGGATTCCCTACAGAGCAAAGGAGTCGTGCTCTGGTTTGGACTTTGAAGACCAATTTGGGCTGGTGAAGGAATCCCAGCCTGATTTGGGTTGGAAGTGACCTTAAAGCCCAGCCAGTGCCACCCCCTGCCATGGGCCAGGACAACTTCCACGGTTCCAGGCTGCTCCAAGCCCTGTCCAGCCTGGCCTGGGACACTGCCAGGGATGGGGGAAAAGGCTTTTCCTTCAGCTTATTTAAAGAACAAAGATTTTTTATTTGGCTTTAGCACTAGATGGGGCTAAAGGACTAAGAAGAAGAAAAAACACCACGGGATGTGAAAACCACTGGGAAAAGAGGAGGGAAAAGCCAGTGGGGGCAATGAATGCTGTCAGAACCCCTTCACTGGCTCAGCTTTGTGACAGGAACCAAACCCTCACCCTGCAGGTGTTGCTTGTCAGCACTGGTGAGGGTCAGTGAGGTGGAGTGGGGTGTAAACCATGAGTAGGATACGTTGGATAACAGCACTCGGCAAGTGGATCCTGGTTTCTTTCATCAGAGCCTTTCTCTGCAGGTTATAAAGGGCCTTCAGAAAGCAGCATCTCCTCAGCTTTCAACCTGCAGAGTCCAGGAATAACCCCAGGAGATACCACTGCAGAGGAAGGACCCAGGTTTTGTGTTTATGAGCTCATTTTTACATGGCTGGGTTTAGTGGTTTACTGGGTGACTTTTTATTTATCATTTCTGCTTTCAAAATACACAAGAAACCTCCTGTTTAGCTTGTTACTCTCTGGAATTTCCCCTCCTGTCCCATCTAGGTAAAAAACCTGTTGGTAATCAGATAAAACAAGGAAATAACAATTTTTTTGCAAGCACAATATCCCTGGACTGTTGCAGTTAAGAATTTTAACTCTTCTTATCCATCCTATTGCAAATTGTGCTTATCAATCCTATTGCAAACTGTGGTTACCAATCCTCCTGTAAGCTATCCTTATCAATCCCCTGGCAAAGATCTGCTGTTGCACCAGCTTTTGCCTGCATTAACCTGAGCATTTGTGTGTAAAGATTTCAGTAAAATTCAACAACCAGCTGTTTTCTCATTTGCTCCATGAGTGTAGAAGCATTTAATGAAATTGCTTATGGTTTAGTGATTTGTATGACATAAACAATATTTCCCTTCTGTCAGACCTGGGCCAATCTTAAATCGCTTGAGGATATAAACATGAGAAAACAAACCCAAGCAATTTAAATTAAATGCCTAATGTACCTGAGGACAGATTATCTGCTCTGCTTCCATCTTTCCTTTAAATCTTCTCGCAGTGGGGGCTCCTGTTTGTTGTTCAGTGTTTTATTGCACAAATACTTCAGAGAACAGGGGTGAGGGGATGGGTACTTTTGGAGGGAAGCACCAAAGAAATCCGGAGTCCTTTTAAACCTGCAGTTTCATCATAGAGGAATATAATATCCTGAGTTGGAAAAGACCCATAAGGATCATCTGAGATGTTGGAACAAGCTCTGAGAGAAAAGACAGAGCTCTGGGACAGGGCAATAACCAGAGTACAGCAAGAAAGGACTCACTCCTTGGGGCAAAGAGTTTTTTAGTGCACATTTCTCATTTCCCTCAGGATGGAGCTGAGCCAGCTCCAGCTTGGGATGTTCTGGACTTTGCAACGGATCCATTTTTGTCACGTGAATTCACCTTCCTTCCTTTGCCCAGCTTGAATATCGGTGGCATGGAGATGTTTGTGTGGGCCTTTGTTTGTGATGTTTGTCTTGTGCCTGTGCAAAGAACTCTGGTTTTTAACAACCCAGAGCAGCTGTGGCTGCCCCTGGATCCCTGGAAGTGCCCAAGGCCGGGTTGGAGCAGCCTGGGACAGTGGGAGGTGTCCCTGCCATGACAAGGGTGGGGTTGGATGGGCTTTAAGGTCCCTTCCCACCCAAACCACTCTGTAATTCTATGCTTCATCCTTTTATTTGCTGATATCAAGGGCGTGAAACCTTGGTTGGTTTTAAAAGGAGAGTCTTTTCTTCCAGCAAAAGAAAGAGGAAACTCAGGACGTGGTGACCTTATGGAACCCTAAACTCCGTTTCCCTGCAGGCGGGGCAGGTGGCACTAAAACCACAAACCATCCCCTGGGGCTGTGTCTGACAGACCTGGCAGGTTCCCAGCAGCATCCCTGCCATCACTGGAGTCGAAGTCAGTTCTCTTCTTGGTGTGTCCAGTGCTTAGGAGAGTGCTTAATCACCAATTAGGGGACATTGCTTTCAAAAAGGAGGGCTGGGAAGGAAAGGAGCTGCTGTTGGAATATCACACTGGCTTTGGCATTAGACAGGCAGGAGCAATACATTAAAGAGAGCAGCAGAAAGTCTGATGCCACCTACGTTCCTCCCATGCAAGTTTTAATTATAGCTCTGGACTTGGCTGAGACGTGTCATTGAGCCCCGTGTTCAGACAGCTTTTCCATGACTAAAATTGGCTCCCAAGGACGATGTGTGGAGCAGGATGTTGAAACCCAAATGCATTTCAGAGAAGTCATTCTGGGTAGAGCCTCAGAATGAAGCTGAACCTCCCAGCAGGGCACAGAAGTTAAGCCAAATTGCAATTTCATTTGATGTATTCCTCGGGTTTTTCCCAGTTTCTGGGGAAAGCAGATGGGAGGCAGCTCAGTTCAAGCAATGAACTTATGACTGTGAGAGCTTTATGGCTTTTTTTGCCAAGAGACAGCTCTAATTGATTTCCTTGCACTGAGAAAAGTTATGTTTGGGAGACAATGTATTACTTATCACTGATCTAAAGGGAATTTTCAGCTGGAGCCTTTGGCATAGGTGGAAAGTTATAATTTGAACAAGCAAAGGGTGAGACTTTTTAATCCTTCACCTGGATATTGCTGTACAGAGGCTTGCTCGGTCTTGAGGCATTGATATGGAAAAAAAAATGTGTAAGAATAAATTTTCTGTCTTTTTTAGATGTGAAATTTGCCTTCGCCCTTCGGTTCTCTCCTGTCAAGTCACTGCATGAGCCCACGGGATGTCAAGAGATGATGTGGGGAGTGACATCAACTTGGAAATGGAGTCTGGAAAGTTGAAAATAGTCTAGCAGTCCCTATTAACTTATTCCTATTTTTTTTTCCTGAGCCTTATAAAACATTTCACGGTTGAAGCCAAACTCTGTGGTAGGATGAAAATGCCATCAGTTGATTGACTCTGCCAGCATCACCCTCAATCCAAAAGTGATTGAATGTGGTATTTTGAGTGTGTCCTTTGATAACCCCCTATTAAGGGACTCTTATATTTTGTTTTAAATTTGAACTTTTGTCTTAAATTTGTGATTTTTTTCTTGTTTGTTTGTTTTAAAATTGAGCTCTGGGCTTAGAGTTGAGGTGAATTGCTCAAGGTGACAAAATTCTGAGGCAAAGAGGGAACTAAATACTGCCAGAGAAGGACTTCCAATAATAATATTTTTCATAGAATCATGGAGAGGTTTGAGGCAAGAGTGATCCTCAAGACCACATAGTTGCAACCCCCCTGCCACTAGAACTGGCTGTTTTTCTCTGAAAACAAAAAGAAACTCTAAACATCTCTGGATAATTTACTGGTCCAGCCACCTGGATGCCATTAGGATTGTTTGTTCCTGGTGTCAGCTCCTGTTGAGGGGATGGAAGCAGATGGAAGCGTGGCTGTCAAAGCAGGGTATATCTGTTTGTGGAGCTTGAATGCAAGACCAGTTTTAAAAGACAGAGACTTCCTAAAAGAAATGAGTCTTGAAATCTAAGCCTTGCTGAGTAACTAACACAAATAACACCTTCCATTATTTAGGTTGTAAGCAATAAAAAATATTCTTGCTCACAATAGAGAGATTTCTCCATATATACTTGTTTCTGCTGTAAAGTTGAGGAATCTGTAATGCACTGCTTAATTAAACATTGCAGGGATATTGCTTTGGAGAGGAAACAAGTAATGAAGGGGATACAGTAAATTTTGGTGATTACAGATACAATTGTTTAGCCCAAGCATTGCATGGTCTGCTTTGCAGGTTAAAAAAAAACCCCAAAGAACACAATTTCGAATAAGCTCTGCCTTGCACTGCTAGCAGTGGATTAGGCTATTAAACTATATTTTCCCATTAATAAAACAAATGTTAATGCATTGTTTGATACTAATAATGAAGCCATTGTAGGAAGCACAGCTCCTTCCATTAACATTTATCACAGCTTGTCAAGGCTGGGGATGCATTCAGGGCTTTTTTCATCAAGGTGAATTGGGAAGGCACAGCAGGAACTTGCTGCCCTCTAAGTCTGCTTTGTGTTTGCCATGTTCTCATGGACAAGGCTGATCCAAGGGCTACAGAGAGCTGAACTTTAAATACATCGAACCATCTGCTACAGCACATCGCTGGCTTCATTAAATTTTATTAATTCTTAGCAGAGCGAGGCAAGGAAGAAAGCTCTGCTAAGCTCCGCCTGTTTCAAGAATCTATTAGGAGGCTGGAAATGCCCCACCAGCTCTTGTGGTGCTGCACAGATAAAATCTGCCTGTCCTAAGATTTTTGTATTGCAGCTTGTCTTGGGCACAGCCATAGAAACCTGGAGTTGGAATTTGCCCCTCTCCAGCAAATCCAACATGGCTGGGTCTGGCTGTGTTGGGGTGTGTGTAGTTAGGAGGGCATGGGGATCATTTAATACCTTGTCCAGCTGCTAATGGCTTGATTTTTACCTTTTCCAGATACCTGGGAGAAAGTTTAGGAGGAAAAATCTGGTGTCTTCAGGGGGACAAACTTGGGCACCTTACTGGGGTGGGGGTGTGTGCATTGATCAGGGCATGGGGGTGGTTTAAGGCCTCAACCAGCTGTTAATATCTTGATTTTTATCTTGTCCAGAGACTTGAGAGAAACTCTCTGGTCTCAAGAGGAAAAATCTGATGCCTTCAACTGGGTGCTGCTCACTGCAACGAGACGGTGTGGGTGTTTTTCCCCCCACATCTTTTTGTCAGAGGTGGTTGGGCATTAATCCTTTTATCCCTGGCAATTCTGTCAGCTGGCTGGGGAGAGAGCAGGAGGGAAAGCACCTGCACAATGTTTATTCTCCCTGTTGTAAGGCTTTGTGCAGACACTCAAATTGGGGATATTTTAATGCAAACAATGATATTTGCAGATAAAAGCCTGTGTAAGGGGATGGCTAGAACCTCCCCATCAGTGATTTGGGTGATGCTGCACACAACATTTCCTCTTAAAGGGAGAGCAGAGGGCACAGGCAGCTCCCTGAAGCCTCAGCAAAAGCTGTTTCCAAGGTCTGCTGGAGCTCTGGGAGCAGGGCCACACTGCACACAGGTGTCTGTCACAAACAGGATGGCAGTGCCTTCAATCACAAATAAATGAAGTCGAAGGCAAAACAAGCTCCTGGTATGTTGGGGCTGTAGCCACAGCTGTGCCCTCCTCATCCAGAGCAGCAATTTGTGTGAAAAGCCTGTGAGGGAGGCACAGTTGGTGAGTCAAAGGCATAAATACCCATAACCAAGCAGGTTCAAAGAAATGATGCTGTGCTATTAAGGAGAACATTTCTGAGTCCTCCAGCTGTGTGACTGTATCAATTCTGAAATGTACCAATTTACAAATATGCCTCAAAAAGCAAACCCAGCCATTTACTGGGATGCTTCTGAAGTCTGTGCAGACCTTAATTTGCCTTATCAAAGGATAATCTGTTGTGTCAAGACTTGGAAGAAGGCTTGATTAAAAAAGCAGTTGAGGTGTAAATGCTGACATCTGAGTGGTGCAGAAGTAGTATTTATTTAAATGCATTTAATGAGTGATTTTGGTAATGTGGCCCTGTATTTAGAGTTGCATTAGTGACTCTTCCTTCAGCAGGGTTTAGTCACACACTGCTTGTCTTTTGCTGCCAAGATTATTCCTCTGCTCTGTGGCAGGCCCCAGGCTCGTGGTGTTAAATACTGGACAAAGCCAGCAGGCTCAGCACCCTGAAGCTTTTGTTGAGAGCAGAGAAGGAAGGGAAGCAGCCTGGGATTTTGGGGTTTAAAGGGCTGATGTGCCCTTCTGTGCTCTCCTGGCAGCTTGTTTGCTCTCACTGTTGTCCATCAACAGGGTTTAGGTAAAACCTTGCCTTGTGTGAGCTCCAGGGCACGGCTTGAGAGAGCTCAGCTCCAGTTCTGCCAGCATTAACGGTTTGTATAACTTTTTAAGAGTTTTTATAAGTATTTAAATTAAAATGAATGATCTTAAATATTTGCTTAAACAACAAATTAAACCTCCTCCGACTGTTTTGGCATGAATACAACTTTCCATTAGGCTGCAAATGATTATTCTGAGTAGGACAAATAAAAATAGATTTTTATCTACAGCTTTGATGCCTTCAGCACTCAGCCCTGCCCTGCTGGGTACAGGTGGAGTGGCTGCCCATTCCTACCTGGAAATCTCCTTCAGGAGCTGCCATCCATGTAGAATTATGGCAAAACCCCACTGTTGCTTGGAATAAAGCTGTAGCAAGGGATCCTAATCCCTTTTCTCCCCAAGACACTCTTTTGTGTGTTGGGCCACATTAATATTATATAGTATTAGGTGAAGCAAATACTCTGTATTTGAATACATGTAATTAAGCATCACACAGTTAAGTAGCTGGAAATAAACTTAGCTTTGAATAAAATATGGTTGTTTCTGCTAACATTGTAATGCTTGGGCTTATAATTTCCCTCTTAAGTAGTCTTTATTTTTTTGTGAAACACTTAAGTGGTTGTGTTTGGGTTTTATTAGTCTTCTTTTTTTGTTTGCCTACCTTCTCCAGCATATTCAAAGTGTCCCCTATTCAAATCACGTAATTTTAATTAAATTCAATAGAACATTTCTCCTTTCTGTATTAATGTACCTGTGTTGGCTCTTCTAATACAGGCTCAAATATTGTCAAATTTAAAATTCAGCTCTTTCATGAAAGAGAGGAACATAAAGTGAATGCAGCTGGTGAAACCAACTGTTGGAGCAGCTGATGAATACAACCTCCTGCTCAGGTACAGAGCGTAAAATCCTGTTGTACAGACAATTTCCTCCAGATTGAATGAGACCTGAAATTTAATTCGTTGTTGAAGAGGGTTTGTGTTTTTAAAAATACTCCCTGGGGAAGCGTTGTGCCTTTCTGCATGGCACAGAGGTGAGCTCAGCGTTACCTGTGTGACGTGGCTGATGGACGAGATGGTCAGATTTGCCAAAAAACACATTAAAGACCTCGAGGTATTTGGGATTCAGCGCTGCTCAGGCCTGCGGGAGCAGGTGGTGGCAATGGCAGTGGCTTTCTCACCCCCACTGGCACCAAGTGCTGCAAACAAGCTTTGCCTTTTCTGAGGAAGGTGGAAGGATTTCAGAGCCTGTGTGAAAAGCATCTCTCCTTGCAGGCTCTGGACTGAAAGCTGAGATCCTGGAGTGGCTCTGGATGAGGACCCAGTAGGGCTGGCTGCTCATCCTTTGTGTGGGGCCGGCTCACCCTTCGGTGGGGCCGCTCACCCTTCAGTGGGGCCTGCTCACCCCTCGGTGGGGCCTGCTCACCCTTCGGTGTGGGGCCGGCTCACCCTTCGGTGGGGCCGCTCACCCTTCAGTGGGGCCTGCTCACCCCTCGGTGGGGCCGGCTCACCCTTCGGTGGGCCTGCTCACCCTTCGGTGGGGCCGGCTCACCCTTCGGTGGGCCTGCTCACCCTTCGGTGGGGCCGGCTCACCCCTCGGTGGGGCCTGCTCACCCTTCGGTGTGGGGCCGGCTCACCCCTCGGTGGGGCCGGCTCACCCTTCGGTGGGGCCGGCTCACCCTTCGGTGGGGCCCGCTCACCCTTCGGTGGGGCCGCTCACCCTTCGGTGGGGCCCGCTCACCCCTCGGTGGGCCCGCTCACCCCTCGGTGGGGCCGTTCACCCCTCATTGGGGCTGTTCACCTTTCAGTGGGGCTGGCTGAGCCTCCTGGCTGCTGTGTCCCTGCTCGCAGCTGAGGAGTAGTGGGCCCCTTTCCCCATGGATCCAGCAGGGAAAAGCGCTGCTCGGGGCCGGCCCAGCAGCTCTGCCGTTCCCAGAGCTGCTGCAGGAGGAGGCGATGCAGGAAGAAATTCGGATGGGTCCCCAGCTGGTTTATGTCAATTATTAGAGTAGCTTTGTGGCCAGATCAGGGCTGGCCTTTTTCACACACCTTTGAAAATAAGATGCTCTTGCTCTGCAAGCTTCTTTTTGTGGCTGGTTTATTGGTCCTGAGCTCCCTAGAACTCTGCTCCAGCCACTGCTTCCCATATGCTCACTTGGCTTTGGGAAGGGCTCTCTGGGAAGCCATCCAAGAGGAGCCAGATCTTCCTCTGCAGATAATGTTGTCTCTTTTAACAGCAGAAAATAATCAAATATTAAAGAGACTGGCTAAAGGCCTTACAAAGAACAATTAATTTGATGAACTGAAAGTTTGCAGATCAATTTTCAGCAGTGGGCAGCCTCACTTGACAGGCCTCAATGCTATTGTCACACATAGAGGCACGGATTAGAACGTCTGTGTGATCTGCAGATCATTGTTCCTTGCTCGTTACATGTGCCCGAGTAGAGGAGACTTTTCCATCCCTGTGACCTTTAGAAGAACACTGATGGAAACCTGACACCTTTTCCCCATGCACTCACTTCCCACTGCAACTCACTAAATGTGGAGTGGTCTTACAAATTTAGCAAAAAAGGCATTTGTGGCCCATTCTCTCATCAGTTATTTTCTTCCAGGTTCAGAAGCTGCACTAAATCTGTTCACATGTATTTGTCTCAAAGTATTTGTCGTAATTTTCTTTCTGCTCCTTCACTACCAGCTCCTCTGCCCTGTCCAGGAGGACAAAGTCCTGATTTTACATTGGTTTTATGATAGATAGAGAACAATTCTCTCACGTTCAATGTGAGCTCTACTTTTCTGTAAGAAACTCAATTTGAGCAGTTTCCACCTGACTGTGTGGTCACTCTCTTACAGGTTCTACCTGTTCTTGCAGAAACTCCAGACTGTGACTAGAACACAGTGGGTTATTTCTGTTTTCAAATTGTCCATCTCTATATTAGCTGATGAATTATTTGCAGCTCAGCTGTTTCCATGTCATTGCCTTAAATTTGTTCTTTAATAGAGAAGTAATCTGCAATGGTTTTCCTCTCCCTTAAATCTGTATTCCACTGCTGTCCCATCTGTTTAATACATTTCCTTTACAAACCTAGACTTATGTTTTAGCCTAATGCCAGCAAGAGCTCTGGTAAGATTTATTCTTCTGGGCCCTAATGTGAAATGAGTAATGCTACAACTGGCTCCCTTGGTAGCAGCAACACGTTTTACTACTGATTGTCAGAAACAATAAAAAAGAGAATACGTTGGTAGTTTCTGTGCTATTTGCTTCCTGGGATTTTTGTCCTGGATTAACCTCCACAAATATATTGCATGAGTAACTTTGGAGAAGTTCTCAGCATGTGTGGAGGAGAGAAACAGGGGAAAGAAATTGAGTTGTTGCTGCAGCTTGTAATAATAAACATCAAGAGGAGAGGGGTTCATGGCAAGGCTGTGGCGACCCACTGGGCAGCCACTGTCAGGTGTCCCACTGTGTTTTCCAGAGCACAGAAATCATCTCTCAGCATGGAATTTGCATATCCACAGCTGGAATAAGTTGTGTCTCAACTCGGCCAACGCACAGCCTAACTGTGTGCTGCAGGTAAGACTCAATTCAAAGCTTTTAAAATTTCAATTCTCTTACAAAAGCTAAGATTTGTCAAATTCTGGGTTCTAGCACAGCCCAAGGGATAAGGGTGTTCTTTTAAAGCAGTAGTTGACCACTTGGCTCAGCATCAGAGGCTGGATTTGTTTTATTAGTTTTGCTGGGAAATGCAAGTGCTTTCTGCTCTAGTTATTAAATAGATGAGCATGGCCTTCTTTTATAGATAAAAATACTGTGAAAATTAATCTGTTAACAGCCATCCAAGGTCTGAGTGAGTGGGCAGAGAAATCTTCAGTGCTGAATGCTGTTCGGCTTTTACACGAAGGAGTTCTAGAAAGATATCGAAGAAAGTTAAAGTCTGAATTTCAAATGGAAAGGAAACCAAGCCTGACATTTGAAAGTTGATATAACCCCCTCCTAAAGCAGGTCAGGAGTGCTTCGAAGCTGCCCCACTTTCAGCTGGTAAAGTGCAGGAGTTCTTGTTGTTATTTAAAATACATCAATTACCCGTGAGTGTCAGGAAAGGAGTGGAGTCGCTCTAAGAAGAGCCTCCAGGGAAAAGGCTCTTTCCTTTTCTCTGTGGAGGTTGGATGAGGGAAACATGGCTTTTCTCTTTGGCCAAAAGAAATTTTCCAGGGCTTAAAGGCCAGGACCTGTCACCACCTGATTGTGGCAGAGTGATGGTGATTTAATGCTGTTCCACTCGTCCTTAAGGACTTAATAAGGTTTCTGATGCAGTTTGTGCCTTTCTTCCATCTCCAAGCCCTGCTTCCCTTTGGGTCTTGGCAGGGAATATTGCTCTCCTGCAGTAATAATCATGGTTTTATCCTTTCCCATGTCCTCTCCCATGCTGTGGCATTTTCTGATTTGTGCGTTGAGTTCCACAAGTAAGCTTTTCAGAGCATTTATTTGGCTGTTTTACATCAGTGAGAGTGGCTGAGTTTGGGAAGCACAACAGACCCAATTGTGATCTAACTGCGGTGGGGTTTGGACAGAGCTGTCCCATCCCAAGTTTCCCTCTTGGCTCTGCCTTGCTGGAGCTGCTCTTTGACACCCTCACTATGCTGCAAAGGACACAGGGAGGATTTTACATTTGTTTTACATGTGTTGGACTAAACTTCCAGAGGCCTAAAATCTAATATCCCACCTGTCCTTTCTATCATTCACTCGAGAAGGACGAGAGGCAGTTAAAGTCCCCAGCAATGTCAGGATCATGACAGGAGCTGACGGTTTTGGGTTGTGGAGCGTTGCTTGCCATGAATGGCTCTGCAGAAATTGTCACATCTCATCTTTGTCTCCTGCCAGAGCTCCCTTTCCCAAAATGCTGCTGGGCTTTCCAAATTGCAATGATTTAGAAACAACTACCTTGTCTAAATTTTTTATTTTCACCCAGGCAAAGGTGCAGGGAAGTGATGTTGCAGAGAATTTGTGGCTGCCCCTGGATCCCTGGCAGCGTCCAAGGCCAGGTTGGACAGGACATGGAGCAAGCTGGGACAGTGGGAGCTGTCCCTGCCCATGGCACTGGGTGGGATTTAAGGTCCCTTCCAACCCAAACAATTCCATGGTTCTGTGATTCTATGACTTAACAGAGCCAGCAGTGCAATGTGGAGAGGGGAGGGAGTGTTTGAGCTTGGAGCCGCTGCTGTCAGCACTGATTTAACAGTTTATCCAGTTACAGCCCAAAAAGAAAATCAAACATTTTCAGCTTGCTAGGAACGGGAAGCAAACTTTGCATTGCAGCTGTGCTGAGAAGTTGGCTGTGATGAGACACCCAGGATGAAATGTAAAATTTGTTTCCTACTAGGAAACCATTTTACTCTGGTGGAAACTGCACATTGGCCACATCTGGGCACAGCTGGATGAGTGATTATAAAATGTGGGATGGCTTTTGCCTTGGAGTTTATGGCCTAAATAAATAGTTCACAGCACGAGGGTTGGTGTGAATATCTGAGCACTGGCCAAGGAGCAGTTATGCAGAGACACCTGGGCAAGCTGGGTCCCAAAATCAGCCCATTTATAGGTGGGAGTTCATGGCATGGAGAAAATATTAAGTGTGATTTGAATTAAATTCCTTAGGATTCTCCCTGGCTCATGTTCAATCCCAGCTTACCACTTAAAGTGTAATTTTTGGAGGACTTTAATGAGGTCTTTAAATAGTTTGCAGCTGTGTGAGCTCTAAAAATAAAGAAAAAAAATCAAAATTGGCTTTGAACACCTGTGAGCTTGGGATTTGGCTGGGAACTCTGTGCTGCTTCCCCATCTCTTGTTGGCATGTACATAACCATGGTTATAATCTGAAAGAGATGTGTTTTAAAATATCATTTAGGTGAAGTGTGACTCTTCACTTGGTAAATAACAGAAGGAAATACAGAGGAGGGAAAGGAAGTTAGATTTTACAGACATGAATGGATGCTGGGGCTGAATCTCCAGGCCCAATTTATTTCAAGGTTTGGTGGTGTTATTTGAAAAATGGAGCTGCAAACTTTTGAAGAAATGATTTCCTAAATTGGAAAAATTCTGTGCTCAAAATCAGCTGAAGATAGGAGCTTGTGAGAGTAAATTATGCCCCTGGGAATCATGGTATTCTCTTAGCAAAAGAGGTTTAGAGAGAGAGCAATGAGTGGAGATAGATGCAGTGAACTCAGTCTTTGGGAGCTAAGACTGATTTATTAGTTTTGTTTTTGCAGTTTGTGCTACCATCAGTACCTAAAGATGGATTTATAGTTTCTTAAGTAAATTCATCACCATGTAGACAGGATTTTCTTTGTTTTTTTTCTCTTTTGCAGAGGGAGAGATCTCACTGAAAAAATCAAGCTCATCTTTTGACTCAGGTATTTTTCCCCCTTAAATAATCAAAGCAGATAAAGAAATGCCATTTCCATGAGTTTGCAGGCCAGCTGTAGGGGATCACACCCCTTTCTAGAGGAGTGTTTCTGCCTGAGTGGCTGTGCCAGAGGCTCCAGATGATCCCCTCTGGAATGGGAGGGTCTCCAGACACGGGGGGCTGCATGTCATCCTCGACATCCTCAGCACTGCCCCACTTACCTGCAATCCCCAGTCCGGATGAAGTTCAGCCTCCACGGTGGGAGGAAAAAGCTAATTTCTTCAGGAATCTGATCTTTCACACTGCTCCTGAGCAGTTTGGATAATCATCTTTAACACTTATTTGGGTCCTTGCAAAGCAGCTTCCAAATTTATTTATAGGTTGAGAGCACAAAATGCTGGTTGGCTGACTTGGATCCACAAGGAGGAGAATTTCAAAGAGCTTTTCTTTATGCAGCCCTGTAACAAGAGTGCTGGGAAGCTTGTCCTAGAGTGGGAAGTTAAAGGCCTGGTAAAGAATTGACCTCTGAGCAAATCTCTTTGACTTTGGGGTTGAGCTCTAGCACAAGGACTTTGAAACCTGTGGCAGATGCAAAAGGATGAGCCTTGAATATCACAGAGGAAGTTGGTTTGCTTAATTTAGTGAGGAATGTTACAGAAAAAAAACCCTCAATTTTTTTCAGTTTTATTGGTGAATATAAATAGAATCTCATGGGGAGTTGCTGCTAACACAATGTTGTGCTGCATGGGATGTGGGCTGGTGATTGAAACCCCTTGCCACCCTCATTGGGTGCTTTGCTGCTCTCCAGGCAATGAAAGGGAAATCCATTCTTGTAAGTGGATCTTTTCATTGGCCCAGAGCTGTGAGATCTCTTTTACCCTCTGTCCCAGCTCACACCAGCCAGACACTGCCAGGGCTGAGTTTATTCTGCCAAAGAAAACCAAGCACCTGCCTGGAGGAGCGTTAGTGCTGATGGTGATGGCCTCAGTGTATTCCTGCTGCAGGGCACTCTCATTATCCTCCCGGCATTGTTTTGGTGTCTCAGGAATTCCAGAAGTTCCTATAAAGCAAACACGTTTTTGGATGGTGTCTGCCACCAGAGCTGGAAACCTTGCAGAAGCTGTGGATGGTGCTGTGGAGTAAGAAACTGGAGGTGAGAGGTGAGCCAACAGCCACAGACGCTCTTGTCCTCTGAATCCCCCAGTCAGAATCACATGCAGGATTTTAAACTTGCTGTATCCCCCACTTTCCACCCCCCTGTGGGTCCAAGTGACACCAGCAAGGTAAACTCCACCCCGTGCCACTTGCTGTGTACTCCTGACATGCTCGCTGCAAAATAATTGATAGGACCTGGTGTTAAACCCATTAATTTTGATTTTGTTAGCTCATTAATGGGCTTCCTTCATCTTCTCCCTTCGCTTTGCAAAGCAGCCTTATATTTAATTAGCATTGGCTGACCTTTTTTATTTAGCTGGTAAAAAGGTTATTTAAGTCCTTAAGAAGAATTACAACAACTACAGTCGACCTGGTAATTGGTGTATTGTTGCAGGGGCTAATTAGGCTCCTGTTGGGGCTGGGGAGGGCTGTGCACGTGTGGTACAGGTGTGTGGGCATAAATCAGAGTTGTTCTTCAGCAAAGGTCAAGGCACAGGGGAAGGAAATGGTAAAAGCATTGGCAAACCACTTAATGGCTGGTGAGAAGGGAGATCAGCTCCTCCTCTGAAGCCTTCCCAGCAAATGTTTGTGGCTTTCTTCTAAACACAATTAAGATGTAGTCTAGTGAATATTTGGGGCTCCTTCTGATGATGCCTGGCCAGGCAATTGCGGTGATTAATGACAAACACCAGCAAGCCTGAGTGCCCAAAGATGGGTGTCACACTGTGGACAGTTGTAGAGATAAAAGCAACAGCCCTGGCAGAAATCAGGCAATGGTGTCTCTGCACCTGTGTAAGCTTAATCAGGGGTGTTCATCCTTACGTGCCACCTTTGTTCTTTCCGAGACATAAAAACTGCAGATAATAAAACAAATCCTGGTGTTTGCTGCACTTGGAATTGCCATCAATCTCCCAAGCCTGGCAGAGTCTGTTCTGAAAAATGAGAATAACAGGCATTCATTAAAGCTTGGTTCAGAGAAGTTCATAGGCTGAGCTGGGTTTTTTTGCAAGTTTCCTTGGAGAAAGCCATGGGAAGGTGTTTAAAAGGACTCTTTAGCCAAGGTCTAAACCACAAATCTCTTCCATTTCTTATATGGGCTCCTTTACATCGGGCTACCAACAGTGGGAGTGTTTCATTGCTTTGTCCCTTTCAGCAGGTCATTACAGTTCCTTCCAACCCAAATTCTGTAATTAGCCCACACTCCATAGAAATTCTGTAGGGTGCCTATCCATTATCTGGCTGGATCCACAAACATCTGCCCAACCCACCAGAAACCTGAATCATAATTAGACAAAACCTGCAATTATCATTCCTGTACCTCTGGAATTATTGTGATAAAGCCTGAGCACTGTCCCCCTACCCTTTAGGGTTAAGTGTGTTCAGCCCATCAATCTTTTAGTGATCTCAGACTTGCTGGTGTTTGCAGCATAATAAATCTGCCACAATAAACCCCACCTAAATGGGGGTTTACTGCCTTTGCTGTCACACATCCTCGAGGATACGACACCAGTGAGGTTCCAGAGAGCCCCTGAGCAGCACAGGACACAATGGATGCGAATGGGGATAAATCCCTTTCCATTCCCTTGCTGCCTGTTGATGGATCAGAACCTCCTCAGCCTGGCTGGGATTAAATCAGCCCCCCCCAGCCCGGCCCCTGCACCTAAATATTTGTAGGGAACTCCTTCCATGAGGTTTGTTACAGCTGGAAAAAAGAAGGGGATGGCTTAAATCCCACAGTTTCATTTTTTCCTTCTCCTCCCATATCTTCCCTGGCCCATTAATTTCCTTTCCATACCAAAGAGACTTTGTTAACTAAACTACAAGTGTCACCAGCCATTTTATAAATCTTTTCTTTAGCAATTTAAAGGAGAATTTCTGGAAGTGCAGGAAAACAAGGGAGTTTAGATAACTGATCTGTTAAATGTAACAAGAACAACACAATGCAGAGTTTCTTTGAGTAGAAAACCAAAACCTGAACAGAAGAATTAATGTGTTTGGTTGATGGCATGCAGGTAATTGCATTAATGAGCTGATGTTTTTAACTACACTGTTTGTAACATTTTAGGAAGTTTTGGGTTTGGTTTTGGCCAGGTTGGATGGGGTTTGGAGTGCCCTGGGATAGTGGAAGGTGTCCCTGCCCATGGCAGGGGGTGGAAAAAGATCTTTGGGGTCCTTTCCAAGCCCAAAATCTCAGTGATTCTATGATGGGGATCTTTTCTTTTTCTGCTATTGGTGCAGGTGCCCAAAACTTGCCTCCTGCCAGGTTTGTGTTTATTTGAAGTGCAGAGGCAGAGAGAGCAATAGACACTGTATTTGTGTTACAGCCTGAGATGGGATCTTTAACAAGGGTACTCAGGAGAAAGCAGGTTGCTTTTTAACATTTTACATCAAAAATCAAAATACCAGGCTGGCTGGAGCAGAGGCAAGCCAGGAAAATTACCATCCCTCTTAACAGATGCTTTCCTTGAATGATTCAGGCATCTGTAAATGATGAGTGTGCTGCTCACTCGGGGCACTGGCTTTTATTTTTATTTTGCCTGTTTATAGAGAAACAAAATCTATTCTCTGTAGATAGCAAGGTAACAAAAATCAGAGACAGAGCTCCTGTTGTTTGCCAAGGCACGGACATGTTTGACATCCTTTTTGTCTGCAGGTTTAATCTTGAGAAAGAAACTTGTTCCAATCAATTCCTAAAATCTCTACAAGGCAAAAAAATATTGCAATGGAAAAAACATTTGCCTGTCTTCAATGTTTGGTTCAGCATAATTAACATGACTAATGCAAGACAATTTTCTGATAGTTATTATATTAGAGAGCTTAGCTGACTCATAACTGCCCCCATGACAGAGCTGGAATGCAAATTACTTGGATAGAAATAGCACTGAGCTGGTTTGATTAAAATGTGATACATATTTTGAATTAAAAATATTCAAGGTCTTACAAAATGACCTTAATGTCACGTCTCTCCCTGCCCCAAGGCCACTGAAGAAATTTGCATGATCATTTGGAGACAGCTTTTCCCTTCTGCCTCTCCACAGTCTCTGCCATTCATGGAAAAACAGGGGAGCTGATTCTGTTCCTTCCCTGAGCTCAGCTACAGCAGAATAATGATGGAGAATTTTGGCCTCTCTTTGAGAACCTGGCTGCTTTAGCAGAGTTAGGAAGATAATTGAGCTAACAATAAACCACCAGACTCTATTCCTCATTAAACACCAGAGCCATCTCCAAGTCTCCCCTCAGCCCCTAAAATCTGGCTGTGTCCAGTCACCTCCAAACCCCTGAAATGCCTGAGAACAAAATGTTTTTTGAGATGGTTTTGAAGATTTTTGTGTACTCTAAATTTTTGCTGAAGGGCTGTAACTTGGGTACTTGGGCCTAAGAGAGGGTCAGAAAAACCTTCTCTATGAGAGGTCTGAAAAGCCTCTTAATTTTCCAATTCATATTCCAATTAACTTTCCAATCTTTAATTATCTAAATTGTCTCAATTTCCTTATTTTCTCTTTTAAATTCCAGCTTGTAAAGAAAGGATCTGCAAACCCTCTATAAGGGGGTTTTGCTTCTGCAGCAATCCCACATTCCAGGCAGCCTGGGAAGGAGCAGAGCTCTGGATGGAAAAGACAGTTGAAAATTAGAAAGTCATTACAGAGAATTGCCCCAAAACACAGGATTTCAAAGTCAGCTTTCTTCAGAACTCCAATGAAGTGGTGCAATGAGATTCTGTGTCACCCACACCAACACATTCGAGCTGGAATTCAGACACATTTACAGGTAAAAGGATTATTTTGCCCATTCTCCTCCTGGCCCTGAGCAAAGCAGCTGCTTTCCCGTGGATCCTGAGGAGCAGAGTTCACTCAGGGTCCAACTGCATGGGGGTGACACCCAAGGCTCTTCGTTGTCTCTGTGGCACAAATAACAATTTGCATGGACTTGGGGCATAAACAAACCCTCGGTGCCCTTTTCTGTTCCCAGGCTCGCTCAGATTTCAAAACCAGCTTGAAAGACCTGAGGTCCAACCCTGCTGCACCTCCTGGCACAGCTCTTTAGTGGTTTTTTATTTAAAAACACATCAGACCAGAAAAATTGCTCCTTAAATCTGATTTTTTGCAGCCAGAGCCCATCCCAAATTTTTAGCATGGTTTAACTCCCACTCCCACACTCTGTTCTGCTGTATGAGCTTGTTTTGGTGCACGGTGGGGAACAGATCTGTGATAAAAGCTCTTTTACCAAGACTCTTTTCATTTTATGGCCTGGAGACTTGGGTTTTCTCTTCCTATTCCCCACCATTCATTCACTCATTCATTCCACGTGCTTTACTTCTGACCCTCTGCTTCTTCATTTTTTGATACCTGGAGATATGTTTGATAAGGACTAATCAGTTATCACTAATCCACCTCTACCTGCAGGGATGCTTCCTCACTTATTAATGTGTGCAGCACAGCGTGGCTGTTACTCTTCCTTCTACCACTGCTGGGTATCACTCTGCTCTTTCACGGCTTTTTTAGCTGAGAAATAATGCCAATATTTCCTAGAACACCCCTGAAGATAAGGATTTGAATGTGGAAAGCACAACTCCAGGCTGAAGTTAAAAATTAAGGGAGGAAGGGGAGGCCTGGATTTGAAATAGGTGGTGCGAGGTGACCAGTGCTGAATAAAGAGATTCCTGCCCCAAGGGATCATCCAGGGGAATCTCCTGGGAATGAGGCAGCCCTTGGGCCTTGAAAATGCTTCCCACAGGATGAGCCCCCACCTTGGGTTCCACTGCTGGTGGAAGGTGGAGTCACTTCTGTCATCACTGCCTGTTTCATCCTCTCCTGGTTATAACATCCACCTCCATCTGAATCCCATTATGCACTGGAATTAGCACCTCCATTTACTGCTGTTCCTTGTGCCTCTGGCCCATGGATTTGCTTTCAGGACCTCAGATGCAATAGCTGTAGTGCACTTTACTGCAGCTTTTGTCTCTGCTGGGGAGCAAACAGCTCCTAAAGGCCCTGCCCCTTCCTCCCTTAACCCAACACAGCTCGGTCATTAAAATATTCAGGACTGAAATTTACAGTGGGTAGTGCTGAGCTGATCCCCAGTTCCCCTGAAGGTGGCAGAGAACCATGGAATTGTGTAGAAATTAGAAATAGGTCTCGGAAAGGCCTTTAAAATCATCAAATCCAACAGGCATCGAATCCATCCAGGGATGGGGGCTCCACCACTGCCCTGGACAGCTTCTGCGAGGGCCTGAAGTATCCAAGGCCAGGTTGGAGGAGCTTTGCAGGAATTTGGGACAGTGGAAGGTGTCCCTGTGAGGGCAGGGGGTGCAATGAGATGGGATTTAAGGTTCCTTCCCACTGTGATTCCATGAAAGAAAACTCCAAAACACAGAAGGGACTTTTCGACTGTTTCAAATCATCACACATGTAAATATTTATTGTACTTTGTGCTCTTCACCAAGGTCCTTGTGTGTCACTTGACTCTCAGCCGTAATTACTCACATTATTAGGAGTAAAATGTGTTTGGAAGGTCTCACCCTCCCACCAGCAGCAATGCCCTGTAATCTGCATTCCAACCCACGCTTTTCTGTCAGTAATCTGTTTGTTATTTACACCTTGGCTTGGTTTTGACCTAAAGGTGTTGCAGTGCTTCATACAGATCTTGGCTTTCCCCATGGCCAGCACTAACAGCAGGCACATTTCCCTTGCACTGGATGGCCTTGGCATTTTTTAAATTAAAATTAAAAAAAAAAATCTGTCTGGGCATTGAGAATGACATCCAGGAACCTTTGGGATTCTGCAGATGAACCAGAGGAGTTAAATAATAGGTTATTATTAAATGGTACATTATTTTCTTTAGTATAAATACTGAATTGTCAGCCCAGAACTGCCAGAGCCCTGCAGCAGCAGCATTTTTATGCTTCTGGGAAAAAAAAAAAAAAAGAAAGTGTTGTTCCAGTATGTGCCAAGTGCCAGACTTTTTATAATCCTTTAGGAAGGCTTTTCTTACCTTGTTTTATTCCTTAGATATTGTAAAGATAAATATTTATGGATAGGCCAGCTGCCTTCATGAGAAGGATTCCCATGGAAATTGCTGCTCAGTGCTCCCTCTAGACTGTCAGATTCTTTCCCAAGTGATCCAAAGGGAATTCTTCACATGAAACTGTAAAAAAATCGAGTGAGTGGAAAAGGGGCTGGGGGGGGTGGTGCAGGGGGTGTGGAAAAAGGCATTTATTGAAGCAGAATGAAAAGTAAGAGGTCTGGAAAACGGAGCTGCCTCTGGAAGCCAGGGAGCCAAATGCCTGCAGATGCAGGCACAATAGATTATGGAAATTATTTGGGATAAATGGGCCTGGATGGCCTTGGCAGCAGCTGAGTGTCACAGGGGCTCATTGAATATGCTCAAAACATCCAAGTGTTTGTTTCTCTGCCACATGCATTTTTCCACAAGATGAGGAACGAGCTTGAAAATAATACCTGAATTAATTTGCAGCGTCCTCTAGGCCTGGTTTCCTGAGGAAATGGGATTGGAGAAGCAGAGCACATCACACTGCTGCTCTGCTCTGCCTGGCTCCTCAGCCTTGAGGCTTCTCTGCAATCTGTGTTTTACTGGTGATTTGTGGTAAAAAGATCTAGCAAACCTGCAAATGGCAGAAGTCTGTCACAGAGCCACTACCAAGGGTTGGCTGTCCAAAATTTGATTAAGGAAATGAAAGCCTGGCAGGGATGAATCCTGCGCTCTTTTGACCTTCATCGTGTTTGCCATCACTTTGTCCTAACTTTGTATTCATATTTTATGGTTATGAATTCCCTGGCTGGAAATGTTTGATAATATTTTCAGCTGTTTGCTTTGGTGGAAGTGTTTGACTCAGCACTGAGAGAAAAAAAAGACTTTTCAGACTGAAAACAAACACTTGAAACTTTGTCTGGTACCTGCCTGTGGCTGCAGTTCTGCTTTTGGGTGGTTCCTGCTTGCTCTGGCTGAGCTCTACAGCTCCTGGTAGATCCCCCTGTCCTCTGTGGTGGGCTGCTGCTTCGTTTTGCCAGAGTGAATTGAGGGAGATTTAATTTAGAAATTTAATTTAGCCCTGCCTTAGGGAATGGGAGTCTGGAGATGGTGTGGTGATGTTTATATGTGTGTTTTTCTGTGTCTCTCTCGGCCTCCCAGTCCGATTCCCTCTCAGCGAAAATTTGAATTCCTCTGCCAGAAGCAGACTCGTTTTTGGGGGGAATAAAAACCCAGTATTGTGTTGGAAAGCACTGTTTCAGCAATAATCCAAATGCAAAGTGTAGGGCAGAAGAGCCATCCCAAATCCCTTCCACAGGAATTCTCTTCCTCACTGGAATTTCCTGGCTGGAAGGGATTTCATATTTGGAAAATCATGACTAAGGGATTTCTTTAGCTGCTGACAAATGTCTTGTTTTGAATTATTTAAGTTTGCATTCTTTGGGGGAAGAAAAATACTCTTAATACACATCAGTGGGTTCAACCAGCACAGAGAGAGCTCTGCTCCTCATCTTAAAGACAAATGTACAAAGTGCTTAAATGGCTGAAAAGTGCAAGTGGATAAGTTCATATTGAAAATAGAATCCAAGACTGAGTAGCCAGTGTTGAGCCCCTATTCAGAGTGAGCTGCTTTAACCAGATGCAATTCCCTCACCATTAATATGTGCCAGTTGGATTGTAAATGATAATAATCACTCAGTGATTTGGGGTACACCAGATGTGGGCTTTGCCTGCCTGCCTGCCTTCAGTGTGTTCACATGGCTGCAAAAACTGGTGTTATATCTGAGGTCTGCATCCAAAAATTCAATTACTTTACCCCATTTATTCCAATTTCTGCATAGTTTAGGCTCTGGATGGAGGGGATGGCTCTGGAGTGGCATCAGTGGCACTGCTAACTCTGTGCTCCGCATTCAGATCTGCTTTATTTGCAACATTTAAAATCACAACTAGAGCTTAAAGCTCAATGGATCAGGTTTGATTTTTGGAATTCTGCTTTAGGAGAAAAATGTTTTCTGTTTAAGGATTTCACTTTTGTAAATCCAGGAGTTCAGAAAACAGAGAGGTTTTATTGCTCTCAGGGATTGGAACTCCTTTGCTGTGGCCTCAGTGTGATATTAATCTGTAGATCTACAGGCTCCTTTATTTTGTTTCATTTGGGTGTTTTTTATTGTTTATTTGGCCTTTTTAACCAGTTGATTTCCTTGGTTAACAGTAAAATACTTGTTCCAGGGGGAAGAACAAGGTAACTCTGTGGTTCCTTTGGAACAACAGGGGAGTGCTAAATCTGCTGAAATGAGCACAGGTTAACAATTAACACCCTGTGGATAACACCAATTAATGTCCTGCAATTAATGTTGGGCAGTGGGTCACAGGGCAGGGACAGAAATCTGCCTTTTAAAAAGCAGAAAATTCTGCTGCAACTGCTTGAAATGATTCCTAAGCTCTTGCAGCACTAAAAAACCACCACTGAATCTTCAGGTGTTGAAGTCTCCATCACACAGTGAGCACAGAGCCAGGGCAGAGTGGCCAGTGCTTGCTGAGGGAAGCCCCATGTGTGCAAGGTTTTTGCTAGCATGGAAAAAAATAAATTCCAGGATATTTACTTAGGGTGGGTTTGGGCTTCTCTGCAGACACAGAGGTGTTGCTGACACGGTGGGATTACATGGGTTGCTGTATCTGGTGAAAAATCCAGAAATACATATCCAATAATATGAAATAGTGTTTTATTATTTCGTATTCTTTCCCCTCTACCCACCAGAATGACCTAAGAAGAAACCAAGTGTAGTCACAAAACACGTTTTAATTCCTTTTTGGACAATGAAGCTTTTCACTTCTTAAAGTACAAGTGCTTTTTTCTTGGTTGGTTTTTTTTTTTTTTTTTCCCTAGAATGAATCGATTTTCTTTCCAGTTCCATGCTTTGTGGGTATTGGGACCAAATTCATCTTTTACACATGTCTGATGTACATCAGGATGAAACTTTTACCTCAGAGACAACATGTAACCCAAAAAAGAAACCAAAAACCTGACAAACTGGGGATTTTCTCCTGCCAGCCTTGGATGGCACCTGCGTATCCTCCATCACAAGAATGTGCAGCGAAGGAACAGCCCATGCTCTGCTTTTCCCCATTGGACTAAACTGCCACTTTCCCCTGGTTTTGTCAGGGTTTTTTTCACTTTCAATGAGAGCTGAAGCAGTTAAGAGTAAACCTTAAAGGTGTGCCTGCATCTGCTCTGGGAACAGAAGGATTTTTTCCTTCTTCATTCTGTTTCAAAACACCAGATATTTGCTTTTTAGAACCACTGCCTGTTTTCCTGCATGTATCATTAGTCAGCAGGCTTGTGCTTCTTCCCCAGCCCCTGCAGAGAGATGCTGCTGTCAGGGAAAGACATCTCTCTGCCAGTGTTATTTTTTTTTTTCCCTAGGCCATATTTCAATTCCAGAAGCTGATCCTGAGAACTGTTACAAGTTGGAGTCAGTGCTGAGTTATGTTTGGAGGTGAAAAGAGGGAATATTTCTTGCTTCCAGTGAAGATCAGCTCCCTTGCATCTCACCCGAGCTCTATTACCACCCCAAACCTTTGCAAACCTTTATTCCATCATAAACCATGATAATTCCTGGAAAAAAACCTGCTGCAAATACATCCTTAACCTGTGTTTCAATGAAGTTTAACAACTGTTTTTGATCCTTTTGTTCTCCAGCAGGGAGGTTGCTGAGTGAACAACACTCCCCAGAAGTGTCACATATGTCACTCCTCATGGTGAGACTTGGAGAGTGCAGTAATTAGTCACAACAGCTTAACGATCCGGCGGAGAAGGCAGCTCTTCTGTGCCTCCACATCTCATTCAGAGCCTGTGAGAGGCTGAGGAAGCCTCAGGGCAGCAATGCCTGGCCCTGCCTGGCCAGGAGTTAGAGCTGGGCTTGGTTTTTGCTCCTTTTTAATGTGCTGTGAGTCCTGATGTGACAGGAGGCATTAAAATCAAGCTTGTCCATCCCAAGTGACCGACTCTGTGTCCTTGTCACTCAGAGCTCCTGGAAGGAGCTTCATGGGGAGGGTCTGGGCTTGAAGTCTCAGGGTTGTTAGCTTAGGGATGACAGAGACCAATATTGTTCTTCTGTAGGTTTAAAATCCACCTTAGAAGGAAATTGCAATTTTTTTGAGGGTACAGATGGTCAAGAGTGAGCTGCGGCTCTGGATCCACCTCTGCCTCAGTGCAGCTGTGGAATATTCCAGAAGTAAAACACAGCTTTTCCTGCATTCCCTGAAATAAGAGAGTATTCCAAAAGAACAGGTATTTAAAATTTGTATTCTAAAGATCCATCTATGATTATGCACTTCTGAAAGAGGGTTTTGTTCAGTTCTTTGTCTCACCTGGAGATGGCAATGTGGCAGTGTCATTGTCACACTGTGGGTTTCTCTCAGGAATACACACAAATTACATAAAGCCAATAATACAAAATAAAGCTTGGTTCGAGCTGGCTTTGATAATATAGGGAATAAATACGTTAGAAACATACAGATAATGGAGCTGAAACACAGCTGATTTCACTAAATGAGAAGCTTGGTGAATGGTAAATTAATTTTTTTTATTACACCTGAGCACCCAACACACTTTTGATGCTGTGTAACATCCACTGTAGTGAGGGATTTAGAGGAAAGCTGAGCCCTGAGCTCCTGCTCCGGGGCTGGGTGGCAGCAGAAGGGCTGAGTTACCTGAGCTCTCAACATCCTCATCACCTTTCTGCTCCTGTGCCTCAATCAAGCGACTGAAATTTTTTGTTTATCAGCTTCACCCTGGAAGCTTAAAGAAGTTTTTCATAACATTTTGCTTGCTTGTAGCTGAGAGAATTTTTTTTTTTTTCAAAGGGGAAATTTAAAGGTCTTGTGCTTAATTACAGCACTGTGAGAGTGGTGCCAGCTCTAGTAGAACATCCCAGAATGGTTTGGGTTGGAAGGGAACTTAAATCCCACCCAGTGCCACCCTTGCCATGGCAGGGACACCTCCCACTGGCCCAGGCTGCTCCAACCCAGCCTTGGGCACTTCCAGGCATCCAGGGGCAGCCACAGCTCCCCTGGGAATTCCATCCCATTCCTCATTTATGTTTCATTTTCACTGGTTTCCAAGAGTTCTGCTGTGGGTTATCAGCATCATCTTCAGTTCAAATGGAGGGGTTAATGTGGGGGGGTAGATGGACCTGGCAAAGCTGGGCAGATATCCCAGGTTTGTTTATGCCCAGTTTATTCATTTGCATTCACAGCAAAAGGAACTCAGGATCTTCTACATTTGGATCTGAGCAGACTTAAATGCAGACAATCCCCTTCAGTTCTCCAGATCATTAGGAATACAAGGAAAGTGGTAGATGATACAATTTGAGAACCCACTTCTATTGGAAGCTCTGGGGATTTGAGAAATGTAATTGCAAAATTTCCTTTATGGGAGACAATGTCTGCATACTGAACACAAAGGCTTTGCTCACTAAAATGTTCTGGCTCCGAGCACTGCTTGAAATTTCCCTTTGGGATCAAGACATCTGAGTTTGGTAAACTGTTTCCTTTGCTGCTTCAGCTCAGATCTCTCTTCCAGTGCCTCATTTCTGTTCCTCCAGCGCTCCCCGTTCTGTTCGAATACCTTTGCTGACGGGGAGGTAAATGCAGTCTAAATTGTCACTTGAACGTGGTGCACATTGAATAATGCATTTAACAGGCTGGAGTGATGTACCTGCGCCGTGCCAGGCGTCTGCAGCCCTGGCTGCTGCCTTGCTGCTGCTTGTTTACCCAGCACTTCGTGCTCCAAGAGTTTTGTTTTGCACGTGTGTTCAGGGAAAGGACAGAGGAGACATCCCACAAATAGCTTGAGTGACCCCAGCAAATGAGAGAGGATGGTTTTTCCCTCTCGTGTCGCTCCCCTGGTGTGTTGTTTTCTTACCTTGGGAGCTGTTTGGAGGAGAAGGGAAGATCAGCTCTGACGCTCACAGGCTCTGCGTTGTATTTTTAGTTCTGTCACAGCTGTTTATGTCACCCTGATGTGCCACCACATCGCACTTGGCTCCCCAGCTCCTCAAATGGTCTCTTTAATACCTCAATCCACTCTCCAGGTGTGATTAATTGCACTTTTTGAGGTCTACCTGTGCTGTTTGAAAAACTGACTGCTCGTGTGGAACACGCACCCCCCCGGCATCATCTGCCTGCTGTGATTTCAGATACAATTCCAAAGAAGAGGCGTTTATTACATGGAAACGCTTTGAAAAGCTTGATGTCCCATAAAAAGTGGCCCCATAAAGCCAGGTTCAGAGGAATCCTTTATCTTTCCTTTCCCAAACATAAACTGAGCGTTTGTGGCTCACGTTCGTCTATGGGAAGACAAAATCCCAGGTTCATCCAAAGTGTGGCTGTTGGGGCTGCATGAGAAAGGGAGAGCTGATATTCAGTTATCAAGTGTCTCATTTGGACACATTTAGTTAATTTGAAAAGCAAATGAAGGAAGGACCTAAACCATCTGTCTAACGCTGTGCTTCTACTCCTGACTTTTTTTTCTGATTATAATATCCTGGCAGCTCTGTGGCATCCAAGCTCCACTCCAGATGGAGGAAAGAATGGAGAAGATGCAGGAAAAATTCAGCTGCTGTTGGGCCTGGGCTCTGTGTGGCTGAAGGTGTGAGGAGAATTCACTACAGTCTTCCACAGGAGTACAAAAGCTGGATAAACTATTGTTAATCTTTTTACACTTGGTTAATTGCAGCAATTGTAATTTCCCAGCTGACTGCCAAGGTTTTAGTCCAGGATGTGGCTTGGACAAGTGCTAAACTCCATGTCCTGTGCCTGGGGAAGTGCAAAAGTGGGTTCCTGGGCTGTGCTCCAACCACTTGTGCCATGCTCTGAGCCCAGACCCCCAGGAGCACAAGTGCAGGGTAAGAGGAGTGACTGGAGGCACAGCTTTCAGTTTAGATTAAATGATAGAAATGAAAATCAAGGTGGATAAGGAGGAGACAACAAGGGGATGATTACCATGGGATGCTGTTTTTCACACTACAAGGAATCAGAAAGCAAATGGGCTTCAAAATAAAATGGAGATAATGTTTAAGAAAACCAGAGATAAAACTGTGGGGCCTTCGCAGTTGATGCTGCAGCAATTTAAGATACAGATTAATTCTAGACAAGGTTAAGGGATTTCCTGGAGGACATATTCCAGTGTTCCTCTTGCCATTTCCAGCTCTGACAAAATGCAACCCTCTGGCTGCTTGGAGGCTGGTGACAAATCACTGCACACTTGTCCTTGATTACATTGTTCTTTGAGCATCCAGATAGGCAGGGTGAGGTGACCTCCAGCTGGATTCGCATTTTCATGGGGAGAAGTGCTTGATAACTGCATTGTTCCTGCTGTCTGGTGGAGCTGATGGCTCAATCTGCCATCATGGAACGGAGGGTTTTGTCACGAGGTCTGTGAAGTTTGAAAACCTTTTAAATCCTTGCACAGCATTTGGTACAAGAGGGCTTTTAAAATGCAGGTCATTATTGTCTGTGTTGAGCTCTGGGTATTGAATGGGGATGTATTTCCTCTTCAGAAAATTCTATTTATGCTGCAATGATGCTTCAGGCCAATTTCTGTGCATTTATCTTTGTTGATGATGGTTCATCTGAAGAAGTCTGTCTTTATATTGTGAGTGACTTAATGATGAGGATCAGAGCTTGAGGATTTGCAGAGGAAAGGAAGTGCTTGACAGGCACTGCTGAAATTGTTTAGCCAATCTTTCATTTTAACAAAAGGGAAATAAAATAACCCAAGTGAAGAAATAGATATTTCTGAAGCAGAACATAATGCTCATCAGCATAGATAAACAGAGAGAGGACTGATGAGTTTTAAAACTGTGTCAAAGACTCCTGTTCAAAAGCCACAGTAAAAACAACTGGAGCAGGCTCCTCCTGCACCTCTTCTTATTGGAGTTTATTGGAAAAGGAGTTTTGCCTGGAAATGGGAGCCTGAAGTGGATTTTCCCTGCCTGTTCCCTGCTCTGCCAGCTCTGTGCCCTTTGGTTCAGGCTCCTGTGAATGAAGATAATTTGCTGGTTGTAATGAATTCCGTTTCTAAACCCTGAAATGTGGGAGTCTCGGGAGACAGGAGTGTCACCTCTGCCAGATCCGAGCTCCCAGATGCCGGGATAAGGGATGTGGCACTGAACAGAGCCTCGCTCCTCTGGGGGTGAGCACAGCTTCAGGGGAAGCTCCTGCTGAGGATCCCCAGGGGGAGAAGCCCATCTGTGCCTCGGTGCCCCTGTCTGATCACAAAGAATTTGCTGTTTGCAGGTGTTTCACTGCAGGGACTGCTGCTATGATCAGGGCTCCAGAGCTGCTCTAGGAGCTCCAGCAAAGACATAAATGGGTGTTTAACACAAACCCATCCACGTGTATTAACAAAGCAGAGCGTGAGAGCAGGCTCTGGATAAAGGAAAACCGCTCAGAATATTCATGGAGTCCTCACAGAGGTAAAAGTGAACTTCACTTTATTTCTGTATTTAGCACACTTTTATTGGGTCCTACAGGGTTCACACAGTTTAACAAGCTCCTATTGGCTAATACATTTTGTTTATAATTCCTTTTCTTGTACACAATATCATTGTTTTTCTTCATTCTCGCTGCTCCAGGAACGTTCCAAGGACACTGTCCCTGGAATTGTCATCTGGGTTGAAAGCTGGGCTGTGCAGACAGACTTTGACTAAAATATCATGCCCTTGCTCTGTCAAAATGTTCTCCTACATCTGGATGACACAATTCCCTTTTCCCCCTCGCAGCTGGGCTGTATCTGCTTGTGGAAGGAGAGTCCCTGCCCAGCACTGCAGTCACTGCCTGCACCACAGAGTTTTGCCTCTTTCCTGTGGACTAATCCGAGTCTGGTGCTCCCCAGCATGAGAAGGAGTTGATTTCTAAGGATTTACCTGGCCCCACACAGCCCTTCCCTGTGCTGATGAGGGGACTCATCAATGCTCAGGACTCATCGATGCTGCAGCATCAACCAGGGCTTTCCACAGCTTCAATAAAGGTGTGGAGTTCAATCCCTTGAGTCACCACAGCGCGTCTTGCCCTAAACTGGGCTGTCCTTGTTCACAAACAAACCTTTCTGAGGCTGCTTTGCCAGCTTCAAATGGCAAAGTCATGACTTGGCTATCCCTGACCTTCCTGCTTTCTAGGATATCTGCAAACTTGGGCTTTTCTGTGGTTGTGTTTCACAGCAGCACTCCTGAAGTCTGTAATTTAGCTGTATAACTGCAGAATAATTCCTGCTGGATTCTGGAGTGCTCTCCCTTCCTCCTTTTCTCCCTCTGTGGTTAATTAAACACAACAAAAATGATTGTTTGGAAAATGTTTTGTTAGGGATCCCAGGAACTTTGGGTGCTGGTGGATGTCCTTTATCTCATTGAGAGTCCCTGATAAATGTGCTCCAATCTCGTCTGAGATCCACAGGAATTAAGACGTTTCTGATGTGTTGAGAGCTGATATCACCACAAATAATGTTTGCACACTGCATCTTGTAGGAGGCAACGAAACAAATCTGTTGTTTGTGAACCTTAGTGGGAAAAGCTAGGAAATGAGGATGCCTTGAAAATGAGATTACAGATGGCATTAGCAGTGACCTGCTCAAGCACCAGCCTCTCTGGCTGTAAACACTTCAAGAATATTTGTCATTAATATATACTTTTGCTGATGGGAAAGGACTGTAGCTGAGTACTTCCTACAACAGCAATTTTACCCTGGAAAATACAAACCTAATGAAAGCCTCCCAGTGGCGATTTGCCAGTTTAAATTAGATGTTTTGATAAGGCCAGAAAATGTAATTGAGACTTCTGTAATCTAAATTAACAGGGAAGATACCAGGTTGATTTGATGTGTCTGAAGTACTTCAGGGCTGTTTGTTTTGCTTGTTTCACGGAGGGTTTGTTTGTTTTGTACTTTCTAATAGGGGATGTTTTGAAATCTGGATGGTTTGGGTTTCCAGGGGAAAGGCAACTTCTGTTTTTAAAACAAACAAAACCCCATCCTTTTCTTGGAGAAGGGGAGGTTTGCTTGTTCTTTGCCTCTGTGCTCCACCCTTGGAACAGAAGGAGAAATAAATGCTGGTGCTGTTCACGTTCTTGTCAACCAGCAAAGCCTCTGTTTTTAAAGGCAGAGCAAGGGAAAACCTTGACTGAATTTTCCCAGCTTCCAAAAACTGCTGGAGATGATGTTTCATGACGTGGTAAACAGAAAGATGAGTCAACAATAATAATATTAGTTAAAATTAAAATTTTGAGGACTTGATTTTCTCCCAATATAAAATAGTGTTGAGTGATAAAATCCAGACACTTGCTAAGTCTCCCAGTAGCTGTGGTAGGAGAAATCAGCCAAAACCTGAAATGTGATTACAATGAGCAGCAAAACATCCTGCAGCAACAAAATTGGCATTAACATGTCTGACTTGAAGGGAATTTGGAAGGTACTAAAGGCCAGCTGTGCTTCTGCAGATCTCCAGGATAAAACTCCTGATCTTCCACAACTTAGCTTAAGTTTATCTGGCAACTTCAATATTGCCCACTTGAATCCTCATTGCCTGTATTCCAGATGCCATCCCAGTGCACCAGCCTGGCACAGGGAGTTTTGCCTGGCACAGAGAATTTTACCTGGCAGAACAAGTCAGGTCAGCTGTCTGTGGGTGGTGTTTTTCCTGACCCAGCTGCACACATGGCACTAATGCACCCCTGGATCCTGGAAATGCCAACAGCAAAAATAATTATTTATTGTAATGATTATTTCCAAGAACTTCTGGTGACTTGTGGAGTCCTGACCAATGAATCCTGTGAAGGTACTGGCAGCTGGGTCCCCCAGATCCCCAGTCACACAATTCTAGCACTTCCTAGAGCAATCCATCCTCATGTGATGCACGTATTGACACTCCTCAGCCAGAAAGGCAGCTTTCAAAAAGCTTTTCTTGGTGTTGAAAAGCAAAAATAACGGCTCTGCTGAGTTGCTGAAGGTCAGTGTACAACAGCATGACATCGAATATGACACCACTGCTAATCTAATCAGAGGAAAACAGATGTGGGAAGCTCCCACGATTTCCTGCTTATTAGGATTAGATTTGTCCTGTGATTATGAGTCTCTTTTGCCTTCTGGAGATATGGATGGTCAGACAATACTCTTAAAGATGCATTTGAGAATTATTAAGAGCTGGTTTGTCACAGCATCTTCCCTATCTGCTGTTGGCATTAAGTTATTAATGAGATAAGTGTTATCCCCTTCAGAAGTAATTAGGACAACTGTTATATGTGTGTGTGCATCCCAGACAAGTATGAAAATGCTACAGATTTCATAATCTTTGCCATTTTTTCTGAAGACAATTAACTGGGTTAAGCAAATTCTCCCTGCAAGAGACCAGGGAGGCCAGACCTCCAAACAGTGCCTGGTTTTATTTATTATTTACTACTTAACATCAGTCACGTGTTTCTATTTCAAATGTTTTCTTTTTCACACTTGATTGGATTTTTGTTTGAATATTTTCCAGGGCTGAACTCCTCCTGTAGCCTCTCCACTTAGGAGAGCTGATATTTCTTGTGGTGTAAGGCTGCAGAGCTCAGTTTAATTAGTACTCGTGGGGTGGTTACAAATTGTAAACCTCAGTTGCATCTTGAGTGGGAGAACAGACTTAAAATCTTGCTTTTCCTGTGAATTTATGTTGTGCAATCACACATTCCTTCCCTAAAGCTCTCCCAGGCAGGGTATTTATCCTTTCTTGTGTCTAACAGTGTCACCATTATCATCAACCTGCAAAGAAGAAGTGCCAAAGGTTCATTAATTTTAAAACCCAAGTGCAGGCATGGTCAGGGGTGCACAAGCTGCCAGAAGGGGTGGCCAGGTGAGCGTGGAGGCACAGCAGAGGTTGTTATCAGAATCCCCAGGACTCCCATCTGGCCAGAGCTCTCTGGGAGCAGATGTTTCACTGCCTTCCCTCAGAGCACTGCAGCTGCAGCGGCTCCTTGGAGGAACAGGGAAACCCAAGGTTGAAGGCAGTGATGTCTGAAAGCAAACCCCCAACAGCACCTGCTGGAAATTGGGCAGGGCTGACTGAAAGGAGCAGAACCATCTCTGGTGGTGTTTAAATGCAGCTGCTGCTGTGACACCATCCCAAACCTGTGTTCCTTTGATCCAGCCTGTGTGTGTGCCGTGTCCTTCCCTGGGAACAGAGCTGTCGTGGGTGGGCTGGAGCATGGAGGGAAGAGGGATTTTAAGTCACTTCTGTAGCCTAAATCCCTATTTTCCTTTCTGATCCCTTGTGATGCTGCTCCAAAATCCATCCCCTGAGGAAAGGCTGGAACCAAAAGACGGAGCTGCTTAAGGTTGGAACCCAAAATGGTGGAGCTGTTCCAGGTCTGTTGAGCTTGAAAGCAAAAGGACAGAGCTGTCCAACATCTGCCAAGGCTGAGCCCAGCTGGGTGGGGCTGCTCCAGGTCTGCCTGGATGATCACAAGTCATGAACCCCGACTGTCACACACCCTGCTCTGGCCTCTGTGTGTTCACTGAGGTGGCAGCACAAAGCACTTCATCAGCCTCTGACTCCTTCCATCAGATGGCAAATTCTGCAGGCCCTTCTCATTCCAGTTCTGGTTCTTATGGAAAAGGGCTGCAGGGTCAGACCCCTGCACTTTGCTAAGATTGAATCCTCAGCAGGAATTGCATCTGCTGCACTCCATTGGTTTTACTTTTGTTTAACAGACCATAAACAATTTGTTTATATAGACAGCTTTTCATCTTCCACAGTGAATCATCAGTGAGTTCTCCTGGGATCAGTCCCTACTCCGGTTGTTGCTTTTCGTTTATATACCAGGCTTGGATGATTTAGATCATCAGCGTTTCCATCTGAGCTCCAAGGCAGCTGCTTTATGGCCTTTTCCTCGCACAAAGGATCTTACGAAAAATCTACATTATGGGTCTGGCAGATTAAGCTTTGCTTTGAAATACTTTGATATAAAGTAGAAAAGAGATGTTACGACCTATTTGCCACAGAGAGGAGAACCCCAGTCCATCAATGCTCAAAACACAGGCCCCTCTCTCTGAGCAGTCCTGCTTTAATGGGGGTAATGATGAGCTCTCACTCTGTGTGTGCTGAAAGGAAAGGAAATGTGTAGTACAGGGCACTGTGTCCTACCCACAGAGCTCAGAGACATGGGAAATGACCAGATGGGCTGAGGGGATGCCCTGAGGGTGACAAGTGACCTTGTGTGGAAGCACAGGCAAGGGTCTTTAGCTAAGAACTGGAATTTTGTGAAGGAGTCTGAGCATCAGGGATGAGGCACAGCCCAAACCTGCTCAGAAGGGCAGCCTGGGCTTTAGGAGTGGCTGGAACCAGAGAGAACTGAAGGAAAACCTTCTTTGATTTCCAGTTTCATTTTTAGTCCATCTGCATATTATCCTACAGGGCAAGTGTGGCACATGGTCCTCAGGTCAGAATTGCAGGCTTTAATTTTAATTTAGTTTTAATTCCTAGCTATTTTTAATTAACTTTTTAGTTTCACACCTTGAGTTTGATGCATTAAGTGTGGTTACACCTCCAGTGGCTGAAAGACTCCAATATGACCTCCACTCTTCATATTTCCATCAGGTTTTTGGGAGGAATCTCTCCTTCTGGGGCCCAAATTATGTGTTTTGATGAATGGCATTTCCCTTGAAGTGTCACTGAACTCTTGGGGTGATTTCCCTTGCTGAGCTCCAGAAGTAACTCAAATTAACAGCCCCTGAGGTTGGTTTTAACCTTAGAGGGAAGGAGATGCTGCAGCTGCTTTGTTGCGAAAAATACTGGAAAAAATAGTGAGACTACTCCTTGAACCTGCACCAAATGTACTTAATTCAAATTAAGTCTTGGAAGGGACTGCTTTTTCCTGTCAAGGTGTTTATTTTAAAAAGTACTTTGGAGCAAATAATTCATTATCCTCTCACCTTGCATTTGGTGATTGCTTATAATAAGAGTCCACTTGGAGAAGCAGTTGGCTTTTTCCTTCATTATATATACATAGACCCAAAAAATTTTTTATACTCCAGTAAACATAATTTGTAGTTCATGACGTGTTATGAGTTTCTCGTTGTATGAATGTCTTAAAATGAATTTATAAATAATTTTTATGGTTCAGTGAGAAAAGCCATTAAGGTGTTTTAAATGTTTGGAAGTGCAGGAGTTGAAAGAGTGGGTTGATATATGGGGTGCAATGGGAATTGGGAGCTGTGCAGGAAGCTGTAGAGGAAATCTAGAGACCTTCAACTAAAAATATTAAAACTACTGCTGGTAGAAAGAGTACAGAAAAGAATTTAAAGGTGAAAGGACATGAAACACATTCAAGTAATAATATCACAGTGTTCACTCACTTATTGTGATCTATTTAGATCAAGGTAAATGTTAGATTAATTTTAAATGTTTAAATAAATCTTTGAAGGCCTGCAAATAATTTGTCTGCTAAGGCATTGTCCCTCCCCCACACCATGGAACCTTTCAGTCTAAGAAATGCCACTTGTGACTCTAAAAAAACATGGTGGTGGGGCTCCAGGCTTGTCCTGAATTTCTTAATTATTCTGGACAACAGAATGCATAAGAAAACAACTGTGCTGTGTGACTCCTGGGATCCTGGAGGTGAATTGCTGTCCATGAATTTCCCTTTTCTCCTCTAGCATGAAAAGCACGGCGCTAAATCCATGGGAAAGGGTGGAAGTTGAGTGTGGCACCGTCTCTGCTGAACTACAGAAACTTTCTGCAATGGATTGCTCAATCACTTAGTTTGGAAGAAGAGCAACTGCTATCAGCTCTAATTGGCTCCCAGAACCCAGGGTAAGGTCTCTTAACTATTTTTCTGTGTTATTTTTAATTAACTTGGAATGAGCATTTGTGCATAGAAATCTCAGTGCAAACGTGTGCAAGCATTTTTATACCTCCCTCCAGCTGTCACACTCTGCAGGCAGGGATTCTGTTCCATTCTGGCTACTCTTGCCAAATTTCCTGGGAAATGTGCTGGGGTCAGCCAAGGGGGCAGGTGAGGGACCGGGGCTGCAGCAAAGGGACAAGCACCAGGTTCAGAACATCCCTGAATCCCACTGAATTCCATGAGAATTTACATGGGCATGGAGTGACAGGGCACAGGGAATGGGTTCAAGCTGCCAGAGGGCAGGGATGGATGGGATATTGGGAAGGGATTCTTCCCTGGGACGGTGGGGAGGGGCTGGGATGGAATTCCCAGAGCAGCTGTGGCTGCCCCTGGATCCCTGGAAGTGCCCAAGGCCAGGCTGGACAGGGCTTGGAGCAGCCTGGGACAGTGGAAGGTGTCCCTGCTTTCCATGGGATTTATGGATGGGATTTAATGTCCCTCCCAACCTGAACCATTCAAGGATTTTACTATTTCTAGGTACAATTTATTTAACTGTCAAAAGCAAATTACTCTATCTCTTCACATTATTGTAGCCACCAGCTAAATGACTCCATAAAGCATAAAAAAAACCCTGGTTATTGTTTATTTCAAACATTGGTTGTGAAGGTAATCTGTGACTCAGAGAATAAACTGGGCATTTCCAGGCTACTGCTGATAAACAAAGAGGGGAATTCATCCTCCTGAGGATTAAAATGTCATAATTGATAAGGAATTTTGTGTAACTGCATAAGTCATTAATTTAAACAAATAACCAAAAAAGTTAACCCCCCCCACAAAGCCGACAACATTAACAAAATAGTATTTTTTGCAGAATGCTTCCCTGCTAGAAAATGATACCACAGAGAATCCAAAAGTGGCTCCTGGTTCTGGTCCATGGCCTGACCTCCCTCTTCCCAGAACTCTGGCTTTGAGATGCCCCACGTGTGTAGACATTTGGAAAGTCAGGTTGGCTCACGGGCTCCCACTGAAGCTGTCAATGACTGTCTGGGTTGACTTTTCTTTTCAGGAGACACTTCCCTAAATAATACATCTTCCAAACTGGGATTGCCATGACAACAGTTCAATTTGAATTACAAAACAATTAGATATCAAAGCCCCACGTAATCCATCTCCATGTAAGTCTGTGCCAAGAGGCAGGTAGAAACTTCAACATCTTCATTTTGGGGGTTGGAAACCCTGCTGCTGCCTGCCATGGTTTGATGGAGAATTGTACTAAAAAGCTCCCAAAAGTCTTATTTAGATAGAGATGCTCAATTCCCCTTTGAATGGGTGTCCTGCAAGAAAGTGGTTTCGTTTCAGTTAAAATAGCCAATAAACACCTGTCTTGTCCCATCCAAATTCCTACGCAATAAGCTTTGGTAGGAAATTATCACTTTGTCTTCTAAACCTTATTATTGTGCAGCTTCTTAAATATTTAATTTTCATAATGAACACATTCCAGTGTGTCATGTCATGGATGAAATCCCTTGTAGGGCTTGAAAAACTACTACCCCAATTTCGTGGATGTTTGCCTGGGAGCAAGGCTTGAAAATGAGGAGTTTTCTCGATTGCTGGAATTCCACAGCAAATGTCAGTATGAATAGAATTAGAATTTTTATATATCACTACCCCTCTCTTCTGCTGCAAGTAGGCAGCAAAATGCATATGCTGGCTGATGGCAAAATGTCATTGCTCTGTCATGAGCACTTGTGGGTATAATCCAGGTGTGGGGGTGATATTTTCTCTGCTAGAGGTCACTTTGGAAAAGGGCATGGAGAAAGGAGGGAAGGAAAAAGGTGTTCTGTGAGCTGGAAATGATGGTAGAAATTCTGCCTGCACTCAAAAGCTGCTGTCTGGGAGGTGTTGGTGGAATTGAACAGCAAGTTTCTGCTTAATAATTAAATAAATTGGAACAGAAATGCTTTTTACACAGGTGGAGTGGCCCTGTGGGAGCAGGAGCTGCTGCCTCAGTTGGAGATGTCTTCATTACTTGTGGGGCAAGTATGTCAGAGCTCTCCTTTCACAGCTAAAGGTTAATAAAGGCTCATGTGGCTGTGCAGAACCACTGGAAGGACAATCATGGCACAAACTCTGAGTAATGGTGAGCCAGTTCTGGGTTTGAAATGAGCCCCTTTCTCCCTGCCAGGAGAGGACAGCTGGGGGGGTCGGGCTCTGCTCCGAGGAAACAGGGACAGGAGGAGAGGGAATGGCCTCAGGCTGGGCCAGGGGAGGCTCAGGGTGGGCAGCAGCAGGAATTTCCCCATGGAAAAGGTTTCTGAGCTTTGGAAGGGGCTGTCAGGGAGGTTTGGAGAGGCCATCCCTGGAGGCATCCAAAGAAGGGCTGGAGGTGGCACTGGGAGCTCTGGGCTGGGGACAAGGAGGGTGTGAGATGTTCCACAGTGATTGGTGTCATTATGGAAACCCACCATGGGATCAGTGTAAACAGGAATACTGATCTTAAAGTAAAACATGGACATGAGACAAAGGAAAATATAAGATTTCATTATTTTTGTTTAAATCCATTTGCTGTGCATTGCTAGCTTTTGCTGTTAGGTATTTTTGCCACTATGTAATTGCTTTAATGATGAATTGTGCCCACTCTTTGTGTATAAAGAAACAGCAGGCTTGTGCAAACGTGTAAAAACTTGTCAGTGCTGTTACCTGCCTGCCAGGAGTGTGACCTGGCCACACACTGGGGCTTTCTGCAGACCTGCTGGGGGCTCCCAGCCACTGCTGCTGGGGAGATATCCAACATGTTCAGAACTGCCTGGACTTGTACCCCAGCACAGAAATAGCCCCACATGTTCAGAACTGCCTGGACTTGTACCCCAGCACAGAAATAACCCCACATGTTCAGAACTGCCTGGACTTGTACCCCAGCACAGAAATAACTCAACATGTTCAGAACTGCCTGGACTTGTACCCCAGCACAGAAATAACCCCACATGTTCAGAATTGCCAGGACTTGTACCCCAGCACAGAAATAGCCCCACATGTTCAGAACTGTCTGGACTTGTACCCCAGCACAGAAATAACCCCACATGTTCAGAACTGCCTGGACTTGTACCCCAGCACAGAAATAGCCCCACATGTTCAGAATTGCCAGGACTTGTACCCCAGCACAGAAATAGCCCCACATGTTCAGAATTGCCAGGACTTGTACCCCAGCACAGAAGGCACAGCCCTACGAGAAACTGCTGATAAAAGAGGCAGAGACCAGGGGTAAGGGGATGTGTTGGTGGGGCAGAAACTCCCCACATCCCCAGCACTGCTTGCTCGTCCCTTATCAATGAATTAATAAATTACCTTGTTGATTGACCAACCCAATTGGGTTGAGCTGTTCATAACAAGGGCATCGGGCACTGCTGGGATTGGTGGTCCCAGAGGGATTTTCTGAGCTCAGGATTCCATGGTAAGAAGGCAGCACCCAGTGCTTGCAGGGCACTGTCACCTGTCCCAGCCCTGGGAAGAGAAAGGGAAATCTCCTCGTTCCAGAGACAGAGGAGCTGTGGCTGAGCCAAAGCTGCAAGGGATGAAGTGCTGCCATCAGGATGGGGAGGTGGGGCTGCTGCCTGTGCCAATGGCAAGGTCAGAACAGCCCTTCCTTCTCCTCCGGATTCCCAGTGGAAAGGACAACACACGGACAGCCACTGGACCTGCTGCTAATTAAATCTTCCATTCACACAAAGAACCTCCTGAAGGGTGCCACTTTCATTTTGATGGGTGCATTGGGCTTTAAGAGAGCAGAGACATGGAAATGTGAAATGCATCAATTAATTTACTATTAATTAGGTTATTTACTATTGTGATTTTATTATTTTATATTTTTATTTTATTATTTTATATTATTGTATTTTATTATTTTATATTATTGTTTTATATTATTTAATATATCATTACACATTACTATATTATTAATATATTATAACCTCCTTAAGGGTGCCACTTTCATTTTGATGGGTGCATTGGGCTTTAAGAGAGCAGAGACATGGAAATGTGAAACATAGCAATTAATTAACTATTAATTTTTAATTATTAATAATTTAATAAATACTATATATAATATATAATTATATTATAATAATTACTACTATTATTACTACTATTAATTAGTATTGTTACTATTATTACTATTAATTAGTTACTAAAATAGATTTTATTGCATATATTATATATATTATATATTATTATTATATATATTATTATTAGTTAATTTACTATTAACAGGTAGGAACATCACCATTTAATGAGAATATTTTATTTATTTTCTAAATAATTATTACAGAATATCCAATCAACAGACTTGAGTATTAATAATACTTACTCAAATCCTCCTTGCAAGCATTGATCACTGATAAATGTTCCTGTATCTCTCTTTTCTCCCTCCTCCACCAGGATCTGGTAACAGTGCTTGCCAAAGGAGGTGTCCATCCAAATAATTCCTGCTTTTTCTCCAGGAGATCGGAATGTAAGTCAGGGATTTAATGTGCAGTTTAACCTGCAGGTAATGTTTTTGCATAAAAATGTGAGCTGAATAAATGAATCTCGGCTATTTTTTGTTGTGAACTGTTCAATTTTGGGTGATTGCATTAAAATGGAGTGAAGTTTTACTAAGTGAATAAAGTTTAAATTGAATTTCCCATGAACGCTTGAAGGATGTCAGCAGCAGGCTGAGGGTCCCTTGGTCTTAATTGGGATAGTTTGATAAGGAAAATTTTATTCCATGTGTTGATTTAAAAAGAAATTATGACAGGAGGTAATCTGAAAGACTACAACACTCTTTTTTACCCTCAACTCAGCCTTTTCTTTCCCAAAGTAGAGATTAAAATCAATAAATAATTATATGCAATCACATTGTCAACTAATATAATTTCCTTCTTTTATAAGCGGCTCCTGCACAAATTGTATTTAGGAGCATGTTCTATATTCCTAAGGAATATTTTAAGAATAATGGCATTACCAGGTTAAGGAAATTCTGTCATGCAAGAAGGATTTCAGTCAGTATCAAGTCACATCTGTTGATTGGACAGTCCATTGTACTTTTTTAGAAAAAAAAAGGATATTCCTATGAAATGTTGATGTTCCTACATGTTAAATTAATAAATTAATTAAGCTGTTGATTTTCACAAGTCTAACATGTTTGGAATGCCATGAAGGAAAATGTTCTGATTTAATTTTAAAAAATAAAATAAAGCAATGAACAATGGAATGATTGAAAGCAGGGTCAGAATTCAGCTTGTACCAGTTTTAGTTTGGAATAACTGGGAATATATGAGCTACTACCATTAATTAATGGCTACAGAAATAATCTAATTGGGGAATCATTTGCTTGAAATGGTGAAGCCACAAAAGTACACACGTGGCAAAACAGATACAGAAATTTTACAGGTTATTTCAAAGCAGGAAAACCCCAAAGCTGTCAGGAATATTTCAATTGCCTCCTGTACAAAGGATGTGCAATTAAATAAGCAATTAGTTATGGATTATTCGCTCAGCTTGGCTGCTGGATATCCGAGTAGCACGTTAACCTTGAAATGACTGGGTTTATAGCCCTTATTGTTCACCAATAAATTAAACCTGCATTGAAAACCTCACCCTACCTGGGGTTGATCTTGCAAAGAAATTTTGCTGCTGATTATTGATCCCAGCAAGGACACTGAGGCACCACAGTGGGACAAGCTGGAGGCACATATGGAAGATGATCCTCACTGCCTAAAATGCTTATAAATAACTGGGGGGTGAGGGAGAGGGAAGAAGTGATGGGGAAATTTCCTTTAAAATAGAAAAGCTTTGCAAAGAATCGCAGAACCATGGAATGGTTTGAGTGGGAAGGGACTTTAAAGCCCACCCAGTGGCACCCCTGACACGGGCAGGGACAGCTCCCACTGTCCCAGGCTGCTCCAAGCCTCGTCCAGCCTGGCTTTGGACACCTCCAGGTAAATTGTTTTGTTTTTTTGTTTGTTTTTTTTTTAAAAACAGTCTCTGAAGTTCTTTGTCCAGGTCTCACTGTGTCCAGCACCCAAATGGAAGAATCCCTTCCCTGTCTCGAACTCCCCTGGGGTTTGTGCACCATCTCTTTCCCATCTGGATTCCCTGGTGAGAGCTGCGCTCCCAAACTGACACCATAACCACTTGGCAATACCAGCAGGTATTTTATGAAGTGAGAGGAACCAGATCAGAGCTTGTCTTGATAGGACATTCATGGTTGGGTTTTTTCCCCTTTGGACTGAGATTGATGAGAGAGAGGCAGTTTTCTCTTGTTCAGACTTGGCTGTTTATTCTTCTTTTATCTATATTACATATTTACAGAGCACAAGGAGCTATGTGCAGTAAGACAGAAAGGTGCAAGATGGCTAACAAAGATCTTCTTCAAGGTCTTTTATATGTCCATTTACCCAATTAACAATTGCCTAGTAAATTATTTTTCTTAGTGACCCAATGACCCAACACCTGTGTACTGCACTGCGGCATTCTTTATGCAATCACCCACTACTACCCAAAAACCTCTAGGAGAAGAGGATGAAGAAGAAAGAAGGACAAGAGACAGCACGCTGAATCCTACATCTTGTCTTGTGTTTTCTAAACTACTTTAAACTCCAAACTTCAACTTTTTCACCCCGTGACAAGAAAACTTTCTAATATACACATTTGCACTCCTAGTTTTTCTATTTGACAGTTGTTTTAAGGGTGTTATATGAAATTCAGTGTTTTCTTGGATGTCAGAGCCAGGTATCAGGGGCACCCACTCTGTGCCTCTGACTCCAACAAGAGCTGAGATGATGTTTTCTTCAGAGCTGTATTTACATGTGCTCCATCCACATTGGGCTGTCCAGCAACAAAAGCCATGGCTGGATGATCTCGAAATGCCCCTTCCAGCCCAAATTCTGTGATGAAATCATGGCGGCTGAGCAGAAAGAAAAGCTGAAAGTGAGTTGGTTTCACGTTTCCATTTTAATGCTTAGAAACCTAAGAAATTTCTCATTGGACACAACATCCTCTTCATGGATCTGATTCCTTTATCAGCCTATTTCAAACCCAGGACAAGCCCCTTGGCTGTTGAAATTGTGATTTTTCTCCCAGGAGTGCCGTTTCCCCCAGGGACTGATGAGTTTCCTCACCCAGGGGGACTACCTGGATCTCCAGTATAGACAATATTCTTTATGTCCAGGAACACATTATATAACATATTTATGTTTAGGACACATTAGGATTTCTGCTACATTTTTAAAACATTTTTTATTCAAGGCAGCATAAAGAAAAAGCAGAGCTGTGACTGAATATAGCAGTTTCTGTGCTTCAATAAAGTGAAGCAGGGCCAGGCAGTCCAATTATCCCTTCCACACCTTCAACAGATCACATTAAAAATGAAGACTGAAGTTTTCATGGCTTAAAGGGAGAAAACTCCGATTTGAATTCAAATAAATCAGAAACATTAATGTGCTTGAGAAATGAGTTTAATGATGTATTTAAAAACTATTAAATTAATGTTTCTCATTAGTGGCACAGCTTAATCATTCTTTGCAAGCAGAGGGAAGAAAGTAAAGCAATATCGTAAAAGATCAAATAGTGATTCAAAATTAATTAATCCAGCATTGTATAAATCAGGTAGCTTCAATAAAAATACTAGTTCAGTATTCAGTTCTTACAGGAAAATTAAAAATAAAAAATGCCTTAATTAGTGCCTTTTCATTCAATCCACCTGACCTATTTATTTTTAATCGAACTACAGGGTGCTAAGCATACTGTGAAAGTGCTAATTGCAGTAGTAAACTTTTTAACATTTCCCCCTGGACTCAATACCTTGCTTTGTGGGAGAATATCTCAAGAATAATGGAGAAAATTGGTGTCTTGCTGTGCTGGGAGCTGCTGTTGCGTTCCTGATCGGATTCATGGTGTGCAAACACCTCGTGGCTTTGCTACTGCGAATTTGCTTTGACTGTGTCAAGATTCATCTTGCAATTTGTGCTCAGAGAACTCATTAGAAGAGCTGTTTGAGTGGCAGCAGTGAAAGAGCTTGTGTTATTAGATTTAAAAACTCCTGAAGTTCAAGCTGCTTGAGCAGGCTTTTAATGAATTATTGCTTTTACATTACATTTGTGCCAATGTGCCTCTTTGCACTGAAGTTTTCTTGTGATCCTACAAGCAGATGTGTCGTCCCGAATCAGGTTTATTCCTAGTGGGAAAATGAAAGGAAGATGAGAGCAGAGACTGAGATCTTTCCCTGAACTTCTCCACATGCGCTGGGTGATGTTGTCGTGGCCAGCACTATCAACTGGAGCTGGATCTGCTATTGCTGATATCAATATCAAACTGATATTTCCCAGTGCTGCCTCACTAATCCTTTCCTTCTGGAGCTCCAAACTGTACTGGATTTTCCAAGCACTAATCCCCAGAAATTACCCCAGCGTTGCATCCTGCAGACCAACTCTCTTTAGAAAGGCTCTTCTCGAGCTCTCAGTGAAGAATTAAAGCTCATCTGAGTGCCCAGCACTGGGGCCTTAAAAATTAGCATGTCTTTGGTGAAAGCAGCTTTGGTACAGACTGGCTCAGGGAATTTTACAAGCCCAGATAAGATTTTTTTTGCAGTCCTCAAGGGGCTTTTTTTAATGAAGATGAGTCAGGTGCCTGAGCCTCACGTTCATTGTGATTCTGGGGACAGTGAGAACCCCCTGAGCCTGCCAGACTCCTCCTGCTCTAGTCTATGTTCAGCTGCCCCAGGCAAGAAATTGATATTTCTTTGTGTTATTAATTCCATTTCTGCAGTAGGAAGAGATTTATAAAAGACTGAGGTCTGGAAATCTTCACCTTCAAAGGTCAGACTCCTAGATTTGTATCTTGAGCACCTGAATATTCATTGCCAGCCCAAATATTTGAAAATCACAATCCAGGATCTCCCAAAATAATGAGAAATATGAAATACATAAGTGATTCTGCTTCACCAGTGTTAAGGGCATAATGGCATCATATATTTATGTTTTGGCCACTATCCCAAAACATCCTTTAATTGAACAAAATATTCTCATCAAACAATATATTCTCATCACTCCTCTGAATACACAGAGGAGCCCAGCTGTCCCTGTCACAAACTAAGGGAGGTACTTGAACACACATTTTGTAGCCCAAGTGTCCAAAATACAACCTGAGCTCCCGTATTTCCTAATTTTTTGTAGAAGGAATGGGGACATATAGAAAATATAAATCCCCTGGAGAGTTAGGATGGTGCTGCTGCTGTCCTGAAACTGCTGAGCATGATGATGAGGCACTAATGGCATTTTCCACTTTGAAAAAGGAATTTGTCTCATCCAGCAGACAAACTGTTGAATTTTCACGTGAGGGTGGTTAAGCTCAGCACTTCCTCTTTGCTCCAGGTTTTTGTGGCATTCCTGGAATTGTCCGTGAATGTCTAACAGGGATATCTGGGAAATCCTAAATGAAGATGAGCAGCTTCAGCCTGACCTCACATCACACTGTTCAATTCTCCTGCCGTGCCAAATGAATTTGCAATAAAGAACTTCATTGTTTATTGATTTTAGAGATGGATGTGGACATAAATATTGCTCTAATTGTTTTACATTTCCAGAATTGCATCTGAGCTTCAACCTCAGACCTCCGAGAGCCTCGTACTCAACACATTGAACCTGATCTGACACCAGAGTTGACAGAGAGGGCCTGACGGGGTTTGAATGCTCTTAAAACCACACTAATGCCTCCTAAGAGGGGGATTAAGTGATGGGGATGAGACAGAGCCAGCTCCCCTGCTGTGTGATCCCACAGACCTTTTCTGGGTGAGCACCTTTGGAGTTAATCCAAATATTCATGCTTGGAACACAGATCAACAGGAAGGCTTTTCATCACGGACTATGGGAAAAACAGAGGTTCTCCTGGCACCTACTGCTTCTAAACCAGAGTTGTAATGATTTGCTTTACAAAGGTAATGCAGATGATTTTAGATATGGATTCAATTTTCAAGTGCCCCTGAGCTTTAAGCATCCACTTCAGTAATCCCTTATTGGAATTTGGGTGGACTTTTTACAGTCTGAATTAAAAGCCTTGTTGAATCTAATTGAATTTCTTCCATGATTTAATGTGGAAATGGTGAAGAACAGATAATTGTGTTTTAGTTAAAGAAATCTATATGATGAGTTAAATATCTATGATTTCTGGGAAGGCCTGAAATTCCCTCACTAAATCTTTCTCCTGGCATTGCAACCACCTGAATATTTTTCCAACATTGAAGTGTTTTGCTTCCCAACGCCCCTGGGGAATGGAGAAACCAAGTGGGTAACACCCATTTTGTGCTTTTCTTTCCAAAAGTGTCCTTGGGAAGCTGATGCTGGACCCAAGTGCTTTGCAAATCTCTCCTCTCATGGTTTCCCCAGTGGCACTTCTGGGTTTTTTTGGGAGACATTGGAAGAGGTGTCCTGGTTCCTGAGGGATGGGCAGGGATCCAGACCTCTGAGACTGTGCCATGAGATTATATCTCCTGCAAGGCTGTTTGGGAGCACTTCTACTTGCTGCAGACAGGTTTAAATTAATTTAAATAAAAGGAATAAATCCCCCAGGAATAAAGTGCTGTTAGTTCCTTGTGAAAGCTTAGGATTTTCACCCACCTCTGTTATTTCTCCTGTGTAATTCCTGCATTTTTGGTGTTTCTTTACATTTCTTCCAGTCCTCTCTGCTGAGGCATTTCTTCCAAAGCTCCTCTCTCAGCAGTGCGTTATTTATGATGCTCTAAAGGTGTTTTGCTGTGGACAACTTGTTCTTAAATGTTAATGCAAATAAATTGAAATCTCTGGTTGCAAAGGCCCCACACTGGAGGGTTGTTATAACACATCATAAAAACCTCTTTTCCAAAGCTCTCCTGGAGGTGTAAATAAAGCAGGAGGCATTTCAGGCAGCACTGCTGGGGATTCTGCCCACATCCAGAGAGCAGTTATTAACTAAAGAACCACGATCTGACCCTGGGACTCGGAGTGCGGGTTCAGGACGAGCCCTGTCCCTCCTCAGCCTGGCTTTGCAGAGCCCCACTCATCTCTCAGCCTGATTAGGGGCTGCCTCCATGCTCATTATCCAGGGAGTTCTGAGAAATGCCTCGTGAAGGGTTCAGCCCTGGTTTCAGTGTGTAATAAAGGGCTAATCAACTGTTTAAGATGAGTGATTAAAGAAAGTGTATTAAGCTAAATAAAGCCCTTTTACTCTGGAATTGCACTTTCTCTCTGGTTATCAGAGAACATCTATCTCTCCCCAAATTCAAGCTTGATTGTAACCTTGAATTTACTTTCAAGAGAGGATAAACCCCTTGATTAAGGTGATTTTTTCTCTGGAAGGGGAGGAGGGAAGAGAATGAGAGCCATAGATAGCAGTGAGGAATTGGGACTGGTAATGTTAAACAGGAGGGATGCTGGAGGCTTTCCCACTGAGAGGGAAGATGTGGGCTGGTGTCCTCACAAACAATTTGATGGGTGTAAACATCTCCTGATGTCCCTGTTAAATTTGAGCAGCAGGTTCCTCAGCGGGCCCAGCCTGGGTGTGAAACAGGCGGGGTCTGCACGAGCCTGAACTTCTCAGCTTTGGGGTAAAACCAGCAGCTTCAGGGGGAATGGGATTCGGGAAGGCTGCAGCTCCCTGGCACCGGTGGGGAAAGGAAGAGCCCAACGTGGGGTGGGATTTGGGATAAAAGGGAGGCTGCACCCTCCAAAACCCTGAGAGACAGAAAATCCCCCGGGCGTGAGCCCCGTGAATTCTCTCCCTTTATTCGAGTCAAGCTGAAGGACTCCTCTGTCTCCTTTGTGGAATAAACCCCTGGCGATGGTGGATTTTCCTGACACCACCCTGCTCCAAAAAAGAGGAATTGCATTTTATCTCTTGAAATCCCACATAATTTCCCATCAAAAAACACACCAGCTTTTTCAATACCATAATTGCAGGCTATGCATAATATCAGTCATTGTCTAATTTGAATTGATTGCACACCCTCTGCTTGAAGTGACAGGGCTCAGCCATGGAGCCCACCTGGAGGCAGTGAGGTAAAATAAAATTTTAGCATTCAAAAGCACAGCAAATCATCACAGATTTTGGGATTTAGCCTTCTCAGCATTAGAACTGAACATAAAGCAGAGGCTAGAGAGGAATTCAGGGGCTTTTAGCTGTGGGTGTGCATGCAGGCACAGCAGGGACAGGCAGGACGCAGCATCAGGAACAGCTGCAGAGGCCAATTTGACAGAGTGACCCCATGAAATCGCTCAGTCCCCCCCTGGTTTTACACAGGAGCTGCCATGGGGCTCTGGAGTTCTGTTTTGGGGAAGCCAGGAGGTGGTGGCTCCACAGCTCTGCAGCCCAGCAAGGCTTTAGGATGTGATTACAAAAGGAGGGAAGGAAATCCTGCCTGCTTATCCTTTATTCCAATCAGCCTTTCCTCTCATCTTCTGCTTCACAGCAGCGCTCAGCAGTGTGGTGTTGGCAGCAGAGAGGCTGAAGCCTTCTGTCAGCAAATATTTCTGGGCAGCAGCAGCTTCTGCAGCCAAGGTGAACAGGTGAGGGCAGAAGCATCGCAGTTGAGATGGGTGGGGAGGCTGGGCTTGGGATTCCCCCTAACAAGGCAGGGAAGTGAAAATGATATTGAATTTGCCACCAAAATCCTTAATCCTGGAGCACAGAAAGCTTTCCTACACCCACTCCAGGTGTGTGGAATCCTTGTGGGGAGAAACCCATATAGAAAAGGCAGGAAGTCTGTGGTAAATACATCTCAGATGTGATGAAAGTGAAGCTCTTGGAGCAAAAGAGCTGCTGGTGGCTCTGTAAACATTTTGGTTGGGTCTTAGTCAAATAGGCCAAAGTAATCAAATAGACAAGAGTGTGAAAGTCAGAGGGAAAAAAACCAGCAACTTGGAGTGGGCCACGATGGGCTGGGGTAACTCAGTGCTGGAAGCTCGGGGCAGGCTGAGCCTGGCCCATTATTCCTGCCTCTCTTTCCTTCACTATTCCCAGGTCAACAAGTGCCACTCCAGAGAGGGCTCTGTGCTCCTCCTGCCTTTCCTGCCTGTTAAACCCTGCTCAGCCTGGCAGCTGTGGGTGCCACAGCTGGGCAGAGCCACTTGTGAGGTTCAAAACAGAGTGGTTGTCTCCATTTCCATTTGTGCAGGGAGCTGCTTCAAGTGCAGCTCGTGTCAGAAAATAATCGAGCTCCTCAAGTGGCTCTTGGGTTAATTCAGCCAGGCTGGGGCCGCTGCTGGCTCTGCCTGTTGTGTTCTGCGCTCACCTGGAGTCAAACATGCTGCAGCAATATTCGTTAAGTGCCTGGCTTAATTTCACCTCCAATTTAAATTTTATGAGGCAGTTATGTGTTAGTTAAAGGGCCTTTTGAAATGACTGGAAAGATCAGGTGAATTTTAAAATAGTGGATGTTTAAAACCTCATTGCTATTTTAATTGAAGTGAATTTTAATATCTGAAAGACATCTTTTTTAATACATTAAAGATGTTTAGTGTTATTAATTGATATGGAACAGAGTAGCAGTGAATTTATGTGGTTTTAAATACCAACTGGTGTTAAAGCTATTTCTGCTTTGCATTTCTATTAAATGCCAACTATAACTTGCTATAGAGGCTGCTAGAGACCTGACTATTGATTAAATTACCTTCCAATGAGGGCTCACTGTCAGGCAGTGAACATTCCTTATAAAATGTGTAGGAAATCTCTGGTTTGGGAGCATCAGGGAAGGCTGAAATTCTGCCTTATCAGGTGGCAGTTCAAGAGCTGTGGTTTGGCTGATAGATGCAATAATAAGATTAAAGATGAAGATTAAAAATAATGCTGCCACAAGAAAAGGTTTTTATTAACCCAGTGCTGGTTTTGAAAAATTATTTAATTTATTCTGCCCACCATGAAGCATCCCAGCAGTTGTGTCTCCCTGGCTACTGAGGCTGGCTCAGGAGGTAATGGGGGCAAGTGGAAGAGATCAGGGTTAGATGAGGATCTCAGCTGTGGCCTCTTCTGTAAAATTAAGGGAATTTGCCTTCTGTTCTCTCTGCTTTTACCTTTTGCTCATTTAAATACAAGCTTTTCAAGGAAAGTTACATAAAAATCTTGACAGCTGCTTATGGCAGCTCCATGTGATGAGAGGATCAATCATTCTCCAGCTTTTTCCCATTTCCTATGCTGGCTTCAGAGCCAGGGTTTGCTTTTTCCCCCCCCAAGCAAATTGTTTCCTCCTCAGGCCTCTGCTATGGAAATTCACTTTAGGTATCTGAACATGTTGACAGTGACAAAAATCTGGTCAGAGTGGAAAAATGGGTGAATGCTTTCAGAAAGTCGGAAAGCAGAAATGTTTATTTTGGAAGTTTTAATTAAAGCACATTTTTAATTCTCATCCAGATTCAGAGTAGCCTTAGGTCAACTTGTCACCTTCTATTTCTGAAGGATATTAAAGTGCACTGAACAAATAGCTTTCTGGGGATTTAATACAGTTTAATAAATCCATTTTAGGCCCTGATGCAGATTAGTTTTATTGTGTTCATTTGTAAAGATAAAGGTTCCTGAGTGTGTGTGTGGGGGAATTTTCAGCAAACTTTTGTTTCAACAACAACAACAAAAGAGACTCTTTTTGTGTGTGCTCCAGGGGTGTTTGACAAACTGGGGAACAATACAATGTGCAAGCTTTAGCCAATTAATCCACCCATTATTTGTCAGGCAGTGTGGCCAGGCTGAAATCCATTTTGCAGAGGATAACTTATTCAGCAGGGTTTAATCCTTCCCCATCTAGCACCAAATGACTTCAGACTTGCATAAATTTTTTCATTTTTTGACCAGCTCTTCCGGGGCTTGGAGTGTAATGCTCGGCCTGCTAAGCCTCTTTTGTCCCGTGCTGCTGGAAACTGGCTTTGCTGCTGAGCATTTTTTTATTCCAAGAGAGGTTTTTCCCAACTCTTCATTTCCAAGCACCACTGGCCTGCCTCTGCCTCGTTGGTTTTTTGTGATTTTTTGGGGTGCAACAGCATTTGTAGATGTTTTTGTGGAGGGCTGGGTTAGTTGTGGGAATTAGGGAAGAAGGTTTCCAAATGAAGTTCAGGGGAACGTGGATTAATCCTGGGTTAATAAAAGACAATAGCAGCGTGCTTGGAGCTGGAATGGGGAGGGAGAGGAGATGTCACCCTGGATCATTCCAAATCCCATCAGCTGGCAGCTCTTTGCCAGCCCTGGACCAATTTGCATCTTTTCTCCATCCCCAGTCCTCTGCATGGAATCAAGAGGTGCTTTCTGAGCTGACACTGAGGAAGGAGAGGAGGTGGCTTCTTTGGCATTTTACTGCTGCTCTGTGACTCTGCTCCAGGCCTGTAATGCACTTCACTGAAGGAAGGAAAGAACACTTAAAAATTTACAGGCACATTCCTGCTTTTTTCCCCTCCACTTCATCCTTTCATTGAGCTCAGATAAGAGCTCAGGTGAGAGGTGTCTCCTTCCCCAGAGAATTCAGGAATAAAGATGATGCCTCTACCTTCACAAGCCCACTTTGAAATATTTAGTCTTTTAAGCAATTTCCACCTGCTGGAAATGCGGATCTTTGCTCTCTGAACCAGGAGCAGGCCAGGAAAGCTCCAGTACAAGACCAGATGATGCCATCCCTTATTTTATCGCCTTCTGAAAATTCAGGCAGGCCTCGGATGCAGAAAGCTCCTCATCCACCAGGGAATTACTCATCTCACTTTAATGGAGTCACATTAGGCTGAAATGGAAATTGGGCCCACTCAGCTCAGCCCTGAACAATTTTGGTTCAAACTTTCCCATTGACTTCCCAGGGAGCTGAGACTTTTGGCTATTGTACTTGGTTCGGGATTGTTTTGAGTTCAAGAAAAGGATCTCCTCAGGTCCTAAGTTTCTCTTTTGAAGGTTTCTCTTTTGAGGATAGCTGGCTGCTGCCTCCTCCTCTGCTTTGATGGATGGATTTTCAAATGTGTTTCGAACACCCAGACACCGACAGCTCTTCTCCAGAATCGATGGCTTGGGATGGTCAGCAAGGAATTCCTTTTCATTTATTGCTGAAAACCACAGTCATGTGCCTTGAACATGAGGATCACTTTCTATGGAAAAAATATTGACATATTTTTATTGACATGTGAGTCAGAGAATCCTGGAATGGTTTGGGTTGGAAGGAACCTTAAAGCCCACCCAGTGCCACCCCTGCCATGGGTAGGGACAGCTCCCACTGTCCCAGGCTGCTCCAAACCCTGTCCAACCTCCCATTGGACACTTCCAGAGATGGGGCAGCCACAGCTTCTCAATTAGACTGGGACATTTTTATCATAGAGCCATTTAGCCCAGAAAAGGCCTTTAAAACCATCAAGGCCACCTGTTAATATTAATGTTTACCTTTGATTTTTTCCATGTGTGTAACAATGGGACTCAGGGTCTGCCTGCATATGATGGGATGGCAGCCAGAGCTCTGCCTTCCCTGTCCCTTTCCAGCTCTCCCAGTCCTGCTCTGTGTTGGCCCAAAGGTGGCAGAGGATTAAAAATTACATTAAAATTTAAAATAAAAGCTTGACATTGCAGTGCTGAGCCTGTTTTCCCTGCATTTCTTCACTGATAGCACCTTGAGAGAGGACGAAAGTGATGGGAGGTTCTATGAAGGCTGAAATAACCCTTCAAATTTTCTGAGGCTTTGGAGGGAACTCAGCTTAGGTACTGCCTGTGTCGTGTTTAAATTAAAGGGCTTTTAATTTAGGATCTGACAAGCAAGTCTGAAATGCATTTAACAGAAAGCAGCGACAATTTCAATGCTCTGGCTCAGAATCCTGGTTAATGGATGAATTTAAGCTGCCAGCTCCCTCCTCCAAGAGAGCATTACAGACACAGCCTTTTGTTTCCACAAAGCAAAGAGCAGCACAGAGGTTTTTTATTTCCCCCCCTCCACCCCTCCCAAGAAAAGGGATGTTTGACTAAGCTGAGATGATTCAGGATGCTGAATGAGAGCTCTGGATTTTGCAGGGCAACATCCTTTGCCCTTGTGGTGAGAGCCTCCATGAATTATACACCTGCTGCTTCTATATTTGAAATTGCTGGGATTAAAGGCTGCGAGGGATTCCTTTGGTGCTTTATCTGGATGTTTTCTATTCGAGTTCACTTCAACCTGGGGTCTATTCCAGCCAGACCTGCAAAGCACATGGCTGATTTTCTAATGGTCCCTCTGACATTAATGAGCGGCATTTTGTCAAGGAAGCATCCATGGAAAAGCCAAAGGAAACAGGTAAAGGAGCAAAGGAACCATTAGTACATGTGATGGTAGAGAAGAGCAGTTGTGTTGACTTGATAAATGTCATCACTACAAGGGCACGATAAAACACCTAAAACCCAGGATGTGTGAGACTCTGCCTAATCTCCAGTTTTATGTAATTGTACCATGACGAATCGAAGCATTAGACCTGATAAGGTTTTAATAAAAATGCAAATGCAGAAATCCTGCACTAGAAATGCTCGAAGTTAGTTCTTAAAAGTAAAATAATCTACTTGTTCTGGCCAGGATGATGATGAATATGCATATGTTATTTTGGGTTTTTTTTTTTATTCCAAATATTGTGAAAATGTGGTTGTGGGGAAATTGCAGTTGGACTTTAAAGGATGCTCAGTCCTGAGAGGAACCATGTGAAATGAAGGCTCCCTTTCCTGACCTGCAAAAATTTTCAGTCCAGATATTTAATGTGAAATAAAGCATGGGCGAGACACCAGTGGGTACAGAGGAATGAGAGGACTCAGCAAGGGAACAGCAGGGCAGTGCCTGGGCTGATGTTTCTTTTCCCAAAATCAACTGCCTTTAATGGCTTGTAAGTCCCAGCATTTCAGCAGTGATTCCAGAGGAATCACATCCACCTGGGGCCTGACTGCAGGGCAGACACTGAGTGACAACCTATTGCTCACTGGGGAAGTAAAAATTCCCCTTTCCCCAGCTGAGACTCAAATCCTCATAAAAAAAAGCTGTGGCCACGAGTGCAGGGCTGAGCCCCTGGTTCCTGGAGTCCCTCAGAGGTACCAAGCCCAAAAAGTGTTGTGCAAAAGTGCCAGAAGCTGAGGGTGTGTTGCGGCACGTGTTTGTTTGATTAGTTTGTGGATTGCTGGTCACATTTTATTGTTAATGGTTTGCTCCTATGTTACCCCCCCTTCCTCCCAAGTTGGTTTATCCCTGAATGCTATCCCCTCCCCCAACATGCCCATCATTGTAAACCCTGCCCTTTGTTCCAGAACCTTCCCTGTCACTCCTGTACTGGGCCAGCCCCTCACTGGACCTCCCCCTCTGTCAATCTCCTGAATCTCAACACCCCATTGGCCCATGTGACCTGTTCTCTCTGCCCCCTTATCATCATTGGTCCCTGCAGTGCCTTGTGCTCCTCCCCTGTTTATCACTGATTGGTCAAACATTTGTACCCGCCCCTGACGCTCTCTGTATAAAATCCTGAGCACAGCAGCCCTGAGGGTTGTTTGGTCCCTGACTCCTTTTAGCAGTGAGCATCTCTCTGCTGGAACGTTGCACTGAGAGCCTCCTGCTCCTCCTTTACCCACTCCTCAAGTGCAGCTGACAATCCTGCCTTGTCGAGCACGAGGCTCAAAGGTTCTGCCTTTGGTGCTGATACAGCCAAGGTAATTCCCCACACGTGGTGCAGTTGTTGGTGTTTCTCTGAGCTACCCTGGGCTCTGGCAGAACCAGAGGGCGCATGTGGGCTGTCCTCAACCAGAGAAGAAAATATGAGTTAGAAGCTGGGTGAGGATGATGGATTTGTTTCCTTGCTCTGGATAGAAGGGGTGAAGAATTCAGCAGAGTTTCAAACTCCCTGTGCCACAAATCCTACTGGAAATGCAGCCTGTGGAAATGAAGTTTGTGTGGATTGGAATTGGGTGGGGTGAGATCCATCAGTGTGGGGGACCAGGGAAGGAGACAATCACTTGGTTCTGGCAGAGGACAAGCATCAGACGGGCTGGGGGAATTATCCAGCTCATCAAGGTTTCAATTAGCACTTTGTTTGATTAATAAAGTATCCAATGCTCAGCTGCCCCTGCCCTCACTGCCCCTCAAAGCATGAGGGGTTTTGTGCTGCAACAAGAATTGTTCTCTCTGCGGTGCCCCTGCAATTATTTGGTTTTAGGAATGATGCTGTATGTAGATTATATATATTAGATGAAGGTATATAAATATACATACACACAACTTTCTGGGTTTCTTCTTTGTCTCTGATGCTGCATTTTAACAGTGACCGCTCACCACTGTCCCTTGAAGTACCCTTGATTTTGGAATTTTTTCTTTCATTTCGTGTTGTCAGTATGACTGCCCCCAGGAAAGCTCTGGATTCCTGGCCAGGCTAGCTCTGGGATTCCTGGAGCTGTTTGATAAGAACAAAATCCCATTTAACAAGTTACAGAGGAGGAGAGAATCTACATAGAGAAGAATTTAATGAGAGACAGTAGAAATCACTCTGCAAAACTGCCAAGGCATTAGTGCCTGTGTGACCCAGAGGAGAATTTGGCAGGCAGAAAAACCATTTATTTTGATCAGATGAAGACAACATTTCTGCAGAGGTAGGAATTTCTGCACAGGTAATTAATAGATGATCCCTGTCCTGAATAACTTAGTCCTGTTATGGATGAGGGTATTGCATCCCATTTCCCAGGGTCACAATGCAAGGTCCAGGCCCTCTATTAACAGAAAAAATAAATCCCTGCTGCTGTTTATATTCCTTTGCCAAGTGTTGGGAAACAGAGCTGGGGAAGAGGCTGCTAAGATGATGTTGTAAATGATCAAGGTGAGTAGAAATCAAGAGTCTGGGAGATAGTTTGCATATTAAACAAAATGAAAAAGCCTGGAAAGCCAAAGCAACTGCATCAATAAATCATGAAACACTCAAGACTGTTTTGAAGGTGCAAAAAGCCCATTGTTGAATTCCCCCTGGAGATAATTTTGTTGTTCTGTGATTAAAATGAATCCTTTCACTTCACAATGCATCCCCAACCAGTGCAGTGCAAAAGGCTGATAATTAGCAGTGCCTGGGTGGAGGAAGGAAATATAATAAGAGGCGAAGGCACTTTCAGAGTAGCAGGAACTTCATCTGAAGTGGAGAAATATAAAGAAATTGGAAAAAATTGACAATCAAGTCATTCCTTAATTGGGCGGGATCACTGTGACATCTTGGTGCTCCAGATGAATTCCTAATTGACACTGCACAAGTCAAAAGCATTTCCACATCAGCCTTTACCTCTTCATTTATTCTTGCAGCAGGAGAGGGACAGGCTGGGACAGAAAGGAACTTGCCCTGCAATGGCCCCAGGATTCTGGATTTGCATATTCTGATTAGATACTGAATTTGATTTTTATCTGCTTCTGGTTCTTGCTTGTCTTCCTTCTCCTCTCTCACCTTCCCTTGTGTCCTGGGTTTACACTACATTTCAGAGAAAAAAAATGGGAATTTAACTTTCTTAAATGTGCTTGGTTTTGTATGCCCAGCCTGAGATTATGGGGAAAAAAATCCATCTTTTACAAAGCAGCATGTGGCTGATACTTCAGGAAAACCTTGAAGCATCTCAGGGTGGGCATACAAAGATCCTGAGTCTCTTTTCAAACCATGCCTGGCTTTTATTACATGATAACAGCCAATCTTTCTTGTTTTAGGTCTTGAAATGAAAACTTCTGTTAACAGCCTCATCTGTGGGAGAGACCAGGAGACGTGGCCTTTGGGGTGAATAAAGGACAATGAGGGATCAGGCTTTACTCTCTGCAGTCTTGTTTGAGGCTGTTTTAACACATTTTGGAGATGAATTTCTATTACGGAGAAGGAAAAGAGGGAAGGAAAGGCATTCTTCTACAAAGGATCTGCAGGAAGCTGCCAAGGCAGAGAGGGAATAACCGTGACTGAGTGGAACTCTTGATCAATCCTTTTAGTTCTCAAGTTCCAGAAGGCCCAATAGATTTTGTTTATGTTTCTACTGCTGTGATGTTTCTGTCAGCAAGAGAAATCAGCTTCCTCTGTCTTCATCTTCTAGGAAGTTTGGTAATTTGCCTACTGAGCCTTTGAGTTTTCTTAAGAAATACAAATCTCAGTATCCAGCATCTCTGGGAGCCAGGTGTTCAATTAGGTTTGGCATGGTGGAAACTTCAGGTGTCAGCCTAGAAATTTCCAGGATCACATCCCAATCCCACCAGGAAATATTAACATGTTATTTAATTTTCTCACTGTTATCATTTACTGATGTCAAGCTAATGGATATATTGTGATTTTCTTATTTAGTCCTGCAAATACTTCCACTGTGGGGTTTGGTTTTGTTTTTCATGCTCCAAACACCAAGATTTTCCTCTTGATGTTGACAGGAGAGATTGAGTTATTTTCCTTCTGAATGGATTTTGTTGACAGGATGGATTTAGGCTGTTGACAAAACACACCCTGTGAGCGTGGTGGCCCAGAGCGTTGATGGAATGTGTGTTATTGGCAGGACAGGTTGAGATGGTGGTGACAAAATGCAAACAGCCCAATCCATTCCAGTGATAAAACACATTTATCTAATGATCAAATCCATCCAGTAGACAAACCCGTTTTTGTTTGAAACTGAAAAGCATCCTTCTGAGGGGAAGGAATAAATTCCTGCAGGGAAGCAGCTCAGCTTATTGAGAAGCTGGGCTAGAGCCTCTCTGGCTGTGGAAAATAGAGATGTGTGCCTCTGCAACAGCATTAGAAATGACAGAAGAAACTTTTTTAGATGGAATTAGCCACATTTTCACAGCATGACACAACCCTGCACTCAAATTTACACAATTCAGGCTTTGTAAGTCCCCTGTATCTCAAAGCACCATAACAGAGCTTCAAAGGAGACCTAGAAGTTGTTTTTAATACTGACCCTGCAAACGAAAATTCATCTCTCAATTAAAAAAACCCCATTTTTTAATGAAGCTGAGCCACAGAAAATCACACTGCAATGGAAAGGGCCCTCATCTCCTCTCAGCCTCAGAATTTCACAGCCACAAACCAAATGGTCAGTGATGCACATGAGATGGATGCTTTGGGTACTACTGTGGTTGAAGGAAACCCTTTCCATTGCAGTGTGATTTTCTGTGGCATTTCAAAAATGAAAATAGCTTGGTAAGAACATTCCAGTAAAAATCAAGCGGAAGTAAGGCAGCTGATGCTGGACACTGAATTGAAAGGCTGAGTTTTAATTTTGGTGCCCGATGGTTTCTGCTGTTGAATTTTAATTCCTTTATATTTCTTTGTTTAGCTAGTAAGGGAAGCTTGGCTCTGGGTTTTACACAGCAATTGCATTTATTCTGTGGTTACCTTTTTAAGCTGGTTCTGTAGTTACCACAGCAACGGTAAAATGGCTTGGTTATAATATGAAAATTTTCCATACAGAAACAAATCTGATAAAATGTCATGAACTGTCTGGAAGAAATATGTGTGTTCCAATAAAAATCATTGTGTGTTTCTGGGGCTACTGTAGCAATGCATTAACAATTCCATGACTAAGGCCTCATTGATATCTGCGCTCTAAATCTGCCAGAGTTAGTCCTGGAACCAGCCTAAAATGCTGCAGTGCCAGCTCTCAGCTGGGGAATGATTAAAAAATGGCTCTGAAACCCAGACGGGGTCTATTCAATGAGAAAAGCAGTCACGCCCTGTTTTAATCTAATTAGATCTGCTTATTGGTTAGGGACCTCCATTTAATATCTAACACCATTTAATTATTTAATATTTTTAATTTTAAGGGTTTTTTCCGTTTTTTTTTTAAAAAAATAAGGCCCTTTAATATCAAATGCTATTTAATTATTTAATATTTTTAAATTTAAGGGTTTTAAAAAATAAAACCAAAAAAACCACAAGATGAAGTTTTTGGAGTTCCTTTTTACCGTATTTTTCTTTCACTGCGCTCAACATTCTTCAAACTGCCTCCAGACAGCTTTTGTCGGGTTTTTTTGTGTTTTTTTTTTTTTTAAGGACTTGTTTAAATTCTTAAAGTGAAAAATGCTTTATTTCATTTGGTGAATAGGAATGGAGGTCACTCCTTCAATGCCAGTTGGGGAAGAGATTGGGTTCTGCACCACTTACAAGAAAGATGAAGATTTCTTTGATTTCCACAGCAGGAATAGAACTGAATTTGATCAAGAAAACTCAATTTGAGCAAGGAAAACACAATCTACTAAATTTTCCTGATGTTTTAGAGTAATTTTTACGAGTGTCTGGGTTTACAGCTGGTAGGTGCATTTTAATTCCCACACTTTTGAGGCGGAATTTTGGTAGCATCAATCTGAGAGTGAAACTGGATTTCAGTGCCTGCTGCTGTCACACAGTGACCACTGCAGGACATTTCCAGCCCAACCAGAAGGTGGGACCTGTAGGAATTACCTGTGAGGCACTCTGGGGTACCCTGGGGACAGCCCGTTAGCGGTGCGGTGCCAACAAGCAGTGAGAAGTTAAAAAAATATATTAAATACAATGGATTTGGGGCTCTGCTCTATCTTTTAAGCGCAGGAGTTTCTACCCAAATGTGCCAGTGGAAGGGATGTTAGAAGAGAGCTGTGGCTGGAGGTTTGGAAGAAGGTTCCAGCAGAACTCTGGGAGCTCAGGTTTCCTTAGCAACTCTTGTGGTTTTAAGGACCAGACTCAGACCTGCAGTCGGGCAGATCCCACCAAATATCACCAAAAGTGTCACCTGTGTTAGAACATCCTTAAGTATCCCTCCCTCCTCCTCAGATGAGCATCATTGCAGCGTTAATAAAATCACATTCACTGGCAGGAAGACGAAATTCATGGGAATGCCATGTTGGGCAACCTGAAGGTACCGAGGTAATTCCCGTGATTATTCCTGAATTTTGGGGGTAATTAGCTCTCTGCCTGTATTTCAGTGTTAATAACATCAGTGATACTCCTCATGTGTTCTTTGCTATCCCTTATCTCCTCTCTGGGCTGGTATCAAAAGAGTGAAAAAATCCTTTTTTCCTTCTCCAGAGACTCTGATCCTCATTCAGAGCCTCACTGGACAAGGCAAGGGCTGGGAGAGACTTGTTTTACACCAAGAGGAGCACAAAAGGTGGTTCTGAAACAGCCAAACTTGGGCAGAACAACTGCTCCAACCTGATTTTAGTGCATTTTTAATGTCTCCTCATTACGGCTGTAGCTGATGGAAGAAGTAAAACAACTTCTAAATGGTAATTGCATCTCCCTGAGCTTGTGGAAAGGCCACCTCATTCATTAATCTTAGAGCAAAGTATTTCAGACTCCATTTCTAACTCCATCCTGTGTTCCCAGAGAGTGGGATTTACATGGAATTTTCCAACATTTCCAGTTTTTCTTGAGTGCCTAAGTGATGGCTTTATTTGCACCCAGGATATGCAGGTAACAACTTCAAACCAAGGATATATTTATCTGTACATGGACATCCTAGAAATGTATTTATTTTAGAGCAGCATTTGTCTCTCTTAGCCCATCAGGCCTTTATTAAAAAAAAAAAAAAAGAAAAACTGTATTATTTTACCACTTTGGGGAGAAATAAACTCTCTTACAACATTTACTTTTGTCACAAGGCAGAGCTGTTTTTCCAGCAGCTCCGTCTCTGAGGTGTATCTGTAATAAAATAGGGAGGCACTTTAAACTCTGAGAGCTGAAAATTCAAGTGTTTAATTATTTCAGTGAATGGGCTAATTATAGATATTTGTGGTCCTGCTCCTTGCACAGCAGGATTTCATTTATTAAAAGCAGTTTCGTCTTGGAGAAACTCCATTTATTTCCCCGGAGGACTCAGAGGATATTTTCAAACACAAATGTATGTAATAACTAAATGTGATACAATACAAATATTTTGAGGTAAATAGCCTGGTTTTTTAAATGTCATCAAAGATTTTGTTACATCAAAAAATCCTCCAGAGTTTTAGTTTTTTATATAAGTTGTAATCCATGTAAACCAAGCAGTGTGAGGCACATTCCCACTGCACCAGGGCTTTCTTTCCCCTCTTAAATGCCAAGATTTTTTTCTGTGAAATTATAGCTTTCAGACTACTCACATATTGCTCACATGTTTATTGTCCTTCTTACTGTGATTATTAAAAAAGAATCTTTTTTGTCTTCTCAATCGCTGTGGCTCAAATGCAATCTCCTCTTTCCTGGGAAGGAAAAGCAAATAAGATGTTTTATGACATGTCCCTAATTTAAAGGAAAATATTCAACAAGCTAGAAACAATTTAAATATTATGCTGATTTTAATAATTGGTGATTTTATGTTGATCTCAATCATTAGTGGGTTTAAGACTGATGATTTAAATATGTTGAAAAGCAGATTCTTCCAAGAACCAAACACCTACAATGAAGCCATATTTTTTCTTCTGGGCCAGAATTTGCAGAAGGAGAAGAAGCAGTTGATTAATTTAGATTTGTGTTGGTGGCTTTTCAGTCCAAAGATTTTAATTTCTACAAATAAATTTATGCTTTTAATAATCACAGTCTCTTCTTAGGATTCAGTTTCATTCATGGCAATGTTGGATTCCTGGATACCCAGGGTGAACAGTGGCAATAAAATCAATGCTATCACCCTTAAAGGGTTGGAATATCACAAAATTACTGTTTATTACTCAACTTTTTGATTTCTCCAGCTCTCCTACGCTCTTGATTCCCAATCCCTTTGTTTCCTGTGCCTCTCTCAGTGATCCTTCCCCCAGAATTTCTCTTTACAAGCCATGTGACCAAAATTTTCATTTTCCCCTTTCCTATATCCTCTGCTCCCTCCCACTTTTTCTCTTGGCGGCACTCACACATCTTCACTGCCATGAAACCTGGCCACAACTGATCAGAGCACGCTCTTTTTGTCTTGGTTTTAATTTCGGGCCAATTAGTTCATTTTTCCACAGCTCATCACTAGAGTGAGCTACAAATCAGAAATCTTTAAAAAACCCCTGTGGAGATACTTGGTAAGAACTGCACCTGGAGTCCCCTCCAAGGGCTGGGGGAAGCTTTGGGACAAGCAGCCGCTTTGAAGAATTTGGGCTGCTCTGATCTTGCTTTTCATGAATAAAAGGGCTGCTGGCCCCTCTCTCCAGGCAGTTGTGGCTGTAATTATGCTCTTAATTGCCTTTCAATAGTATTGATTTCCCTTCCTCACTCCTTGCCTGCTGCTCCAGAGGGCTGGATCCAAACTGATCCATCCCTTCATGGAATGATGGAAACCTCTTCTGGTGAGAGCAGGAGGAGAGGCTGCACTCCCACACAGGGGCACCACTGCCCACAGGCTCCCCTGGGCTGCCAAAGGACACTCAAAGGCACCAACAAAAATTAAATTAAATTGATGAGCTGCTAAGGATTCCACATTATTATTATGTTTCTTATTCTTACAAATAAGATTTAAATAAAATTCAAATGAACAAATAAATTCAAATATAATAAATAAAATATAATATTGTTATAATATATAATGTATAATATATATTATACAGTAAATATAAGATGTAAAATACTATAAAATGCATATTATACATAATATAGAACACAATAAAATAAAATCTATAATCTATTATAATTATATATGATATATATTATATATATTATAGTATATACAACATGCAATATAGTAAATATATATTATACATTAAATATTATTTATTATGCATTATAAGTATATATAATATGATAATGTATAATAATATAACAAATATTTACAAATAAAATTCTTTCAAATAAGAAATATTTTTCCCATTGCCTGCCTGGGAGCAGAGCTCAGCAAAACTGACCTGTCAAAACTGAGTGGAAATTGGGAAGAGCACCCTGAACCAGGTAGAAGAAGTGGCTCTGCAAGGAAGTTTTGAGTTCTGTTTTTTGTCTGTGACAGAATCCCTGTATGAGCTTGGAAAAGCCACTTCTTCCATCTGAGCCCTTGCTCTAAAACTAAGTCAATTCTATTTTGCCAGAGCAGATAAGCTGCAAATCCAGTTTAAGTATCTTGTATTTCCCCCATGTTTTCAAATTACTCTGCTAGTAGTGATTGCATTTGATTAACAAATATTCTCCCTGCTCCTTGGCAGCAGCCTGCATGCAAAACTTGGGTTTTGCCTTGAACAGAACCCGCAGCCCTGGAAATCCTGGCAGCAGGGAAGGTCTTCAGCAAAGTGTCTTCAGCATGAATAAAAAGTGTGGGACTATGACTGGAATCTTAATTAAATCAAATCATCTTGCAGTTTGCCTTCTCTTTATGCAGCCTGTATTTAAGATTGATATATGTTTGGGTAGCGTGAACACAGTCACTGCATTTTAATACCAATTCACAGCTCCCTTTCTCTCCAGGTAAGCCCTGTGGGATTTGTTCTCCTCTCCAGGTGTGAGGAGCCCTCCCACAGCCCCAAGCTGTGCCCTGGTCTGTATTTCTTGCTGACAGGCCCGGGTTGTGGAGCTGTCCCTGGAGGCAGAGCTGTCACAGGCTCCCCACAAGGTTGTGCTCTGCTTTAAATGAACATCATTTTCTGCACTCTGAGATTCCTGTTATCAATGGGATCACTGTGGAGGGCTTTTTCCTCATCCATCACCCTGTCACTGCTCCACTGCCCCTCTTGTACTTCATTCTGACATTTTAAAAGAAGCTGCTTCTATCAAGGCTGCTCTTCTGGGGTGATTTGATCACCTCTGCAGATCTTCTGGATTCACAGGGATCCACAGCTGCCAACTGAGTGTAATTCTGTAAATTGAGGGGGAATAAAGGAGTGTCTTGTGTCTCATTCTTGGTACTGTGAAGCACCAGCACATCCTTTCACAACTGTTCTTACCTCGACCCCTCCACGTGAACAGTGGTATTAAAAAAAAACCAAAAAACCCCAGGTGTATTACACAGAAATGTGTGGAAATGCAATTTTTGCATAAATCTGACTAAACCACTGGCTCCATTTGAGTCATTGTTTGGTGCACATGGTTCTATAACAAAAATGGGAATAAATCCCTGTTAATAATAGTAATAAAAATAGCAGCAGTCAATTTTCCCTCTGCTGATGCACCCCGTGCTCAGTGCTGAGGAGATAAAATGTCTCATATCCATCAGGATGAGCTGGGTGTGGACAATGAATACAGTTTTTTCTCCAATATTTATTGTGAAAGAATATGAATAAGGAGCAGGGAAAAGCAGCAGTGGTGAAACCACTGGGGAGATGTCGCTTTTGAGAGCAACTGGATCAGTTTTCCACTGAGCATTCAGTGCCTGGTGGGGAAACAGAGCAGGGAAAAACAGGGCACAGGAAGGGTGGTCTGAAGGGAATTTAGTGGAGCTGAAGGATCAGGAGGGATTTGTAACTGCTGGAAATCAGCCAGTGGGAACAGCGAGGTGCTGCCTGTCCTCCTTGCAGGGCTTTTGGGGATAGATGCTCTTTCCTTGGAGAGGGTCGGGAAGCAGAGGGACAGGGGCTGAGGAGTTTTGCACCCAGCTTAAGTGGCAGGTGAGGCAGCAAATCCTGTCAGCCCTGGTGAGATATCAGCCACAACCTCTCCCTGCTACTGCAGCAGGACCATGGAGCTCCCTGAGCTTCTGCTGGGCTTGTTTGTGATGCTGCTGGCAAATATTTCCTCCCTGCAGCAAAGTTTGCTCAGCTCTGTCCACACTCGTGTGTCTTTGTCCAGGAGCTAGCTGGTGGCTGTGAAAGAATATCCATTACCTTTAGGGGCTGCTGGAATAACACCAGAGTTATTCAAACTTCCAGCCAGGGCCCTGTTGGCTGTTGGAATTTGAAAGAATCTTGTTTCCACGAGTGTCTTAAATAAAATTTATCCATGCTGGCTGTCATATGCTCAGTATTTCCACAGGTTCTGTCAGTCCTTCAGTAGCTAAAAAGGGGCCTAATATTGAAATGGATTCTGGCTGGGCTGTGTGATGCTCTGCTTTCCACTGAGGAAATACCTGATGTATTTTTTCATTTTTATTCTCTTGGAAAGCATCATCTTGGGCATTTCAGCCTAAGTGTGTAGAGCAGGAGCTGTTCTCACAAAATGAGGGGAGCTTTGGCCATCCAGGCTCTGATCCTGACTCTGGCTACACATGGCTAAGTCATAGCATCTGAACACTACCTCTGCCTGCCAATTATGTATATTAATAATTCCCTGTACAGGAGGAAGATGATAAAACCCTTTATGATTTCCAGATCCTTGACTGGCAAATGTGATATTGAAAGGCTGGATGGAAAATGGAAATGTATGAGACATTCCTGGAGTTTTTCAAAAACCCTTTTGCAGAATATAACCTACAGCCTAACTTACCATGAAATGTATTATTTGCTTAAATACTGCATTGTGAGGTTGTGTTCCAGCTGAACAGCATTGCCTATCAGAGGGAACAGCCTGCTGCAACTACTCCATAATTGTTCTACTAATGTACACTTTATTAAACCCCTGCTGTTTTCTTGACTGGTTTATCTACTAAAAATAGTCTGATTAATAAAATGGATGTCAGATGTATCCATCTTTGTGTAATTCCCCCATGGAATTAGTGCTAACCAGTGATGTGATTGGGGTTTTTTTGTGTTAAGCAATGCCAATTATTCTCTGCAGCAGTGCTGGTGGACTGGTGGGAGGGTTTGATAAATTTGTGTTCAATTCAGGTTGGCAGCCAGGAGAATCCAGGTGTTCCCTGGATCTGCTGTGTGTTTGGAGCTGCTGTTTCCCAGCCTCAGCTTTTCAGCCAGCCCTGGTTACAAGCACCTCTCGTGCAGATGGAGGAAGAGAGTGAAATTCCACTTTTCCATGCCTGCTTTGGCAATTGCTAAATGGAAATCCACAATCAAGCGCTGCTCAATTCCCAAAGCTCTGCACAATCTGTCGCTGCACTTTTAATGCTCATTGATTAAATAGCATTTTCTTGAATGTTTTTGGACTGGAAGGTTGGTTGATAGCCCATCCCTGTGCTTTGTCCTGAGGACAAAGTCACCTGGGAGGCTCCATGAGCTTACAGAGGTTTTTCCCTCCAGTTCCAAGGTATAATTCAGAGGGCTGGAAATGCTTGGAGTGATGCTTTTCCTTTAAAGCATAATAAAATTATATATATATATATAATATATATATATATTTATACAAAGGCTTTATTAAAGACACATGCAGTCTTCCAGGCACCCCAAACGTGCCATAAATATTACAATTTTTCACATAAGATCATCTTTATGTTCAATTCCAGAGCTGATCAACTTTATCAGGATACAGATAAACTGCATTGCAGTGAGTGATTGAGTGATTGTTCCCCAAAAGTTTGAAGTCCAGGCATTTTGGAGGCTCCCACAAAAACAAGATGTGCTTTCTGCCTGTCTCCTAACTTAGGCTGGATTAAATGGAAGGACTTTAACCCTGAGGTGCAAAACCAGCCTGGGAGGATGAGAAGATTTCTTCAGCATCCGATTTTCCAAAAATGAACGAATTTTTTGGCTAAAATTTGGGGTCAGCTTTCCTTGTGTTTGTCTTTGGCAGCTGAGTGGGAAGGTGGTAAATAGGGAATTAATGAGCACATGGAATGGGTGCTTTGGGACTCAACTGAAGAGAAAATGTCATTTTTTGGGTCAATGGCAGGAGCTGCAAAAATCTCAGGGTCCTGGTGAGGGAGTGAACAGACAGGTGCCTGAACTGGGTGAAATTAGAGCTGAAAAATGTCCAAATAACTAAAATAATCAGAGATCTACAATGCCAGAAATTGTACAGAGCTGCACAGTTTTTCTGAGACTGCAGATTTGGGCTGTATCTGGACGAAATAAAGATTTTCCTTCACCATTTTAGTTGAGGATATAAAAAATGGACTTAGGGCTCAGGTGCTCAATACTCTCATTAAGATTTTTACATGATGTTTTAATCAAATTTTGAGACCTAATATAAAACTGCCAGCAAATTTTTATTTAGTGTCTGAATTGAACAAAATTTATATCCATGAGTAGTTTCACCATTTTCCTTTGGAGAAATAATTCCCCAAAAGGAGAAGACATTTAAAAGGGAGCAAATTGAATAATAGCTTGTGATGGAAGTTCAAAAAGGAGTGGGGAGGGAAGAGAAAAAGTAGGTTACAAAATTGAAAGTGTTTTGTATAAAAATGGATATTAAAATAATTAGAATAGACCAAATCCCTTTAGCGTTGTGCCTTTATATTGTGCTTGTAAAGTGATTGGGGATTACTTGAGGGATGGAACTGGAAGGGAAACCTATCACTGAATAATGGAATTAAATCCCATTTTCCTTTGCAAAATCTGAAACCAACATACAGTGATGGGCTACTTTTCCTCTCAGCATCTTAAAAGGCAAGGATTGTTTTTTATCTGAGCTACTTATCAGGAAAATCCAGGAGTTCAAAGGGAGATGACTGAAGACAGTGGAAAAGTTGAACCAAGCTCTCAGAGAGGTTTTGCCCTGGTTTTATTCTCTGAGAGGAAGCAATGCCACTCTTGGCTGTGCATAAATAAAAAGTCAGGCACACCCTGAAGGAAGCAAGAGAGGCTCAGTTTAACAGCAGGGTTAATGGTTTTAATGACAGACCCCTGATCTGTGCTAGAGATCAGTGGAATTCCACACCCTGCTCCCTGCTCTGTGTCTCTGTGCTCCTCAGAGGGGCTGGAGCAGAGACCCAAAATTCATCTCCATCAGAATTTATTTTTTCCTGTATTTTTTCCTCCCCAAGAGTTGCAATCAGAAAATCTTTTTTGCTTCCATCCATCGTTTTGCACTCTAGCTGTGATGGACATTTTGTTTTTCTGGTGCTCACAGGCTGGGCTGAGACCATCCTGACAGTTTATGGTCTGTCCCACCCCCAGGATACTCCTGGCAGGACATGCAGGTGACCTGTGCTCTTTGAGCTTTCCAAAAGCCGGCAGCAGAGCCTGGAAAATTGCAATTTTCAGGGGCAGTGAGGTATTTAGAGGCTGCCATGAAGAAAAACCCCTATAAAAGCAGTTTGGTCAGGAGCAGAATTGGTGCTGGCACAGGGAGTGTAGAGCCCTGGTGACACCAAGGGGATTTCCTGTGGCAGCGTTTGAGCTCCAAGGAATTGAGCAGGAAAGCCTTGGGATCTGTGGTGTGCTTGTCCCTGGAAACCCCACCAACCTCCTTTAATGTTCCTGCTTGCCTGGATTGATTTGTACCATGCACCTATTCCTAATCCTGATGTCCTGAGGTGAAATATGGCACTGTGGCAGTATGGTGGAAGAAGGGTTGGAAGAAATCAGGGATTTTTCTCCCCTGCAGTGGCATAAACCCTATGAATGACAGCACTAATTGCAGCCTTCCAAGTGGTGTAACTCTGGGAAAAGAGCTTAAGGCATTAGACAAATGTAGCAGCTATTAAATGAGCGAGATAAGAATCAGGCTATCATTTTATCTCTGTGTATGCATGTGATCTCGGAGCCTTCTGTAGCTACAAACCAGCAGCTCTGGCTATTAGTTTATTCCACATATATTTTAAAAATCAGCCTGTGAAATGCAAGCCAATAAACTCCAAGTGGCTGTCAGTGGTGAGTGAGTTATTTTATCTCCCAGCACTCGGGCAGGGAGCAGGTGATGGATGTTCCGAGGAAACCCAGGCACTGTAATTCCATTACCCTGCCAGGCACTGTAATTGCTCAGGGCGCTACAACCACGTCTCGTTTCCCCTCTGTGCTTGTTCCCACATCCCCAAATTAATCCTGGCTGCAGCCAAAGTGCAGCTCTGGTGGCACCCTTATGATTTTCCTGCCAGCATCCCTCCAGTGGTGCCATCAGCTGGATAATCCAGGGCTGGGATCCATCGTTTGTGTGCTGCTCATTATTGGGTGCTCTAATTTTGTGTGTAGCCTTTTGTAGAGTGCAGGAGCTTAAGTAACTGAGGAGGAACTCTTCAAATCCACAGCACTTGTGTCACTCTGCATTACCCACAGCAGAAAATAAGGCTGGTTTTGGTTGTTATTTAAAATAAAGAAGAAAGATTAAATACAAGGTTCCAGTTCCTTCCCATTGATTTTCATTGCAAAGATTATTTCCATTAAAAAGTTGGGGTTTCCAGGTTATTTAGCATGTCCTTAAACTGAGGAGTGTGGTTACATATTTTCAGCCTAAGCCACTGTTTTGTCAAAATTGTCTTAACACACTTCCAATCTTGCAGGATGTTTTTTACTATAAATCATTTAATGAAGCTTTTTAAAAGGATGAGACTCCACATATTTTGTGGGTATGGGGTGAGCCTGGCTTAGGATATGCTGGATTTCAGCAGGTTGATGTGTAGGTACAGCTGAAAAATCCCACTTGTGAATTTCCTTGTGGGAAATCCCTCTCCAACCTCCCTGTAACCCCGTTGTGTGCCAGAGCCAGCTTGGTCATGGTCTCAACCACCCAGATTTGATTGCTGTCCCTGGGTGCTGGTGAGTGAAATGTTCCTCCCACCTCCCCATGGAAGCTCAATGAACCCAAAGCGAGACTGGGGCATGCAAGAGTTAGGGAAAATAAATGTCTTTTTGGCATGGAAGGGAAGGAGGTTTTATCACAGGGAAATCTGAGCCAGCTCCTAAAAAATCAGCCCAAATTGGCATTGAACCTAGGCAGGATGTTTCGGTGAAATGTGAATTTTAATCTCGGTGAGAGGAGATTGTCAAAGGCTTAGGATCCAAAGAGAAAAAAAAAAAAAAGGCAAACAAACAGTTACATAATGATTTCTTCTGCCATCATGAAAACACTGGGGTTCTTTAATGTCTGTGTTTGACTTCTGGAGAGAACTTGTGCATAATGAACTCTTTTGAAGGCACAGGACAAGTGGTTCTGGTTTCGTGGGAGATGGTAATTAAGCACCTTTAAAGAACTGCTCACAATTAAAGTGTCAGTGCTTTCTTGAATAGTCTTAATTTCAGCAAGCTTTTCATGCTGGATTCATGGGGAATATTAAAAGGCACTTCATCATCCCTGGAAATGTATGCACGGGATAGAAGGCCAGAATCAAAAGGGAAGATGAGGAACTGCAGTCAGAGGAGCCAGAGGAAGAGATTGAACAATTTCTCTAGAGTTACCTCAAAAGCAGCAAAATATGCAGATGTTAATAGAAGTTCAGATAATTATCTAATTTGGGGCTCAGTAACTACATGGCTAAAAGTGCAAAAACCCTGCAGGCATTTTATGGGAGCCAAACTTTGTGATAGAGTATTTTAAAATGTCTTTTTTTTTTTGTGCCAATTCAAGTGTTCTCATCTGTCTTGGAGGTACCTCGGTGTCTGCTTTGTGGTTTTTTTCTTTCCTAGAGGTGGGGTTTGTTTTTTGTTTGGTGCTTTCCCTTTGTATTTTTAGTTCACTTCCTCCCCTAATGTTAAACAGATGCTGATGTGAATGGTAGCCTGGTATATTAATTACTGCACATAATGAATCTCAGAAAATGTAATAAAGGCCTAAGTGGTGTCAATAAAAGTAATGCTGACAAATTCCTGCGTGTGTAAAGCTCAGCACCACAACAGCAGCAGAACAAACAACCCCTCCCTTGGGGAATGCCTGCCTGAAGCAAGGCTGAATGCTAAATCAGACAGGGAGCAGCAGAAACACAGGTGCTCAGCAGCCCTGGTGGCTGCTCACGTTTGATTTTATTGATTTCTGCCCAGCAGAGATTGGCTGAAGCTCAGGAGGATTTGAGCAGTGGCAGTGGGATATGGAAACAGACGGTGGTGGCACTTTGGTTGCTGTTATTTCTGTCGTGCTCCAAAAAGGATCTGCCAGGGGTGGTGTCTATTTCTATTGATATTATTTCTATTGATATTATTTTTAGTGATATTATTTTTATTGATATTATTTCTATTGATATTTATATATATATATAAATAAATTAACCTGCCCTTTACTTATTCTGCTTAATTACAGCTGTGACTGATTGAGGGTCCCTTGGGAGGCATCTGAACCCCACCAAAAATCCAGAGCTGTGGTTGAAATTTTTATTGCTTTCAGTAATTCATCTCCAGGTAGGAATAGGCTGAGGAATGGAGACTGGGAACGGGGCTAAAAATATAATAAAATAAAGAAAATATCATAGGTTATTCCTTTCTTTTTTCAGTTCTCAAGCAGTTTTCCAAAAGAAATATGTACTTAGATAAGGAGCTGTGTGTGGAGAGTTTTTCTTTTAAATTTTTGTATTTATGCCTTTGCTCAATGATGCAGATAACTAATTTGGCAAAAAAGCACAATATCCCAAAATGGTTCTATAGCATCCTTACAAATGTGCAAAATGCTCATTATTTGGCTCTCTGATTTTGTCTGTAGCCTTTGGCTACAGAAATATTATTAATAAGCTCCGTGTTGTGCATCTGCAGATATTACAAGCTCTCTTTTCATGGGGAGTTATACAGCCCACTAAATGCTCCTGTAAACACTCCACCACAAAGGTATGAAATCAGAAAAGTTGGGTAAATCCATGCAGGCAACTGAAGGAATATGGTTATTTTAGGCAATATCTTGAATAGAACAGGCACATCCCCAGCAATAAACATCCTCAAAGAGCCTGGGAGGGGTCACAGCACCAGGTGTTTATTACTGCCAGGGTCATTAGTGCTGCAAAGACAGATTCCAAGGTGCTCCCATTGCCACTATCCAATGTCATCTTTGACATAAAAATGTAAATCTCACAAGTCGACTCTTTGTTGTAATTGAATTACCAGAAGGAGCACTTCTTGCAGGAGCAGGAGCTGCTCTCAGCACATGGAGAGGGAGGCAATTAAAACCTGCTGCATCCCAGCTCTGGGCTGCTGCAGCTTCTCATGGTTTTAACAAGTGCTTGGAGCGCTGTTCCCGCATGGAATCCGCCTCAAAACCTGCCTGGAACTGGAGATTTTCCTCCTTGGGTTTAGCCTGGATTGGTGACCAGCCTGGAACTGTAAATTATGGGCAGTGATGGAATGTGAGAGGCAGGAGAAGCTTCAGGGGGACTTGGAGTTCTTCGCAGAGCGTTGGAGAGGATTTTGTGGATTTAAGGTTGACCTCACCTCTGTGGGGAGCCCTGAGCTGGCTGGAGTTATCCCTCACCTTGGCAGAGGTTCTTTGTCTGCCTCCACAGCAAATCTGGAGGTTGTTGAACACAGCAAATATTTCAGAAAGCTGCTTTGATTTATTTCCAGAGCCCAAAACTTCATTAAGGTCCCTAATCCAGGTCTTCATTCCACCTCTTAAATCTTGGGAACTACTCCCCAGTCACACATGCCTTCATTTGCGTTGCTCGGGCAGGGAAATAATGAAGAATTGATTTTGAAATCAGGAAACGTGTAAGCACTTAATAAATAAATAAAAATGTATTGAACCATCTCATGCAGGTGAGACTTGTCAGGGATTAGCAATGCAGCTGATTTGGAGCCTGGATTCTGTCGCTGCCTTTCCAGAGCCAACCACTTGATGAACAAGGTAATTGAGTCCTGGCTGCTAATTAGGCCTTATACTAGTTAGGGGGTTTTGTAGGTCTTTTTTTATCACATATATACAGTGTTTCCTTTAGGTTTTGTAGGTTTTATTAGTTTTATTTTTAATATATATTATTTCATCAAATATGGGGCTTGCATTTTAGAACAGAAATACAAAAATGATGCCTATATTAAATGACAGCTGCACTTTTTCCAGCTTTCCTCCTCTACTTCCCTGCAAGACCCACAGGGTTGTTGTTTACAGGGTCTAATTCACCTGCACTTATCCTTGAGAATACATTTTGAAGATGGAGTGATTTAAAGTGTGGAGATGTTTCTGCAGCTCAAATATTTGCCAGGTAGGGAGAAAAAAAAAATTCCTTTATAATTTGTATTTGTGTTGCTCTGCCATATGCAGTAGATTATGCCCCTGAATGGTTTATGAAATGAAGCCAAACGAGTAGCAGTGAAAGCGTGACACACAGAAGGGCCCAAGTGGCACCTGGCAGGAGCTGAGTGACAAAGGGGAATAAATGTGTAACAGGTCCTGTGAGTTTGTGACACTCAATCAGAATCCATGTGAGTCACAAAGCACCTGGGGCACGATAAAGTTTAACAGCACCATTTCAATTCCACCCATTTGCTTTAAGATGTTTTATTAGGGGGATATTTCAGCAATAGGTTTTGGAGCTCTAAATTAACGATTTAAAGCACAGGGCTTCAGGAAGTATCAAAGGACTGACTCCCTTAAATGTGAAAGATAGATTTAATCTCCTGGTATTTATAATTTTCCAGTTTTCTGGCACAGCTGCAACTGGTGCTGAAAGCTTTCTGATGAATAAGTGTCCCCTGGAAGAGAAGGAAAAGTTGTAAACTCCATGGCCTGGTTTGAGGCTCCTGTGAAATACTGAGCTGTGTGAAATGGTGAGAAACAAAACAGGGCACCATGAAATCAAACAGGAGCAGAGAAACAAAAGAGAAATAGAGACAAAAACCCAAAGAGAGGGAGGTATTTTGTTGCATTGTAGCAGATGAAAGTTGGGTGAAACCAGTGATTTGTGCAATCTGAGGGTGGTTGGTGATTAAAGCAAGCAGCGATTGATCTGGTGCTGAGCTGCCTGAGGAAAAGGCTCCTCAGCCCTGGTGGATGAAGGTCCTGTGGTTGTTTAGAGGAGAGGACACAGAACTGGCTGTGATTAATCAGCTCATTCCCTCTGGAAAATCTGCAATCAGCTCCTGGAGCCCAGGGATGCATGGGAGGCTCCAGCAGGAGCAGCAGGGGATAGAGTGGCTGAGAATACAGAAATCAAAAGGAAGGAGCTGCTTTAATTTTGGTGAGTGGGAAGTTGATTGATGTTGAGACAATAAACCCACCCCTGCAGCCAGGGACTGAAATGCAGGTATTGATGTGCTCTGGAGATGAAACAGCTGGCGAGGGAGGGGGAAAGTGGAGGTTGCAGCAGATTTTATTGCTGTGCAAGGACTGCTCTGCAAAAAAAAACCCCTGCTGATTTTTGGAGGTCCCCCAAAGCTTAAGAAAATGCACCCTGTGTGTGTCCCCACCTCAGCTGTGCTGACAGGTCCCCCAGAGAAGTGCCAGCACTCTATTAAATCTGCTGCTGATTTCTTCTGAATGAATGCTGAATGCTGCTTCTCCCACTGTTCCCCCAGCTCAGGAGGTGCTCCCACCTGTAGCTGCTGTGGAACATCAGCCACACTCCCTGTGCTGGGTTGTTTATTCTGGGGGCTTTAAATAAAGTTGAGAAGGACCGTTTTAAACATGGGTATGGTTTTTATCTCATTTCAAGTGTCTGGAGTCCTGTTTCATTGGAAAATGTGTGTGAAGGCAGGCAGGAATCCCACAGAGAGACTTCACCTGGAAGGATCACAAATCTGACCCAACACTTGTTAGTGCTCTGGAGGGAGACTCTGCTTTGCTCCCTGTTAGCAGCACAGTCATTCTCCTCCACTTCAGGGTCGATTATTCCTGCGGTGTTAATAAAATCTCCTTTAGATTAGCATTTAGATGATGGATGAACTGGTTGCATCACCAGGGTGGTGGAATATTAGAGAGACAGAATTTGGCTCAGTGCTGTTTGAGCTGAAACCACGGAAGCTGGTCGGGTATTCTGGGCATGCAAAGGTCCCTGCACAATTAAATACGTGTTTGCCCTCGATCTGCTGCTGGACCAGCCAAGTGAGCTTTAAATTCTTCCTGCTACAGCGCCTTATTGCCAGTGCAACTAAGCTGAGCTCAAGGAATTGGCTGTAATTAACTTCATGGACCTGATTGTGTTTAGGTGAGGGTTCAGAGCTCTGTCCCAGGTCTCTCTCAGTGCTGTGGCAGGAGATGGGATGGAGTTGAGCTGTGGCTGTGGGACGAGGCTGCAGAATGCCGGGGCAGCAGAGGGGAGGCACAGAGGGGCACGGGGTGGCACAGAAAGGCACAGGGTGGCACAGAGGGACAGAGAATGGCACAGGGTGTCACAGGGTGGCACAGAGAGGGACAGGGTGGCACAGAGGTGCACAGAGGGGCATAGAGGGGCACAGGGTGACACAGAGGGGCACAGAAAGGCACAGGGTGGCACGGAGGGGCACAGAGAGGCTCATGGCAGCACAGGGTGGCACAGAGGGGTGCAGGGTGGCACAGACAGGCTCATGGCAGCACAGGGTGGCACAGAGAGGCTCATGGCAGCACAGGGTGGCACAGAGAGGCACAGGGTGGCACAGAGAGGCTCATGGCAGCACAGGGTGGCACAGAGAGGCACAGGGTGGCACAGAGGGGCTCATGGCAGCATAGGGTGGCACAGATGAGCATTTTCCTGCCAGCTCTCTGCAGTTTGGGCACTCTAAGGCAGGAAGCACCTGGGAATCCTTGGCAATCTGTGGCACCAGGTAACTGTTGGTGCTCCAGGATAATCATTGCTCTTCCATCAGCCACCCTCACGCTCCAGCCCTTTCCCAGGGCTGGGACAGCCAGGCCCCCTCTCACTGCTCACCCCTGTGCTGCATTTCTGCTGCATTGCAGGAGAAACACTTCCAAATACTCCCCTCCAAGCTTCCATCTTATACTTTTGTCCTCACTTTTATAACTTCTGTTAATCCCTTTGCCTTCTACTTGCTTTATCCCACCGGATTTTGCATATGTAGGGGAAAAATTGCAATTTTCTCCTGTGTGGATTTCAGCTGGGAATCAATGGCAGATTTATTGGCGTTCACCAGCACTATGTTACCCCTCTTTTATTTATAGTTGTGATCAAATACTGGACAGGTACCTGTTAACTGAAAGGATATTTAAGCAAATAAATATCAGCCTTGTTTAGGAAGAGAAATAGCACTGGAAAGAGATTAGATTTGTTCAAATTCATGGACAAAATGTAGGGATCCTCGTGTGCTTTTTTTCCTTTCCTGGAGTCTGTGCACTTGGAATGCACGAAAGACAAGCAAGATATTCTTTGAAAAGAGAATTGGTCCACATTTCTGGGTCCTGGTGATTAAGCCATGAATCCTGTCACAGGTGGGGTTATGCTGCATGTTAAGCACTCACCAGTCATGGATATCAAGCAAGGGTCAGGAATTTATACGTAGGGATGGTGATGGGCAGGCAAATATCTGCTAATCTGTTTCCAAGCCAATAACCAGTTCTGAAAATTCCATCCCCAAAGAGATTTAATCGTTGGAGCTGATGTAATTTTCATTAGGGGGAGAGGCAGATCTGCAAGCTGTCAGCAGAGCCGAGCTGGTGCTGCTGAATGAGCTTCCCCAGGGACAGGATGTACAGGCAAGAGAAAAGGACAGCAGGAGCAGTTCCTCTCCACACAGCTGATCCAGGAGAGCAGCAACAAACCATCTGCAGGAATTTCCAAAAGAAATGGAAATGAGGCATTAGCAAAAGAAATAGATTTTTTTGTTTGTTTTGTATTATTACTATTTAATTATATAATAATATAGTAATGATAATAATATAGTTAAATATTATAACATAACATAATATAATATACAATTAATATAATTTATTATAAATACATCTGTAAGGGGGAAGGAGGTGTGCTGGATTGGGGGAAGAGTGGAACAATGGGTGGGAAGGAGATCAGGAGTTCAAGACAGAGGATGGGATCCCTGTGGAGGTAAAAGAGAGAAGGGGAGGAGCAGAAAAGCTTCAGGATGGGAGGAGAATCCCAGCAGGATGAAGCAATGCTGTTTTTTGGGGTGGGGGGAACCTCTAAGCCCAGATTTCTTGTGAGAGAGATGAAGAGCAGGGGAAGGTTTGCAGAACAGGGGCTGGGGAGGATCAGCTGCTCCGTAACACACTGAGGAGTGTTTGCTGTATTTACTGGGGGGCCCAGAGGGAATCAGAGCAGAGTTCATGAAGAGCTGAGCTAATCCATGGCTGGAGGTGCAGCTGAACTTCAAACCAGCTCAGGAATCCATGCTTTGCTTGGCAAGAGCTCTCAAACCCCAAGTGCAGCTCTGCTTCCCCTTGCTGGCTTCCAATTCTTTGGAAATTTCCAAAAAACAATTAGAAAGAAACCAATTTTTTTGGTTTTTTGGGCCGTTCCTTCACCTTGTCCTACCTGAAAGAGTGAGCCAGTTAATCCCTGGAGGTGTTTCCAAGCCCCAGAGCCATGCTGCTCGCCAGGAATGCCGCAGGGACGCGGTGGGCTGCGCTGCCTGGAGATGCGGATTGCCATGGCAACTTGCACCTTTCCAAAGGGCCCGAGCAAAAGGAGCTTTGCACAAGTGAAATGGAAAAAAGATCTGAGAGTCTGACATTTAAACATCAAAAAGACACCCAAAATTTTCCTGGCCTGGGTTTCTCTTCCTTTGCTTGGAGAATAACCAAAGTATTTAATAAGAATAACCAAAGCTTTAGTAAGTGGGGTTTTCATCATTTAAAGACTAGTAAATAAAGAGTTTTTAAAGCAGGCTTGGAATTCTTCTGGGGCTTAACAGGAAAAGGATTTATTTGGGAATGGGCACTGCAAAACAGGAGTTGTTGACTCTTCCTGCTGCAACTTTGAAGGCAATCAGGTCAACAAATATTCATTGCCTCAGTTTCCCCAGCCATAAAATGGGCACCTAAAAGGTGGAGATGATGTGGGGAGCTTTAGGAAATGAGATGGGGAATAAAGAGCAGCTGCATGTTGGAATTTTAGCCCTTTCTTGTAGGAGGGAGCTGAGAAACACCTGTTGGGCCACCCTCAGCTCACTCAGGATGAGGAATCACAAGCAGGGAAAGCCTTTGGATGTTAAAATCCCCAGCCCTGCTTCCGAAAATGATCCCAAATCACTGGGACAAGCCAGAGATTTAATGTACTGCCAAGGAAAGCCTGAATTTTAAAAATTCTATCTACAGGCAGTTCTAAAAAACTTTTAAGAACATGAATATAACTGAGCAAATGATCAAAATCTTTTGTTCTATTTGGGTTCATTTTCCCCAGAACAGCAAAACCATTTCCATGTGTTTTCCATACATGTTTTGAGAGCTTTAAATGGCATTTTTAAATATCAATAAGATACAGGCTCTAGGCAAAATTACTTTTCAACCACTTCCCGCTGTTGGAGAATTTTTTTATTGTTAATCTGTGCTTTTATTTTTTAAATAAAAATCCCCATGGAGAATGCAGCCAATAGAGTTACAAGTGATAAAAAAATATGAAACTTGTGTAGTTATTTTTCTTACCTTTAGTTAAAATAAATAAATTCCTGTAGATATATCCATGAATGGTTTCAGTACCAACCTGTCTGTGGGAAGATTTTCTGTGGAGGAAGATATCTTTGGTGCAGTGGTAGGTGAATTTCTAACATTTTTTTGGGTGGAAATAGAGAGGGAAGGGAAGGGAAGGGAAGGGAAGGGGCTTGGAGCAGCCTGGGACAGTTGAAGGTGTCCCTACCCAGAGCAGGGGTGGGACTGATGAGATTTAAAATCCCTTCCAATCCAAACCATTCCGTGATTCCATGATCCTGAGCGAACCCTGGCTGTTTCAAGAAGTTTGTTGTGTACTGGCCCTTGCTTTCAATTCAAGAAATTCAAGCTACTGGTGAATGAGAACTTAGCCAATTTAGAAACCTTTTGCACTTAATTCCTGGGAATTGTGGTTTCTCAGCATGGGTCATGGGTGCCCTTTATTCAGTGATCATGAGACAGCAGCAAATTGCTAAAAACGAGTTCAATTGACAAAGAAGCAAAAAAAGGCAAAGAAAGGAGGATCCCCTCAGTGCAGAAATTACTGCACACAAACCCCTGTATTTCACTGTAAAGACGTATTTCAAACCAATTCAGGAAGATTAAAGTTGGCAACTTTGCAATAAGCTGATTTTTCTCTCTTTTAAGTTAACGCGTGATAGATCCAACTCTGGGCTCGGAGCATTCAAACCCTTTTCTCTCTCCCTTTTAGGTGGTGTTTTTTTGAAAGGTACAATCAGCTGCTTTTGTTACAGCATCCCAACATGTGCTTCCTCGTGTGAGTTAAAACCAGTGGCTGATCCAACCTCTGCTGGAAGTCGGAAATGGAGCTGCTGCTCGCAGCTGCTGAGGGGGTTTTGTGAGGCAGCTTTGCTTTCCAGATGTCTGGAGTCTTGTCCCTACAGCCAGCATGGAAATTAAGTTTTAGGGGCCTAAAGTTTACAGTTCAGCACCTTGTTTTGATGTCACCTCTGAATTCTGAGACTTCTGCAGAGAAGTTGGGGGTTTTCCACATGGGAAGCTTTGGAAATCTGTCTGTATTTTTGGTCTATTTGTGTTTGTACAGCCCCTGGTGCAAAGCAGCTGCCAACTGAAAGGGTTCCTGTGTCCAGGTAACAATTGAAAGGCAACACTATTCAATCATAAAATACTAACTAAAATATTCCAGTCATACAAACATTTCAATTTGAAGAGAGTGAATATTCCCATTTTCCTCCAGGAGGACTAATTCAAAGCCTGAAGTTAAGAAAAACAATTTTTCCCCCCCCTAAAAGTCTAGACAGTAACAGAATTACCTCCTAAAGATAAAGATCTGAAGATCAGGATCAATGTTTAATTTCATTTCAGCCGGCTGCTGATCAGGAAGAGGAAGCATTACCCACCATCAGCAGGGCTTTGTGTTTAAATGAGAAGGCATCAGGAGGAACAGATTTACAGGATGTTCCTTAGTGATGCTGCAAGAGTCACTCAGATGCTGCCTTTGACTTCTTGCCTCATTTCCTTTTCCAGCATGTGATTTTTAAAGGAAAGCAAAGCAATTTGCCCTTTTTGGATCATCAGCAATGAAGCAGTGAATTCTTTACCAGGAGTTGTAGCCAAGCTGCAGGAGTGCAGCTTGGAGTTGTAGCTGCTCACTGATGCCTGGTAAATTGGATAATGGTTTTCAGCTTCCTTTCATTGTTACAGCTGTTGGCTTCAATCTGGTTTGGTGGTTTGATTAAAATAACATTATTCCTCTGACTTGGCAATTGCCTGGTGTTGGGTGACACAAATGAACTTGGCTTTTTTTTCTGAGGAGAGTCGAGGATCTGCTCAAGGGGAAATCACCAACAGGCCCAGAAAACTGATACAGCAGGACTTGAAAATCTTTACACAGAAAATCAGTGGAGAAGGAAAGCTGCAGTGCTTTGTGCTGTTTTTAACCCCTCCACCCAACCTCACCCCTTTTCCATATTGAAGTCTCATCCCACAGGAGGGGAGGACAATTTGCCATGGTGCCATTCTCACCTGGCACCAGTTTAGCAATGCCACATCCCTAAACCTCCTGGAATTATTTGAGAATGTTTAAAAATGCTCCAAACAGTGTGACAGCAAACTGAGGTAAACTCTCGTGTGTTAATCTCTAGAAGAAACTAAAGAGCAATTCATAGAAGTGCAAATAAAGATGAAAAACTCTTCTCCAAAGACCAGGGGCCATTATTTTGTCATTGTGGAAGATATCAGTTGCCTTTGTGCCACTGAAAATGGGCAGAGGAGGGGAAGTTGGGCAGAGAAAGAAATATTCTTCCCATTTTATGGCCGGGGAGTTTTAGCACAGGCACTTGACTTCCACAGCCTCATCTCGGAGCAGTCAGGATGGGAATTCAGATTTAGTTCCAATAAGCAGCTTTTATCACAAGATTGTTTTTCTTCCTTTTATAACTTCCAGCATCTACATAAATAACCAATAAGCCTTTAAAAATGGGATCCCTCTTCTTCTTCTTCTGTTCCGTTTCCAATTCTCAGCCTGGTTACATTGGCCAGTTTATTATCTCCGATGTTTACTTTACACTATAAATGGAAATGACTTCTTTCCCTTCTTCTTCATGTTTCATGGTCATAATATCCTCCAGCGTTCCATTATCTCTGGGTACCTATGATAGATCAAAATCTTATGGACTCGCTATTTTGTAATAAATTAAATTGGCTGTAATAGAAAACTTAAGTAGCTGTAATGGCTTTTTATAAGTAATGGGTAAACTGGATTTTCTGTAGTAGAAATGGATTTCTAAATAATTTATCTTCCTATGTAAATTCATGTAAGAATGCAGGGAATGAGAGTAGGAAAATCACAATCCAGTGTCATTCTGCAGAGATTGTGTATTTATAGGGACATTGTTCATTAATTTTTGAGAACAGAGCTATTATTTATCAGGCACATGCTTGGTTCCATGCTGGTCATACTGCAGTCACTTAAGGCCTCTAAAATCATGCTGGAAAAGGGGAAAATGTCAGGGAAATTTGGATCAAATGATGCCTTAAGCATCGATGGAGATAAAAAATCTCTTTTAAATTTATGCCAATTGTCAGGAAGAAAATAGGTTTACCTATAGTGGGAATTTCAGGAGCCTTCTAAAATATTCCAGGCGGAAAGGTTTTGTTGGCGTTCTCGTGCTTCAATTACAGTTTCAACATCAGTCTTTGTTGCTCTCATATTTCACCACAGCAGAAGTATTGATCAGAGCACAGAAAGTATTGGTGATTCATCTCCAGCTGCACTTTTGTGCCCCTGGTTTGTGTTTAAGTTTGATGACAAACATTTTGACACCGAGCTGATGAGCTGGCTGATAAATACCTGCTCCTCTGCATGCTTGATGTCATAAACTCAGTGCACAGCAGAATTCCCTGCTTACCTGTTCCTTTCCTGCAAAGAGAGGGGAGGGAAAAGGGTTCTTTGCTGCTGGACTTGCTCTTTCCTTTGCTCTTGGACTTGCAGGAATGGGGCTTCTGATGCAGGCAGGGATGGAAAGTGGGATTTGGGGTGAGAGACACGAGTTGCTCCTTGCTTTGTATGCCCTGACGCCCCTGAGTTCTGCTTCAGGCTTGGAATTGAGGTGAAAATCTGCTGTGGAAGTTCCCACCTTCACTGCAGAATAGAAACCACAGAGAATGGGGTGTTCCTTTAACCTGCAGGGTCTGAACTGCATTATCAAAGCACAGCTGGTACACACAGCTGTGACATCCCCAACGGGATCAACCTCCAGAGGAGCCTTTCTCCCTGGAAGTGCCAGAGCTTTCATGGAGTTACCGTACTCTGGGTCTCAAGCAGGACACGCAGGGTGGGAGCAGGAGCTCTGGAGGGTGATGAGCAGCTAAACAGGGCCCACCTTCAATCTCTGGTGGCTCTCAGCTCCCGTGTCACAAGGGCAGCCTTTCATTCCTCTGGCCAGCTTGAAGAAGGAGAGGACAATCCAGCTTTGCAATTCAAATTTTCTATTTCTGCTGTTTCCTTTTCTGCTTTTCCTGTTCTTTTTCCTATCCTGATTCCTCAATTCCTTCTTCTCTCACAAACAGAGCTTTGGTTGAATTTTTGGCTCAGTGTGGTGAGACTCGTCCCTCTTTGCTTTACTCCTTGCCTATCCCACGTCTCTGCCCTGCTCCCTGACTTCAGCAGGGATGAGATTGTTGCTAATGCCAGAAAATCTCCGTGTGCCCAAGGAGGGGACCTGTGAGACACATCCTGGCACCAGAGCTTTGGGTGATCTTTTAGTTATTGCAATGGTCAGAGCTGCCCGTGGCGAGCGCCAGCCCCGCTGTCGTGACAGGGGCAGCTCAGACCCATCACTGCCCTCGGCTCAGCTCTCCCACAGCCCAGCAGGGCCCTGCTGCTCCGGGAAATCCTGCAACCCACATTTCTGGGATGGGTTTGTGCTCATCCCGCTCAGAGCAGAGCTTTTATAGCAGGAGCAGGAAAATCTGGGGACCAGAAATACCCGAGGGCAAAGGCCTGAGCCAGGAAACCTCTGGGCTTTATTTGAAGGACTTTGAATCGAGGGTGGCTTTTGGTGGCTGAACACAGACACCTTTCAGTACCAAAACCAAGGAGTACCAAATAAAAGAAGTAATGAATGAAGATAATCAGTATTGAAAACCTCACTGAATGTAAAAAGTGACACAGAATATGGAGGAGAGTAAGAATATGGATGAGCAGTAAGTTTAAATACGATTTTTTTTCTTAAACCCCATTTCATTTATTTGATGCTGTGTTGTTGGTTGATTCTGGGCTCATTAACTTACACACAAATCAGCTTTTTGCCTCATATAGACTGTGTGCTTAATGAATATTCTAAACTGGTGTTTTATTAATGCACTACCTTAATTAGTGGGTAAAAAAGACTCCAAACACCTTTAAATTGTGTGATTTTCAGGGCAGCATGAGAGAAGCAGAAGGTAACAGTGAATTTCTAATTCCCTTCAGAAAATAAAAATCCAAAGTAATGGCTGCAGCTATTTGTGTCGGCCATAAAAATTGATATAACATGTGGTAAACCTCCTATTGGGTATTATTACAAATGATTGATTCCTCTCTCCTCCTCCAGTTTAGATGGTGCAGTTCTTACTGTACAAACAACTCATGAAAAGTCAACATGTTTTACAAGTAAATAATTTACAGCCACTCTGCAGAACACAGAATAATATTTTACGTTAAGTGACATTAATTAGGGTGGAAATATTCACATGGCGAAGGGCTGGGAGATGGCTGCTGCAAAGGAAATTCTTTTCCTTGCAGTCTAAATGCAAATCAGAAACATGGAGAGTCACGACCATATTGCTCTGGAGGGAAAAATAATTCCCATTAAGTACCAGCTCTGAAATAACTCCAAAATTTGGGGAATGTGAGCCAAATTCAAGGCAGTGACGGTCTCAGGCATTGCCGTCTTTGAAGGTTTTAGATGTGTTTGAGATCTGTCTTAATTAGAGGTGAGGTTTATCTCATAGTTTTGGTGTTTCATCCCCTAAACCCATGGTTGTCCTCAGCCCCAGCAGGAGCCAAGTGGCTGGGTGGGATTGGTGTCACACACCTGGGAGTTTGGTCAGTGCAGACACTGCAGTTTGGAAATGTGCACTAGAACCACTCAAGAATTCCTGCATTTGTGCTGCTCAGAACTTCTGCCTAAAGCATGTTTCTTCAAAAGGAATTGGTAGTTGGTCGTCCACCACCTTGTGCCCACTCCCCAGAAGTGCAGTGTGAGGAGAGAAATCGTAAAATCATGGAATGGTTTGGGTGCCCTGGACACCTCCCGCTGTCCCAGGCTGCTCCAAACCCCAAGGTCCAGCCTGGCCTTGGGCCCTTCCAGGGATCCAGGGGCAGCCACAGCTTCCTTGGCCAATCCCTGTGCCCTTTGAGCAGCAGAATTTAAAAATCTCACCTGTTAACTGAGACATGAGAGGTGGACTTTGCTGATAATCTTGTAAATTTGCAGAGATTTGGGATTTTCTTTCAAGTTTTAGCCTTGTAGAATAAAGAATTCTCAAAGTCCATCCCATGCAGTGAAAACCATGGGATGGACTTTGGACCTGTGGGACAAATCCTCTTCATCCTAAATCAGTCTTTGACATTTTTCTGCCCACTATTCCTAAATGTGCAGAAATGTCCTCGTGACGTCACAGACCAAGGAGTAATCAGAAATTATAAGTGTTTTTAAGTCTGTAAGAGCTGTTGGGGAAGCTCTGCCTGGCATGAGGTGAGATACTCAGTTCAAAATCCAACATCAGAGTTTGCTGGCAGCAGAAACTTTTGACTTGTTCCAAAAGGATGAAGATCAATTAATGAGGATGGAAATGAATTAATGGGTTCTTTGCTCTGTCAGTGTGTGGACAACCTGGTTTCTGTGCAGGGGGATGAGATATTGGGGTCCTTTAGGTTTCAGCTCTCTGGGTCCCTGGCTGTGGCACCTTGGTGGAACCACCCAGGCTTGGCTTGCCAGGCCCAGTCTCTGCCTGAACATTTGGTAAAGTCTGAGTGAACCCCAGAACTCTCTTGGGTGTTCCTTCCTCCTTGCAGTGTCCTTTCCACCTTGCAAACAGAACATCCTGGACACTCTTCTTTCTCCTTGTGAAAGCAGCCATAACATTTTATTGTTGTAAAATCATCACTTTGGGGGCCAAAAGCACCTTTAGGTCTTCCCTTGGCATTTTGATGAAACCAATCAAAGCATTTTATAGGATGGAAAAAAACCAAGAGGGAAGCTGTCTCCTTTTTCTCCTTTTTCTCCTTTTTCTCCTTTTTCTTCTTTTTCTCCTTTTTCTCCTTTTTCTCCTTTTTCTCCTTTTTCTCCTTTTTCTTCTTTTTCTCATTTTTCTCCTCTTTCTGCCAGCATGAAAATCTGTTCCTCAGTTTCGTGTATCCTTGCTCCCACCACTGACCTTCCTTCTGCTGCTGGCTCCAGAATCTTGACAGCTCATTAGAACCACAAGAGGCTTTGCATGATCAGAGCCGTAACTCCCAAACCGCTCTGCGGCTGAAAGGAACTTCAGGAGCATTATTTATTCAAATTACAGGCATGAAGGACCACATGGGAAATATGGAAGAGTGCCTCCTGTAAATGACAGCTTAGGGAGAATTTCCAATTGCACGAGACAGCTGTATCCTGAAACTTAATCTAATTACTGGAGTGTGGTGAGAAATGTCACCCTGAATCAAAGTGATCCCATCCTCCATGTTCATGGCGAGCTCTGACTTACATATGGCCGCGTTTGGGATAACCTTTAAATCCAAATTCCAGCTTGGGGCTGATGTTGTGCCTTTGGAACCGGGGGAATTTGAGCATGAGGAGTTTCATCCTTGCTCGGAGCAGCTCAGCTGCACAAAGTTCAGAGCAGCCCTTGCCTGGGACATGTGGGACATGTGCTCCCATCCCAGCACGCAGAACCAGAGAAAGCCTTGGTGCATTTCCCTTTTCCCAAGCCCATCCCTCAAATTGTTTTCCAGTTGTGCTTCAGGACTGTGAGGAGAGGGAAAGGACTCGCTGGGCTCTGCTCTGCCACTCCCATATGCTTCTTTCTGTTTTGCTGCACATGAACAGCCCTCTGATGACTTGAAATGTTGAGTTTCTGGAAGGCCCCTGGTTTTCAGCTGCTGGTGTGTGCCAACAAATCTGAATATTCAATCAGATGGAAAGCAGCAGCTCAAAAAACATGCAATCTGCTCCAGGCTGGGATGCACAGCTGCCTGTGCTGGGATGCACATCCTTGGCTGCCACCGAGGCTGTCTGGGAGAACAAAGAGCACGTTTTGAAAGCTCAGAACACTTTCTGTTTGGGCTTTTTTTCTTCCCTCACTTGTAAAGTGCTGAATTGGCTGTGCTGAAGCCAGCAGGTTCTCGCTTTTCCATGCAAACAGATTTAACAAGATGTGGAAACGCTGGATTCACTCAGCCTGTTGAGCTGACCTGTTCCCAGCCCTTGGAACTGACAGCACCTTTCCTCCTGAGAAACACAAATAAAATTGACTTTCTGTAGCTGCTGGTTTCCCAGCAAATTCAGGGAGTCAAGGACATGCTCAGCAGCTCGAGGGCTGATCTCAGAGACACCAATCAAGCAGGGATTGTGTCAGAACATTTCTGCCAACACCAGGTGAAATCTGCCAGGGCCTGCTGCTTGCCTGGGACAGCCCCCGGCCAGGTCTTTGGTGAGAAACAGGTTTAAGAATAACATTTGTATGTGGCAAGGGCAACATGCCTGCATTTCAAGCTGCTGAGGAAGCCTGTGTGCCAGCCTGGTGTTTTTTAATCAAAACTCACTTGAAAAACAGGAATAAGTACAGATGTGTGTGCTTGGGCTGGGCTCGCACTGGGCTGGTGATTTCTGGGCCTTGGTGCTGCTCAAAGTTCCAGTGGCTGCTGCAGGTGCCTCTTGCAAACTGAATTGTTCACATGGAGAAAGAACTCTGTAGAAATAAGTTAAATTTTGATTTTTTAAAAAATAATACCTGGATTTCAGCAAAGCTTTTAACAGCCAGCCTAAGGACTCCTCTTCCCTGGAGGTGAGGTTACCCTGCTGAATCAGGGGTTCATCATCCCTGCTGTAAGGACTTGTCCTTTTACTGAAAATCATGGGATATGCTTTTGTGTGGGAATTGATGCCAATGACAAAGCTGAGTCCTAGGATTCTGCTTTTTTAACCTCAACTTGATGAAAGACAGACCTTGAAAATGTACATATAAGAGGCAACATGGAAAATCTCTCCTCATTTCCAGCCCAACCCATAAAATCTGACAGGAGTGTTTTGCCGTGGGCTTGATCTTCCCAGTATTGAGCAGAGCAGGAAAGGAATTGCAGGAGATCAGAATTTCCAAGACTTTTCAGGCTTGTTTCTCCCTCTCCTGCCAGCAGCAGAACCTGTTTGGGGACAGCCCAAAGTGTCACACTCAGCACATCTTGAACACCCTGCAAGAAGACACTGGAGGAGCAGGGAAAAGGTGGGGGCTGATGGTCCCAAAAGCAGGGCTCAACACCCCTTGGGATGGATGGCCAGGGTATCTCAGCCCTGGTGCCACAGATGGCATTTCAGTGCCAGGGGACAACGCTGCTCCCCAGCCAGGGCTGCACTCCCAAGCCTGATCCCACCCTTGCTTCACACTCTGCTTTCCTTTGTGGCAGGAAAATCATTGGCATCAGGATTTTATCTGTGCTGCAGTATGGCCAAAGCTTGAAAGGGAAATATTTGAGGTTTTTCTTTCTTTTTTTGTAGTTTCTGTTTGTTTTTCGGATTTTTTGGTTGGTTGGTTTTGTGGTCCAAACCCCTGCCATGGGCAGTGACACTTTTCACTGGACCAGGTTGCTCAGAGCCACATCCAACCTGTGCTTCCCAAGGTCCCATCCCACAGGAATTGTCCCCATCTCTGTTGCCCATTGTTCTTTGTCTTTCCTGTGGATTGAGCCAAATTTTGGATCCACATTTTGTGCTCTAAGCTTCCATTGTCACCTGGGCTTTGTGGCCAGCCGGATCTCACTGGAGCTGAGCTGGGGATAAGCAGCTTAGCCTGGAGCAGTAATTGAATCAAAGCCAAATTCCCAGGCCCAGGAGACTCATCCCTATTTAAACAAAAAGATGCAGCAACACCTCTGGATCTGAGCTGAGGAGGAGGAAATGAGTCCTTTGAAATTGAATCCAGCAGGGAGATTGTGTGTCCTTACAACTCCGAGTTTTCCAGTAAATGTGTTTTTGTCACGATGGCTCATGAAAGTGCTGTAAGGATCAGTCTGCAACACTTGAAGAGAATAAATCCCTTGTCACCACCTCAGCACGGCAAGTTTTCGCCTTCAGTGGCCACTTTTAGTCATCGTAATTTTCCAGCAGAATTGAATTGATCTCCTAAGGAGATAACAATCTGCATTCAGCCCAGCACTTCTTCTCCCCCTGGAAAATCCTGACCTCGATGTCTTTGCATGGAGGTGACAACTGCACAGACAGCTAGGAAAGAAAGAGGAATAGATCTGGGATTTTGTATTCCAGCAAGGAAATAGGAAAAACTCTGGGATTTTGTCTCAAACCATCCAGCCCCTGCATTCTTTGCTGCATATCTGTGGGGTGTGTTAGAGAAATGTGAAGAAATTTGAAGGGAGCTGTAGACAGCTAAAAATAAAAGGGCTTCACTATTTTCTTAGAGATTTTCCTACAGGTTAAAAACAAAACACACACCCCCCAGAAAAATCTCTAAACAAACAACAAACAGCTCAAAGATTTCTCAAAATCTTAGCATTCCAGAATGGTTTGAGTTGGAAAGGATCTTGAAGATCATCGCATTTCACCCCCTGCCATGGGCAGGGACAGCTCCACTGCCCCAGGGTGCTCCAGCCTGGTCTTGGGCACTTCCAGGGATCCAGGGGCAGCCACAGCTGCTCTGGAAATTCCATCCCAGCCCCTCACAGGGAGGAATTCCTTCTAAAATTCCTTATTTGTAGGTGTAGCCTCTGAAACACTTCTTCTATTCCTTTGTTTCCAATTGCTTCAATTTGTGAACTATTGATGAGAAGTGGGGTTTGTTTGCCTGGATTCCAGCAGGGAACTGATTCAGTTTTGCAGCCTCTGGAGCAGAGCTGGCACCAGTCTGACGAAGGGATTTGCAGTTCAAGTGCCCCTGTGACTGGGATTTAAACTGAAACCCTAATTTATTAATTCAAGGTGGAGCACTCTGCCGTTGCTCTGTGTGAAGCAGCTTTACCTGCCTGTTTGCCCAAACTATCTGTTTTTAATCATCTGTAATTATTAAAATGTTATGCTTTTTGATTGTGTATCTGCTCAGAAAAGCAAAGATGAAAGTCGACTGTGGCAACGTTTTCCTTTCAGTTTATTCAGAAGGCCTCAGGAAACTAATGAGATTTATTCTGTGAATTAGTTGATAATTGTGCTTTAACTGCACTGTGACATTTAATAATGTCAGAAGGATTTTGCTTTAGGCAAAGTGATTTCAGCCTCTGTAGAAAATTAATTACCACGTGTGTGTGTGTGAGCTAAGTGGTATTTTCAAGGTTAAGCTGCTTCCTCATATTTTGAGGAGAAAAAAATGCATTGAAGACGTGGATGGAGCTTCCTGCTTCTCTGACAAGCACTGTTAAGTCATCACAAACCAGATCCTGTTCTTACAGGATTTATTTTTCCTTAATTCTTGTGTTCTCCAGTGCCCAGCCCTTGTGTGCCTGGTTTGGGGAGCTCCAGAGGATCTGTGAGAGCTGAGAGAGCTCCCCCAGCTGAGCCCCACCAGTTGGCCTGCAGGAATTTCACTGATTTCTCCTCAAAACCTCTGTGCAAAAGCACTTGGGTCAGAGCCCTTCATCCTACTCATTATGAATATTTATAGTAAGTCAGGTCAAAATAATCTGCTTTTCTGCATGACCTTATGGAGCTGATCTTCAGAGGTTCCTTCCCATCCCAGCTGTCCTGGGATTGTGTTGGATGGGTCAAAGAGGGGATTCATCCATTCTTGTCCCTCCATTTCACCACAAAAAGTCACCTCTGGGCTTGGTGGTGTTCAAGGGGTGAAGAAAGAAGGAGAGTTGTCTCATGAGTGTTTGTGTCTGCTGAGAAAAAATTGAAAAAAATAAATAAATTGGGAGCCATTCCATGTGAAACACTACCAGATATTGGTTTTGGAATGAGTCACATTGTCCCCCTTTCCCTTGGTGCTGGAACTCCTCCAGTGGTGCTGCCCAAACCCCTCAATTCTTCATTAACTACCCTTCCTCCGCCCCACACACCTTAAAACAGATGATTTCTCCCCAATCTTTAATCATTGGAAGTTTCATTATAATAACAACTTCAGGGTGCTTCCAATTAACTCAACAATAACTGTAGCTTGGGCTAATAAATGTTCAGCTGTAGGCCTGCGATTTATTAGCCCAGGAAAATGGTTATTGCCTCATAAACAGGGAGCACCTCCAGGTGATTTAATGACTCCTGTTCCTCTCACCCTTCATAAATTGGATCCAATAAAGAGCTGAGATGAGAGAGAGAGAGAGAGATATTAAAAGTATAAACCCCAACAACAGCGAAGTTTCCACTGGCAATTACTTAATGACAAATCTGGGTTAATAAATCTTGGAGAAGTCAGTTCATGACATCGCAGGATGACCTGAAGTTGTCACTCAAGGAATTCAAACAATGGTGGATAATTTTTATTTTGGGAAGAGCAATTTAATAAATAATAATTAGTAGTAGTATAATTAACATAATTGGTAGGTAATAATTATAACATAATATTATAATTATAATAGTATTATTATTATAATTATTATATTATATTCTAATTATAATATTATATATAATATGTTATAGAATATATGGTAAAATATATACCATATATTATAATTATAATTATATAATTATAATTACATATTATATGTTATGATCTATTAATAATGTAATATTGTACTATATTATCATTAACTATAATATTATTATATATTCTATTATATAATTATATTACTAATATTATAATAATTGATATAAGTAATAAATAATTTGATGAAGTGCCTTTGCCATGGGCAGGATGTCCTGCATCCATGTGCAAGGACTGCACCTGCACACATGCAAATGAGTTGGGTGCTGTTAATGAGGATAAAAACCTGCTCTTTTCATCAGGCAAAATTTGATGTGAAGGTTGTGGGCTCCTCATCTTCTATGTCATTTTTCAAATGCTGGGTAGGGAGTTATAAGAAAAAAAAGAATAAACCAGGTTTACTGTGTTTTTCTCAAATGTGCTCTGCTAAACTCCTCTTTGGCCATGCCTGAGAAGCAGCAGTTGGGGAAGCACAATCTCAGCTTTGTGATTATTTCAGTGGGGTCCTGCTGTCCCATCCCTGCAGCCTCTTTTGTCACCCCTCACGTTCTGCTTTTCTCCTGTTGCCAAATAGGACTTTGTAGTTCTGTAAATTGTGTGTCAAAGTATTGAAATCCAACCTTTTGCACGGTTTAACCTCTCCTTGTAAGGACTATGAATCCCACAGATAACTCTGGGAACAGTTCTGCACTGGGTTTCAACATTAACCTGCTCTTATTTCAGAATAAACAACTTTTTTTTGCATTTTTTTACAATCTCATCTGAGACTCTGTTTCCCATCTCTGTTTTCCTGGGCATTTTAAGACCTTTCATGTTGTGTCGTATTGCAGACTCAGGACTGAAGGCCACTTTTGGAAGATATTTGGCCATCCACACTGAGGAAACGTGTCTGAGATTTTCAGAAAATTCAGTTTTCAAATGGAACTTTCGATTCCAAGAGATTTAGAAGCCCCTGTGAACTCCTCCCTGATCATTTCTGTGCCTCAGCAAACCCAGACTTATTTCTGTCCATGAAGAATAAATGATACATTTCAGAAAGTTTCATTAATATTGATGAGCTTTACATATGGCTAGTTAGTATTCAAAGTATTTCAATTTGTTAAACAGAAAGAGTTTCACCCATTAATTATGTTCTGGCCATTCTATTTTCATCAAATTGTATAAATCAATGTGTTGGAACAGAATGATGTGTTTGGATCAAAAATATCTTCACTGTTTCTAAGTGGAAGCAGGAAAAAACGTCTTGCTCAGCATTTTTTTCTACATTTGCATGGCCTCTATTTCATCAATTTATTTTGTTTTCCTGAGGTTATATACAAATATCTGTCCAAGAACGATATGCATAGGCTTTTTGTGTTGGGAATATTAGTCCTGTTTGCTTAAAGATGTGGAACAGAGGCAGAGAAGTGCTGAGGTTTACAGAAATATTTAACTTAGAGCCATCTGATGCCACCTCTGAGAAAATTAATACAGCCCAGACTTCCTATTTTAGCAATTAAAACATCTATAAATTAAGATTTTAACCAAAATCAATCAGTGTAGCTGGTTTTCAGTTGTTAATGAACTACTGGTTGAATAAGAGGTTAATATTGGCTGAAGTGAGGGGAGTTAAGGCATTTGAAGACAGAGATGTTCTGGCTCCTGGATTAAGCCCTTCTAGAAAGGTTACCCTAAATTAGCATTTTGTGATGCCTATTACAGCCATGGAGAAAATGATCCTTTCATGGTTTCATTTCTGAGCAGATGGCACTTTGGAGACTCAGGAAATTCCTCCAGTGAGTCTCCTGTAGTTACAGCCCGAGTCCTTCTGAAGTGGCAGCCCTGCTCTGTCACCAGCCTGGAGTTAAAATCCAGCTCCTTTCCACCCCACTTCTCCAGGTTTGCCTCGTGGGCCTCAGGAATTGCTTCCTGGCAGGGGCAGAGGGAACGGGTCTCAGATTTTAGGCAGCTTTTTCTCCTCCCAGCTCAAAGGCTCCATGGGAATCATCGGTGCTGGGAGCTCAGAGTTTCTCTGACATTAAAAAAGCAGCATACAATACATAGAGTGCTGATTGCTGGAGAGCACAAATGGGCCAGCACCTCCACATAAAACTGGGGCTGCCCTTGGAGTGCCAAACACTCTGATAAAATGACATCAGGATCCTGGGGTGAGGTTAGTGTTTTATTTAACATGGAAAAGGGACACAGTTCATGTCCAGGGCCCAAGGCCTGGAGTGGGCTTCTCAGAAAATTACAACCAGAGCAGTATTCCTCCTGGATTCAAACTGCCCCCACATAAAACTCGGGCTGCCCTTGGAGTGCCAAACACTCTGACAAAATGACATCAGGATTCTGGGGGGCTGAGTTTTGTTTCCTCTGGAAAAGAGCTGCAGTTCGTGTCCAGGGCCCAAGGTCTGGTGCGGGCTTCTCCTCAGAAAATTACAACCAGAGCAGGATTCCTCCTGGACCCAAACTGCCCCCACCAAAAACTGGGGCTGCCCTTGGAGTGCCAAACACTCTGACAAAATGACATCAGGATTCTGGGGTGAGGTTAGTGTTTTATTTAACATGGATAAGGGCCACAGTTCATGTCCAGGACCCAAGGCCAGGAGAGGGCTTCTCCTCAGAAAATTACAACCAGAGCAGGATTCCTCCCGGGCCCAAGCCACAGATCTTCACAGCAGAATTCCCACATCCTGGCACTTTTATTTTAACTTAGGAGCTGGGAGAAATTCAGCTTTCATCCTGGTGTAACAGCAATAGGAGAAAGGGAAATTATTAGCTTCTCAATTTCCTAGCAGAGAAACCCTTGGGATACTTGGGATCATTGCAGGCTTCCTCCTCCACCATGGCTCAGGCAGGCTGGGAACAGAAAAGCCATGAGGAATTTTCCAGTGAAATGTTATTATCTGTGTGCTGCTTCAATATCCCAATATCATTTAGTCCAGGAATGGTTTTCATTCTTTATGTTACACAGAAATTTTATGTTTTCTTTAATATCTTGGCTGAGAAAACCTCTAGTAGCTGAAGATATTTTTTGTTTGGGGGGGGCGGTGTTTTAATAAAGGTTAAATGCATTAAAATAACTCATAAAAAAAATGAATCAATTTCTGGGTACTTTATCATTATTATTAAGTATTTTTTCTTCCCCCCTTCTTCACATACACCATTAATTAGTCCTGAAATGGGGCTTATTTTCATCATCCCCTTCCTAAAGCCCTGGGAGGGCACTCACTGCTCCTGAAAGGAGGATAAACTATTACTGGGAATTTGTCAAGGTCTTTCATACCAGCACAAGCAATTATCATTAATTGTTTAAGATCATTCTCACTCAAGCTCACTCTGGTATTATTTTTCACTAATGAACGTAGAGAGTTAATTAGTTCTTCGTGAGTAAATGTGTTAGACAGATATCCTTTGTCTCAAATGAGGGTGTGTGTGTGGGGACATGCATCAAACCTCCAAAAAGTTGTGTTACACACTATTTATGAACTTTACACAGTATTTATAAACTTTTATGCGGTTTGGTGGTTTGTTAGGGTTTTTTTTTGGTCTAAAAAGCCATTATTTTAAATATCTGCAAATTTTTCTTTTACATTAGCTTGTTTTGATCATTTGGGAGTAACTGACTGGTGTGTGTGCACCAGGTTTTATAAAGATAGAAACCTTTGAGCAGAAATAATTTCAAATTACCCAACAGATAAGCAGAAGTTGTTATCTGTGACACAGGTCTGTGCCTTTGTTCTGTCCTGGCCCTGATTGCCAATCCATGTCCCCCATCCCACAGTTCTGACCTCTGGTGTGAGCCACACTTTGTTTCCACCTTGTCTGAAACTGAAAAGAGTCTTTTTGTGAGGCAGAAACACTGTCCCCCTGCTTTGGGACTCAGAGGTGTGCCATCCCTTTGGGTGAGCCTGATCTGCTGTGATTTGCTTTATCATTTTTATGTTGTGATGTTCTCTCACTCCTCTGGTGTGCGCTGACATGGAATTGGATATTCATCATCCATAAATAAAACTAAATGGAACTGAGTGGAAGCTGCTTCTCCAAGGTGTTGAGTCTTCAGGCTGAGGCACAAAGAGCAGCTTTTTCATAATGCAGGTCACAATAGAAGCTCTTAATTTTCCATCTGAGATGCTCAGCTGCGTCCTGCTGTCTTAGTCATTAATGTAATAAATTAACTCGAGCTATAAATAAATCCCAAAGTTTAGCTCTTAATGAGGTCGTGGAGATGGAAACAAAGGAGATGAATGAGTCATTGGGGCTGGGGGCACTGTGCAGTCACAGACACATCAGGAGTTAAGAAACATCTTCTGCCTCTGATCATTCAAGGGCTGGAACTGTCTGCTCCAATCTGCTCACAGGGGAGCAGCTGTTAGGTACCTAATTGGTGTTAAAATTCCAGAGACTGCCCAAAAAGGGAGAGAAGAAATGGATGTGAGAGTCTGCCATGGTTGTGCTTGAGAGATGCCTGCAGAAGAAACCATTTCTGGATGTTACTGGCTTGCTTTAATAATGAACCCACCCACCCCAAACAGAGGTTCCTCCTAAAAGTCACACCCTGGACAGTCTTTGAAACCACTCCGGGGAGACAAAGCAGCCCAT